>NC_083223.1:261714126-262035658 GCF_032191835.1 Heteronotia binoei
AATGGAGGGGCCTGTTTGGATTCTCAGGTGTGACCTGCATGGAGCTTCTGGGGCGGTGTCCACCTTGCATGGACCTTTTGCTTTTCTTTCTGCTTTTTGATGGTGTTTCGCTTGACTTTGATCCTCCCCGCAGCAATCCAGAGCATCTCCTGTGGACGGTGTTGACATTCTCTCTATTTAATCTATCAACCTCTTGCTTTCTTCTTCTGAATTTCCTGTAAAAAGCTGAGAGTCGTGTTCCCACTTTTGCCTTACTCTTCTTTATGCAGCATTGACTTTGTATGCAACTTCTCTTTCCTCCAAGTACACAATAGTTTGGAAATCAGGACTTTTTTGTAGCAGGAACTCCCTTGCATAGTAAGCCACACTCCCTGTTGTAGCCAGTCCTCCTGCAGCTTACAGTAGGCCCTGTACGAAGAGCCCTGTAAGCTCTTGGGGGATTGGCTACATCAGGGGTGTGTGACCTAATATGCAAGGAGTTCTGGCTACAAAAAAAGCCCTGGTTTGGATGATGCAGGTTAACCAAGGCGGAGGGAGAGTTGATACTTGGATGGTCCCACTTTGGGATAGGGTTTATTATACTGAAATCCCAGAGAGCCCTGTGGGTGCCACCTGTGCAGACAAGACTGACCCCCCCCCCCAATTAGGCCAAATGCGATTTAACGTACCTTTTCTCATGAGATTTTGAAGCACTCATCGTCTGCGATACGGAATCGCTGCATTAGTAACACTCCATAGTTCTGTTTCCTCGGATGGCCTGATTGTGTATGGATTACTGCATATGCACAGTTGCGACATATTTCAGCTCCTTCCTCTCTCCCCTCCTCTATGCAATGTGAAAATACTGTGTAACCATAATACAGGAGTCCCCAGCCTTTTTGAGACTGCCTGGAGCTTTGGAATTCTGTCACAGGAGGGTGGGCGTGACCACAAAATGGCTGCCTGCAGAGGCGGAGCCACACACAGAGAAGAAGCCCAAGTGCAGGGGAGAAATGTTTTTCTTGTATTTTATTGTTTTATTGTATGTTGTGCTCCACCCTGAGCCCTACAGGGAATGGGCGAAAGAAATATACTAAAATAAATAAATAAGGGGTAATTTAAAAATACGCCAGGGTAGAGGGGTGAGAGAGAATAAAGCCACCATTGTGGTGCCAGCTAACACTGAAACACTGTTATTTTAATCTGCTCAGCTGATAGGGTTGCCAGACCACACACACACCCCGAAGTGGGCAGGCAGGGCCAGCTCTAAACTGTCTAGCACACTAGGCAAGGCTCTAATTAAACTGGAATTGAGGAGGAGTGGAACAGAGCACTGAGGGAGGGGTCCCAATGTGGTGCCCACACAGATGCCGTAGCCCCCACTGACACCATTCCTGGAGCCCACCAAGTGTTTTTAGAAAGTGTCCAGCAAGGTTTCTGACTGGCTATTCACCGCAACAGCCATTTTGACTATGTCCACCTCCTGTGGCAGCCATTGCGTGGTGGCCATTTTTGGGGTGTGCCCCCCACTCTGTCAGTATTCCAAAGGTGCCCACAGGTTCAAAAAGGTTGGGGACCCCTAAGGGAACAAATAAAGCTACAGAATGGAGGGGTCTACTCCCCCTCCTTTTGGTGCTGAGCTGGGGACGTCTGCCCCTATTGGATTTCTCCGGTTTTTACAAGCACCCAGTCCAAAAAGAGAAGGTCACAACTTTAACTTTCCCTCCACCTAACCTGCCTGCCGTTTTCTCACTTCTCTTTCTCTTTTCCTGGCTGCAACTTGGGGGCCTGACGGACGCTTGGCAGCAAGGGTGGGGATGCCCGCGATAATGTGATGGGTGGATGCCATTGGCAGCTTGGCAGCTCACCTTGTGCTCCTTTCTTTGGACAGATGCTAGTCCAGTGGCACACAGCTCCAGCACGTACCACGCCATCATCGGGGGAGTGGTTGCCCTCATCGTCTTCCTGCTCCTTAGCCTGCTCATCATTCTAGGACACTACTTGATCCGGCACAAAGGTAAGACTCTACAAAAATATGATGGACGCCTCCAGGGATGGAATTCTAGCAGGAGCCCCTTTGCATATTAAGCCACACCTCCCTGATGTAGCCAATCCTCCAAGAGCTTACAAAAAAGAGCCTTGGAGGATTGACTACATCAGGGAGGTGTGGCTTAATACGCAAAGGAGCTCCTGCTAGAATTTCACCCTGGACACCTCCCTCCATTCAGATGAAATGTCATTGACAACTACTCTTGGAGTGCAGTTCTCCAACAGGTTCCCTATTCACCTTGAGCACAGTCCACTACTCCGCTCATTTGTTTGAGGAAGTTTTAGAGGAAATTGGAATGTATACATCTGGGCTCTTGATTCAAACAGTTCCGTTTTTAGAACAAAGTTGGAGTCCAGTGGCACCTTTAAGACCAACAAAGTTTTATTTAAGGTACGAGCTTTTATGCGCACACACACTTCCTCAGACGCAATCCATTGTGACTGAGGAAGTGTGCATGCACACAAAAGCCATTCCATGGATAAAACTTTGTTGGTTTTAAAGGTGCCACTGGACTCCAACTTTGTTCTAGTGCTTCAGATGAACAGGGCTACCTACCTGGATCTAGTTCCACGTTTATTAAGTGTTTAAATTCTAATGCTTTTATCTACAAGCCGCTTTCTGCTTTCTAAGGGGTCTAGAAATTCACTGAATAAACGGAGTTATCAAAACATCTCTCTGGATTCAGAAATCCCAGATTACCTGAATCTTGTTTGCAAAGAGCAAACAATGCCTGAGGAATCCTCTGTGGTTTTGGCATTTTGTTTTTGTTCTTTCATTTCCAAATAGTGCACGATGAGCTTTGCCTCCCGTACTCAACACCTGTCATTCATATCCATCTTTCTCCCCGCCTCCCAGTTGTGTGATCAATATGCACACGCCGAAAGAAAAGAAAGCAATCGTGACTGTGCGTCCCGCTCTGTCCAATGGACTGAAATGAAATCAAAAGGATTTTCAGCTAAACATCAGGAAGAGCTTCTTGACAGTGGAATAGGCTTCCTCAGGAGGTGGTGGGCTCTCCTTCCTTGGTCTTCAAACAGAGGCTCAATAGCCATCTGACAGCAATGCTGATTCTGTGAACTTAGGCAGGTCGTAAGAGGGAGGGCAGGAAGGGTTGCATCAGGGCTTAGTTCTCGTCGCCCTTTCTTATACACCAGAGGTAATGCCAATTGCCACTTTTTCTGTCAGGAAGGAACTTTCCTCCAGGCCAGATTGGCCCAGGTTTCCTGGAGGTCTTTCGCCTTCCTCTGAGCGTAGCACAAGAATCCCTGGGGCAGTGGAGAGGGGAGATAGCTGTGAATTCCCTACGTTCTGCAGGGGTTGGACTAGATGACCCTGGAGGTGCCTTTCAGCTTTATGTTTCTAAACTTCTTCCCATGTGGCATCCCAGCAACGTGCACGGCCACATAGAATCCTAGAGTTGGAAGGGACCTCTGGGGTCATCTAGTCCAACCCCCTGCACAATGTAGGAAACTCACAAACACCTCCCACTAACCTTACACTTGTTGCTGGCCTCCCCCCTTCATTCCATCCCAGTGCTATAAGATCTGCTGGATCTGGACAATAGGCCACATCTGTGAGGCAGAACCTGCCATTTTAGTCTCTATTGTCACTCCGTAGTTTTAGACTTTATATATTTTAAATTGGTCTTTTATTATTTTGTTTTGTTTTTACCGTTGATTGTTTTTATGATGTGACCTGCCCTGAGCCTGTTCTACAGGAAAGGTGGGCTAAAAATCAAATTAAACAAAAATAAAATAAAACAGGATCCACATTGCTGCCAGATGGCCATCTAGCCTCTGTTTAAAAAGCTCCAAGGGAGGAGAGCCCACCACCTCCGGAGGAAGCCTGTTCCACTGAGCTCGTAATTACGAACCAAAAAAAAAAAAAGATGGAGCTGGGAGAAACCGTGCCGCTATCTAATTCTGGAATCAATTTCAAAAATTACCCTCATTGCATCAAAATGAAAAATAGAGTGGAAGGCAGCCCAGAGAGGAATTTCCAAAAGAGCCAAGGAACACTACTGGGAAATCCTCTGTCGCAACCTCTCTGGCCTTGGCATTCCCACCCTGAACACCAAGGTGGCCACACTCCTGCCTCCCCCTTCCTACAAATCCCTCGTCTCTTTTCATTCTCTGTCTTCCTCCCTCCCTGCAGCCAGATCTTAAGTCCCTGTAGTTGCATTCATCCCTTTCTAACTCATTCTTTTCCTTCCTCCTCTGTTCCCCGTTGTTTGTTCCAGCACACATTAAACAGTTGGTTTGATGTACAGTGCCTAATTACTGCAGGCATTCCAGAAAATTAATAATAATTTGTACGTTCATAAAAAGCTTGTTTCCCAACATTCCGCCCTGCTCTTGCGTCGCCAATAAGCAGCCTCCAAAAACAAGGCTGTGCGGTAGCCTTGTTGGTTGCCAGCTCCAGGGGGAGAAATGCCTGGACGTTTGGGGAGTCAGCTCGAAGAGAGCAGGGTTTGGGGAGGGGAGGAGCCTTGGCAGGGATGTGATATCATAGAGCCCACCCTCCAAAGCAGCCATGTTCTCCAGAGCAGCTGATCTCTGTTGTCTGGAGATCAGTTGTAGGGTTGCCAGGCCCGATTCAAGGAATATCTGGGGACTTTGGGGATGCAGCCAGGAGACTTTGGTGTGGGACCAGGAGACTTTGGGGGTGGATCCAGGACCAAGGTTGTGACAAGCATGATTGTACTCCAAAGGAAGTTTTGGCCATCACATTTAAAGGGACTGCACACCTTTTAAGTGCCTTCCCTCCATTAGAAATAATGAAGGATAGGGGCACCTTCTTTTGGGGCTCATAGAATTGGACCCCCTGGTCTAATCCTTTTGAAACTTGGGGAGTGTTTTGAGGAGAGGCGCTAAATGCTAGGCTGAAAATATGGTGCCCCTACCTCAAAAAATGGCCCCCCAAAGACTCCCAGATCCCCATTATACCCTATAGGAATCAGTCTCCATAGGATAATGGAGGGCCCAGCAGACATTTCCCTCCCTTCTCCCACTTTTTTGATAACCCTGAAGTGAGGACCTGGCAACCCTAACAGAAGCACAAAAAAGAATTTCCAACATCTCTCGGTCTTTCCTACCCATCAAACTTGACTGTGATTATTGCATGTTGCAGAAATCCCCATTCTTATATTCGAGTTTCTCTACAGACTTAGTGATACCTTTTCTCATTCCCTTCGTGTTCCCTGAGAGCCAGTTTGGTGTAGTGGTTACACGAACTCTTATCTGGGAGAACTGGGTTTGATTCCCCTCTCCTCCACTTGCAGCTGCTGGAATGGCCTTGGGTCAGCCACAGCTCTCGCAGAGTTGTCCTTGAAAGAGCAGCTTCTGGGAGAGCTCTCTCCGCCCCACCCACCTCACAGGCTGTCTGTTTTGGGGGAGGAAGATAAAAGAGATTGTAGGCTACTCTGAGACCCTGTCCTTGAAAGGGCAGCTTCTGGGAGAGCTCTCTCAGCCCCACCTATCTTACAGGATGTCTGTTGGTGGTAAAGGTAAAGAAGATTGTGACCACTCTAAGACTCTGAGATTCAGAGTGTAGGGCGGGATCTAAATCCAACATCTTCTTCCTTAATGCCAGGTACCTACCTGACCCACGAGGCCAAAGGTTCAGACGATGCCCCCGATGCCGATACAGCCATCATCAATGCGGAGGGAGGTCAAACCGGAGGCGACGACAAGAAGGAGTATTTTATCTGAGTGGGGAGGGCGGGGCGTGCAGCAGGGCAGCAGGGGGGGCAAGTGGCAAATTGGGACCCGACCTCAACTGAACGACAAATGGAACCCACCCAACCGATACGTCAATGGAATTTCTCTCGCGCCCAAGGAAGGATGGACGGACAGACAGCTGAAGGGTCGACGGAGACCGAGAGCGGCGGCGGACAGCGAAAGAGAATGGGAGATCGGCTTGGCTCACAGTGCTTCTTTGAACTTGTAAAAAACATTGTTACTAAATGAAAAAAAAAAAACCTGAACATTGAGAACCCCTCAAAAACCCCTGTTCCCGCTTGCTTGTACCTACATATCTGCGGCTGCCATACTCGCACTATACAAACAGAACTGGAGAGTGAGTGAAACCTTCCTTCCTTCTTTCCTTCCCTCCCTCCTTCCTTTCCTCCCTTCCTCCCTCCCTCCCTTCCTTCCTTCCTTCCTTCCTTCCTTCCTTCCTTCCTTCCTTCCTTCCTTCCTTCCCTCCCTCCTTCCTTTCCTCCCTTCCTCCCTCCCTCCCTTCCTTCCTTCCTTCCTTCCTTCCTTCCTTCCTTCCTTCCTTCCTTCCTTCCTTCCTTCCTTCCTTCCTTCCTCCCTCCCTCCCTCCCTCCCTCCCTTCCTTCCTTCCTTCCTCCCTCCCTCCCTCCCTCCCTTCCTTCCTCCCTCCCTCCCTTCCTCCCTCCCTCTTTCCCTTCCTTCCTTCCTTCCTTGCTTCCTTCCTTCCTTCCTTCCTTCCTTCCTTCCTTCCTTCCTTCCTTCCTTCCTTCCTTCCTTCCTTCCTTCCTTCCTTCCTTCCTTCCCTTTTGACTCCTTTCGGAGGTTGTTTTTCTTTTGAATGGCGTGCTCTGTTTTTTGACTTCTTTTTCTCTTTTTTCGATCTCTGTTCTTGTTTTGTTTGGAATGTCTTGCTAGTGGGAGGGCGGTGTAGGGGATTAGAGGATTTGGTTGGTGTAACCCTCTGCTTTCCTTTGGAGTCGTTCTGATTTTAGATATTTGAATCAAGGATCAAATCAGCTTGCATGAGAGAAGTGGGGGGGAGGGACATCCAGTTGTTGAAGCGGGGACTCCCCCTCCTCTCCAAATTGGGAATTCTGAAATTTGTCCCACTGCATCTGGAGAACTAGGGAGAGGGGGGAAACCAGGTAGCCCTTGAGCCAGCCTTCAGTTTTGGAACCAGACAAGAGAGGTTGGCTTTCAGCGAGGGGAGGCCCAAATTGGGACACTTAACAAAGTTTCGTCAAGATTTCCGGCACAGGTTCCTCAGCGGGTCCCCTTAGCCTGGAAGATGTGGGGCATTTAAAACTGAAAATCCCCCTGATGATCCCTGTGATCTTCTTGGGTGCCCCCCAAGAGAATGAGGGCAGTGAATGCTTTAACAATCTTGGACACCTCACAAATACCCAACTGAGCTACCCTCTGGAGCTGTCCGAGAGCCAGTTTGGTGTAGTGTTTAAGTGTGTGGACTCTTATCTGGGAGAACCGGGTTTGATTCCCCACTCCTCCACTTGCAGCTGCTGGGATGGCCTTGGGTCTGGCAGAGGTTGTCCTTGAAAGGGCAGCTGCTGTGAGAGCCCTCTCAGCCCCACCCACGTCATAGGGTGTCTGTTGTGGGGGGAGAAGATAAAGGCGATTGTAAGCCGCTCTGAGTCTCTGATCCAGAGAGAAGGGTGGGGTAATAAATCTGCAATTCTTCTTCTTCTACTTCTTGTCTTGGACTGTTGGATAACAGTTAGCGGGAAGCAGATGCAGCTGTGAGACTTAGCTGATTTTATCCTTTGAAGTGGTTTTGTTGACCCAATGGAGTCTCTTTGTTTGAGAGGAGAAAGTTGTTGTGCGTCAGTGTACCAAGGGGTGCCAGCTACCCGGTTCCGGTCCCTACCCAAACCCAGGGCAAAAGAAAAAAGCTTGTGTTAGTGCCACCCTAGAAGCCCTGGCACGCTTCCCCACCACAAGGAAGGGGGTCCCAGATGCTTAAGGGGGCAGGCTAAGGAGAGACCCCATTCCCCAGGACCCCTCTCAGTTTACAGCCCCCGCAACTCAGTGCAAAAGGGTTTCTACCCTCCTGTGTCTTCCTTGGCCTAGAGGCAGATCGAGGCCTGGCGGGGAGGGGTGCCAGGTGGAGGCACCCTCGGAGAGAGAGCGTTCTGGGCTGTTGAGAATGGCGCCCTCCCCTAAAACAAGTAGGGGTTTCAGACTGGGGGGGGAGGGCTTCTAAGTCAACCCGCCCCCCACACACACTTGTTACTGCTAAGGAGGCTGTGTGGCAGGACAGTGGCTGGTGCAGCCATTTGATATCCCCAGCAGAGAATCCCAGCAGACCAAGCTGTTTATCCTGGCTTGGTCCGACAAGTCTGAGAGTCAAGAGTGCCGCTCGGTTCAAGCGCAGTAGCGCCTTCAAAGCAATGAGATTTTTCAGGGTATGAACGTTCCGTAGTCAAAGCCCCAAGCTGGGACTCTCCAAAGTTCATGCTATGAAGATCTCGTTGGTCTTGGATTCAAATCTTGCTCTTCCACTGTAGACCAACACAGCTACCCTCTGAAACTTGAATCAGAAGTGGCAATTTTTCATGGGGCGGGGGGGAGGCAAAACACAGCCCCACCCCCAAGCCATGATCAGGAAACTGCTGTATGAATAGACCCTGAATCTCACGAGGGTAGATGGTATTATCCAAAATCGTAAGATCGGTTTTGGATTTCAAAAAAAAAAAAAGACAGTTCCATTGATTTGTTTTTGCTCTTTTTTGTTCTTAATGACGCAACTCCACCTGTGATTTCCAGGCTTTTCTCAGTAAGGGTTAGAAACTAGATAGGTTTCGCCATGAGACGAAAGCAGAGCTGGGGGGAGAGGTATTTCCGCCACTGAGTTGGCTTTGGGGACCCATGCTGAGAAAGAAAGATAGCATTTGATCTGGATGAATGTTGCCTTAGTCTACAGCAGGGGTCCCTGATATTTTTGAGCTGGTGGGCACATTTGGAATTCTGACGCGGCACGGTGGGTGCAGCCACAAAATGGCTGCTGCAGGAGGTGGAGCCAGGCGCCAAACGATTGCCACAACTTAACTTCAGCCACACAGGGCAGATCCTTATGCTGTGGTAGCAGCTGCTGCCGAAGCAACATTTTTTTTAAAAAAAAAATCTGCACTGCCAAAATCTCCAATAGCCAATCAGAAGCCTGGCTGGGCAAAAAGCCCTACCTGGCCCCACCCACTTCCTAAAATCACTTGAGTTCCAGGAAAGGTGTCGGCTGGGCTTTTTTCTGTAGCAGGAGCTCCTTTGCGTATTAGGCCACACCCCCTTGATGTAGCCAATCCTCCTGGAGCTTACAGTAAGCCCTGAACGAAGAGCCCTGTAAGCTCTTGGGGGATTGGCTACATCAGGGGGGTGGGGCCTAATATGCAAAGGAGTTTCTGCTACAAAAAAAGCCCTGGGTGTCGGCAAGCACCGTGGCACGCATGGGCACCCCGCTGAGGTCACTTGGTGTAAAGCAAGTTCCTGTGAAGACTTCTTTAACTTCCTTTTGGGGGCTTGCATCTATTACCCCCAAAAAACAGCATTGGTCCACAATGTCCTGCACCTGTTCACTCAGATTCCTAATAAGATGGGGGAGAGGAAAAGCCACACGTGCTTTTTCCTGGGCTGGCAAAGAGGAACGTCGAGCATGTGCCGACCACCTGCTCCTTATTGCAGAGTCAAGACGGAACCCAGGAACAGGAGAGAGCTTAAGCCCAGCAAGCCTCTTCGCTAAGGGAAGTGTGGAAGAGAGAGCAGGGATGGCATCACCAGTTTGGGGTAGTGGTTAAGTGCGCGGACTCTTCTCTGGGAGAACCGGGTTTGATTCCCCGCTCCTCCACTCGCAGCGGCTGGGATGGCCTTGGGTCAGCCATAGCTTTCGCAGGGCTGTCCTTGAAAGGGCAGCTTTCACCAGAGATCCTTCAGCCCCACCTACCTGATAGGGTGTCTGTTGTGGGGGAGGAAGAGAAAAGGAGATTGTGAGCCGCTCTGAGATTCAGAATGAAGGGTGGGGTATCAATCCAATATCTTCTTCAGCAGCATACCCAGAGGAAGGGTGGCTGCCAGGGCTCAGGGATCCTGGCCAGACCAGCTGCGGTTGACCATGCGAGCATCTGCAGGTATAGGTGGAGACAGGGCTCATGAATGGGTGCAAGGAGGGGGCACAAGCAAGGTAGTCAGTGGGTAGGATGGGGCATGAGAGAGGGAGCTGGTGGTAGGCAGAGGAGAGGGGAGGGCCCTGGGCATTATCCACCCAAGGCCCCCAAATTCTGGAACCAGCCCTGGAAAAGAGACAAAGAGAGGAAGCACACATGTGCATCCAGAAATCAAGCTCTTTTCATGAATCGTGTGCTGTGTAAAAGTGTGGGGGGGAGAAGAGCGAGAGTGAGCTTTTTCCCCTTCACCCCTTACCCTAAAATTGGGGGTCATCCTTATGAAACTGCAGTTAGAGTGGGGGGGGGGAGTGCTTTTTCATAGGGCTTTTTTTTGTAGCTGGACCTCCTTTGCATATGAGGCAACATTCCCCTGATGTAGCCAGTCCCCCTGGAGCTTACAGTGGGCCCTGTAAGAAAAGCCCTGTAAGCTCTTGGAGGATTGGCTACATCAGGGCTGTGTGGCCTAATATGCAAAGGAGGTCCTGCTACAAAAAAAGCCCTGCTATTTCTTCTAACGCATTGTTAGCTGATGGAACTCACTGCCACAAGAGGTGGCAATGGCTGTTCCACCTTGAGATCCAGTTTCCTTCTGAGGACCGGAGGTTTGGCATAAATACAGAGATAGAGTGCCTTAGAGCATGGAGGCTCCATCAGTGGCATTAGTCATCAGAACTGTCTGCTGTAACCGTTAGCGAATTTGAGTCCTCAGAAGAGGGCTGGATCAGTTTTTTCTCTCTCTGTTTTTCTCGCTATTTATTTATTTGGCATGACAGTTGGGTCAGGACACCTCAGACAAGTGTGTGCCAGGGATTGGGTCTCTGGGCAACACTTTGGTGATGCCCTGGCATATGGGTAGGCCAGAGAGATGCCCCAACGGAGCGTGCCATGTCTGTCTGTGCGTGAGCCTGTGTGAGTGCTGAAGCTCGCGTGTCGTACTTGTCAGAGGTGATGTTGTCAGCTCTGCGGGGTTTCGCGACAAATCTGAAAAACCCCGGTTGTCTCTTCTAGCACGAAACAATGACTTGTCCTTGAAAGCTTTCCCTGCCAATTCGCATGTTAACAGAACCTTGAGCATTTCTTTTTTTAACCTGGTGTGAAACACAGTGCGTGGAAGGGACGTGTCTCCTCTGAATTGACCTGTGTAACTTGCATTTTAACCTCGATCTTTTCCCCCCTGGGTGAGTCGCCCTGCTGCCACCAGTTTGCACTTCCAGGCACCAGGTAAGATGGCGTTATTGAGATGAAGTCTTGGGGATTTAACCCCTGCCCGTGAGGCTACAAAGGGCGTACTTGGGTTAAGAGCCATCGATTGAACTGCTGAACCTTCTCTGGCCAACTCGGTGACCGGGGGTGGTGGGATTGTCTAGGACGGCACTTTGTGGTGGGGGGCAAGAGGCTTTTTGCAACGACAATGAAAAATTGTTAACAGAAACTGAGACTGAATGTGCGATCTAAAGCTACTTCTAAAGCTACAGGTGTCTTCTATTCCTTTTTTTTTTTAAGGGGTGGGTGGGAAAGTTTGGGGGCTTTTAAAAAATCTAGCCAGATATTTGGTTTATAAACAAATGCTGTCGTATCAACTAGAAGAAACGTGGGTATTTCACACATGTGATATTTAGTTCTTCGAGCCGGGAAGCCTTCTGGAATGCATCCTTATCTAGGGTTGCTAGCTCCAAGTTGGGAAATACCTGCAGATTTTGGGGGGTGGAGCCTGAGGGGGCGTGTTTTGAGGCATAATGCCATAAAGTGTGCCTTCCAAAGTGGCCATTTTCTCCAGGTGAACTGATCTCTGTTGTCTGGAGATCAGTTGTCTTCCCAGGAGATCTACCTGGAGGCTGGCAACCCTATCTTCACCCCTGGAAAAACCCAGCTTTTACATTTATATCAGATTTCAATGAAAAATTCTACGATTGGCAGGGCTTTTTTTGTGGCAGAAACTCCTTTGCATATTAGGCCACACACACCCTGATGTAGTCAATCCTCCTGGAGCTTACAGTAGGCCCTGTATTTAGAGCCCTGTAAGCTCCAAGAGGATTGGCTATATTGGGGTGTGTGGCCTAATATGCAGATGAGTTCCTGCTACAAAAAAAGCCCTGGTTTTGGTATGGGTACAAGCATGAGGGGCATTCCAGTCACTCTTGGGCCACAGTTCTTAACTTGAAAGTGGAGGAAAAGACGATTGGTTGGACTTTTGCTGATGTCACAACCGGAGGCATGACTAAGAGGCCTCATCTCGCATTGCCCTGTATTAATGGGCTCATTTAAATGAAAGCGAGACCCTATCCGATGCATCATCTCCGCCAGCCATTGAACCCAATACCATCTCTGTTTCTGATATATCATTCAAATAAAGGGACGAGATGGTTCCTGAGAGACAAGCTGGTAAAATTGCAGCCCCACAAAGATTTATTGACCATTTTATTAGTAGAGCGTGGCGAGATCTGATTCCATGGCGTTCCTCCAGCCTGTCGTCTAATAATTTCCCCCAAACCCACGTGGACATCAGATTCGGAATGACAGAAGGCATTCTGCCAGCTTTTGAGGTGAATTTGCTTCCCACCGCAAATTCTTCTTAGTGAATTTATATGTCAAACATTCAACATACATTCTCTGAATATTGACCAAATACTGGATATTGATGTCACTCACTGATGATGCTTGAAATATCAGACGGAGCTATCTTTTCAGTCCATCCATTAGTTGTCATGTCCAATGCTCGGCATGCTCTTCGATAGACTCCAAACCCCAAATTGCTTCTAGTTTCAGCATCTCAGCAAAAAAACACCAGAGAAACACATGAAGCTGCCTTAAAGTTGCCAGCAATAGGTTGTGAAACACCTGGAGATTTTGGGAATGGAACCAGGGGAGTGCCGGGGAAGGACCACGGCAGGGTATAAGGCCAAAGAGAGTCAGCTCTCCAAAGCAGCCGTTTTCTCCAGAGCAAATAATCTTGGTCATCTGAAGAACAATTAGGGTTGCCAAGTCCCTCACAGCTTCCATAGAGTTTCCCTCCCAAATTGCTAGAGCATCCGGGAAAACCATAGAGTTTTCCAGGAAGCTCCTAGAGCAGTCAGAGCGTGTGATGTCGCCAGCATGATGACACCACTTGCAAGTGATGCCATCATGCCGATGACATCAGGAGGGACTCTCCAATGCAGGCTGATGGGTTGGGGACCTCTGGAGTGGGAGAACTTCCGCCCCTCCCCCGGGCTCTTGGCAGCCCTAGGAACAATTGTAATAGCAGGAAGTTTCCTGGAGGTTGGCAACCCTACTTATACTGAATCAGACCATTTGTCCACCGAGGTCAACAGTGTCTGTTCTGACTGGCAGCAGCTCTCCAGGGTCTCAGGTGGAGGTCTTTCACAGCTCCTACTTCCTGGGACTTTTAACTGGAGATGTTGGGGATTGAACCTGGGACCTTCTGCATGCTAAACAGATCCTCTGTTAGTCCCTCCCCCAAACAAAATTCTAGGTGGGGATATGCAGATAAAGGGGTGGGGTTATGCAGATCAGGGGTGGCCGGGCTCTAGGTGGTTGCCACTAAATTCTGAGAGTCAGAAGAAAACAAGCTATAACCTGGGAGATAGTTGAGGAATGCCCTGTTGAGGACAGCCCAAAATCTGTCGTTTAAGAAACACAAATCCCACTCATCAGAATTTGGGTGGAATTTGACATCTGTCAGGCAACAGCTTTTTAGTTGTGGATGGCTTCCGAGAAATGCTGCCAAATTTAAGGTATCTGTGGATATTTTGTTGGAATGCTACATTCCCATGAAGCCAGAGAAAGAGACTTCAGTGCCATAGGCAATCCCGCCCACCCTGGGTCTTCTCCCAAGTGAAAGACTTGTGGTATGCAAATTAACCGTAGACGTTTCAGTCACAGACTGGCTTCTTCCCTTGAGAAAGTGGCCCGCTTCAGGCTGGGAAACTCCTGGAGATCTTTGGGTGGAGCCTGGGAGAGGAGAAGAGTTTGGAGAGGGCAGGTAGCTCAGCTGGGATGTGATGCTATAGAGCCCACCCTGTGAAACTGCCATTGTCTATTGTCTCCAGGTTGGCTTGCCAGTCTCCAGGTGGTGGCTGGAGATCTTCTTGTATTACGAGTGATAATAGCTGTTTTGAAAGGCGGATTCTGGCATTCTACCCCACAGAGGTCCCTCCCCTCCCCAAACTCCACCCTCCTCAGGCTCCACCCCCCCTCCCAAATCTCCAGGTATTTCCGAACTTGGAGCTACACCAAAAGCAGCCTGGTCAATTCATGTAGCCGAAAGAAGTGGTAGGATCCCAAGGAGACAGAGAGGCCTGAGCTTCTTCAGCTTGCAAGTGGTGGATGTGATTGGTGAGTGTTTCCACATGTGAGGGGCTCCTTGCAAGTAGAAATTTAGCACATCAGGGAGAAAAAGTGAGATGTCAAAAAAGGTCTGTTCTATAACTCCATGTTGGAAAATTCTGGAGATTTGGAGGCAGAGCCACTGGAGGAAATGCCCAGGGAAATGCTGATGGCCACTTTGGGGTCAGACAGCAATTTTTCTCCAGGCCAGTCTGGCCAGGGATCCTGGAGGTTTGTGGGGTTTTTTGCCATCTTCTGGGCATGGAGCAGGGGTCACTGGGGATGTATGTGTGTCTGGTGGGGGAGGTATTTGTGAAGTTCCTGCATTGTGCAGGAGGTTGGACTAGATGACCCTGGAGGTCCCTTCCACCTCTATGATTCTATGGGGGCAGGGTTTAGAGAAGAGAGGGTAGCTCAGGGTGGTTATAATGCCAGAATGTTCATCTTTCAAGCAGCCATTCTCTCCATGGGAACTGATGTCATCTGGAGAGCAGTTGTAATTCTGGTAGCTCTACAGACCCCACCTGAATGTTGGCAATCTCCTATTGTGTTAGTTTTCTACTTAAACCGGAACATTTTTGTGTAGAAGAGCTATTCGAAAAAAAATGCTCTGAATTATTAAAGCATATTATATCAAAGGGGAAAAGATAACAAACACATCCCTAAAATTGCTTCTAAGAAACCAAAAGAGAACCTGGTCTTCAAGGTATAGGCTTTTGAGAAACGCAGCTCTCTTCGTCAAATGCATCTGTTGAAGAGAGCTGTGTTTCCTAAAAGCTTATGCTACAACAAAATTTGTTAGCCTTAAAGGTGCTCCCGAACTCTTTACTATTTTGCAGCAACAAACTAACACAGCTAACTCCTCTGGATCTATCACAATATAGGCAAAGTCTGGGACATTTCTCTGTTTCACGTTACAAAAGTGCACCAAAGAAATCCCTTTTTTTCCGACAGATACATGAACAGCATTTGAATTTCCTGAATATTTATGTAGAAACAGCTATAATTTTACACCTAAGTGTTGCATATCTGACTCCCTTCTGTAGAAAGCATGTTCCTCTCTTCCACACCCACCGCAGCCCTGAATTCTTAAATATAGTAATTTTTCATGGCAACTAAACCATGTCCCCTCCTCTTTTTCCTTGACTATTGTTAAACAAATAGGCTGAGGACATCTGGAAAACACACACACACACACACACGCTCACAAAAGCAATTTTATTGGCCTTGTAACAGCTTGCATTGATTCGCATCTATCCATTTGTCTATCAGTCATCTTCATAATTTTCTCCTGCCCTTTTCCCAAAAAGCAGGTGTTCAGGATAGGGCACATCATATTCTCCTCCCCCTTGAGATCCCTCAAAAACATCTTCTGGGCATGAAGCAGGGGTCACTAGGGGTGTGTGACAAGAGGTATTTGTGAATTTCATGCATTGTACAGGGGGTTGGACTAGATGACCCTGGAGGTCCCTTCCAACTAGGGTTGCCAATCCCAGTGGGGGCAGGGGATCCCTGGTTTGGAGGCCCTTGCCCCTGATTCAGGATCATCAGAAAGTGGGGGGGGGGATGTCTGCTGGGCACTCCATTTTTCCAATGGAGACCAATTCCCATAGGATATAATGGAGAATTGATCTGCAAGTATCTGGGGTTCTGGGGGAGCTGTTTTTTGAGGTAGAGGCACCAAGTTTGCTGCATAGCATCCAGTGTTTCTCTCAAAACACCCTCCAAGTTTCAAAAAGATTGGACCAGGGGTCCAATTCTGTGAGCCCCAAAGAAGGTGCCCCTATTCTTCCAATGCAGGAAAGGCATTTAAGAGGTGTGTGGTCCCTTTAAATGTGATGGCCAGAACTCCCTTTGGAGTTCAATAATTCTTGTCGCAACCTTGCTTCTGGCTCCACCCTCAAGTCTCCTGGCTCCACCCCCAGATATTTCTTGACTCGGACCTGGCAGCTCTACTTCCAACTCTAGGATTCTATGTTTCGCCCAGCCTCCAAATCTTCCTCCATATTTTTGGCCTCTGAACAGCGGCAGAGAAGAAGAAGAAGATATTGGATTTATATCCCCGCCCTCCACTCTGAAGAGTCTCAGGCCACAGTGTTAGCATTTGAGCCTCTGCAGGTAGTAATGTGCTTTTCCAAACTACGGCTGCGGTGGTCAATTTGGAGAGCCAGTTTGGTGTAGTGGTTAAGTGTGCGGACTCTTATCTGGGAGAACGGGTTTGATTCCCCACTCCTCCACTTGCACCTGCTGGAATGGCCTTGGGTCAGCCATAGCTCTGGCAGAGGTTGTCCTTGAAAGGGCAGCTGCTGTGAGAGCCCTCTCCAGCCCCACCCACCTCACAGGGTGACTGTTGTGGGGGAGGAAGGGAAAGGAGATTGTGAGCCGCTCTGAGACTCTTCGGAGTGGAGAGCGGGATATAATCCAATATCATCATCTTCTTCTTCAATTGGGGAAACAGATTGGCACACCCACACTCTCTCTGGTTAGCATGCATGCCCCACATGCTAGGGCTCCAGATCTGGACTGGGAAATTCCTGGAGGTTTGGTGGTGGACCTTGGGGAGGATGGAGTGTGGATGGGACCTTGGCAGGGTATGATGCCATAGTCCACCTTTCAAAGCAGCTGTTAGTCTCCAGGCGAACTGATTCTTGCTCTCTGTAGACAATTTGGGTTCCCTGTAAGCTAAGTTAGCGCGGGGCTAGCTCACAGTGTTTTTTAGCCTCCGGCTCACACGTTTTTGTCTTAACTCCACATGCACCTGCTGAGTGACCTTGGGTCAAGCACAAGTTGTCTCCGAGCTGCTCTCTCAGAGTGGTTTCTCTCAGAGCTCTCTCAGCCCCAACTACTTCACAGGCAATGTTCCCTCTAAGCTGCAGAGTCTTGTGGGCAAAAATTCTGCCTCGTGAGGTACTGGCATTAAAGTTGCGAGCTACTGCATAAATTATAGTGCTCTGGGGTCTCCTTCCTGAGCGAAGACAAAAATGTGTGAGCTGGAGGCTAAAAATCTGTGAGCTCGCTCGCGCTAACTCAGCTTAGAGGGAACACTGCTCACAGGATGTCTGTCGTGAGGAGAGGAAGGGAAAGGAGATTGTAAGCTGCTCTGAGACTCTAACTGATTCCCTATTAGCCTTACCTTACTCTCACTCTCCTCTTCTTCCGGGGCTTCCATCGGATTTTGCACAAGCTGCCCTGCCCCGAGGCTGCAACTCGCTCTGGCCTCTTTCGCGCAGCAAGCAAGATCCCTCAAAAAACCAGTTTCTGTTTGCAGCGCGAAAGAGGCGACGCAAATTGCAGCCCTGGGGCAGCTTGTGTGAAATCCAACGGAAGCTCAATGGAGAAGAGGAGAGTGAGAGCGGGGTAAGGCGAGTGGGGAATCCGTCTCTGAGTGAAGGATATAAATCCAATCTCCTCCTCCTCCTCCTCTTCTTGAAAAATGGCCCCGGAGCAGACTAACTGATGCAGTCGCTCACAACTTGAATGCCAGTATTTCACAAAGTAGAATTTTTGCTCACAAGTCTCCACAGCTTAGAGGGATCATTCCAGAAGATCTCTAGGCCACACCATGAAGCTGCCAAACATTCTCTGACGTTTCACCTTGTTGGGAATCTTCAAATTTACCCATTTTTTGCTGTACTGAGAGCCAGTTTGGTGTATTGGTTAAGTGTGCGGACTCTTATCTGGGAGAACCGGATTTGATTCCCCACTCCTCCACTTGCAGCTGCTGGAATGGCCTTGGGTCAGCCATAGCTCTGGCAGAGGTTGTCCTTGAAAGGGCAGCTGCTGTGAGAGCCTCTCCAGCCCCACCCACCTCACAGGGTGTCTGTTGTGGGGGGGAGAAGATAAATGAGATTGTAAGCTGCTCTGAGTCTCTGATTCAGAGAGAAGGAAAAATCCCCCTGTGCAAGCACCAGTCGTTTCTGACTCTGGGGTGATGTTGCTTTCACAACGTTTTCACAGCAGACTTTTTACGGGGTGGTTTGCCACTGCCTTCCCCAGTCCTCTACACTTCCCCCCCCCCAGCAAGCTGGGTACTCATTTTACTGACTGAAAGGATGGAAGGCTGAGTCAACCTCAAGCCGCTACCTGAAAACCCAGCTCACACCGGGGATCGAACTCAGGTCGTGAACAGAGTTTAGGACTGCAGCTTTAACACTCTGCGCCACAGGGTTCCTTCAGCGAGAAGGCGGGGGTATAAATCTGCAATTCTTCTTCTTCTTGGAGGTTTGCACAGGTGATCACTTCTTTCTTCCAGCACTCTCTTTAGGAAGAAACATGGTAGGTGGAATCAGTGACGGGTTGCTTCATTTGGATCATGGCTGGAAGCAGATCCACCTATTGCGCATGTGCATATATGCATGTGCATGAATGCGGCACAATTCATACGCATGCTTCCCTTTCTAACCCTCCCATAAACTCCTGTCCAGCAAGTAAATCCCACTGAATGCACATTTGAATCACAGCTGTTTTCAGTCTAACCAGTACGAATGGAATCGGTCCTCAAATTCAGTCTGTTCTTAAAAGATTCCTGAGGGTTTTTTTTAAGGTTCTTGAGTTTCAAAGCAGCATCAATGAAATTTTGGCTTTAATAGTGGTGTGTATGTCTGCGTGTGAGCACAAGATTCACACAAGCCTGCATATAAGGACGTGAGATTCCAACGATTTACAGTGCACATGTGAAAACATTGCCAGGTATGAACTCTCTGGAAATTATCTTTCCTCCAATGGGCGCAAGGTAGCCTGCTGGGTTCTCTTCTCCTCCACAATACCTAGTGAGGTAGGCAAGGTTGAAAGAGACAGAGGGAGAGTGACCAGGCCAAGGTCACCCAATAAGCAGGGTGCTTTTTTGGTAGCAGGAACTCCTTTGCATATTAGGCTACACCCCCCCCTCGATGCAGCCAATCCTCCTGGAGCTTACAGGGCTCTTCTTACAGGGTCCACAGCTAAGCTCTTGGAGGATTGGCTACATCAGGGGGTGTGGCCTAATGTGCAAAAAAGTTCCTGTTACAAAAAAAGCCACACCTGTAAGCATCGTGGCAGAGTGGGGATTTCTTTGCTGGGGAGACTCTCAGTCAAAGCTTGAGCATCGGGGTCGTCAAAATGGAGGACGAGGGTTACCGGAGCTGGTGAAACTCCAGTGGAGTGAGGCTCCGCGGGGGAGAGCCCTAGTGGCAGGGCGTGATGGACACCTGCGATGCAGCCACCAGAGGAAGGACGAAAAATGCGGATCTTGGGGAAATCACCTGCTGGTTCTCACTGTTTTCGTTCACTCCCTGGGAGTTTTTGCTTAATGCCCATCATGAGACCTTGCAGTCTTTCACGCCTGGGTGGTCAGAGAGAAAATCTTTCAACACACAAGGGCAGCGGCACCTACCCCCAAACAGGCTGGTCAGGGCCAGATGACATTGGGGGGGGGGGGGCACACGTCCATCCCAGGGCCGGTGACTTCAGATTCAAAGTAGGTTGCCAACCCCCAGGTGGAGGCTGGAGATCCTCTGTTTGGAGGCCTCCTCCTTGCTTCAGGGTCATCAGAAAGTGCAGGGGGGGGCGGGAAGGAAAATGTCTGCTGGGCACTCCATTATTCCCTATGCAGACCAATTCCCATAGGGTATAATGAAGAATTGATCCGCAGGTATCTGGGGCTCTGGGGTGCTGGGGTTTATTTAGATAAAGGCACCAGATTTTCAGCATAGCATCCGGTGCCTCTCCCAAAAACACCCTCCATGTTTCAAAAAGATTGGGGCCAGGGGTCCAATTCTATGACCCCAAAAGAAGGTGCCCCATCCTTCATTATTTCCAATAGAGGAAGGCATTTTAAAGGTGTGTGGTCCCTTTAAATGTGATGGACAGAACTCCATTCGGAGTTCAATTATGCTTGTCACAACCTTGATCTGGCTCCACCCCCAATGTCTTCTGGCTCCACCCTCAAAGTCCCAGATATTTCTTGAATTGGACTTGACAACCCTAATTAGAAGTGTTTTGTTCCTTAAGAATTGCTGCAGGGCCCCAGTGTGTGGCACGGTGGCCCCAGGAGCTCTTCTGTCCCTGCCCCCCAGTGCTTTTTTCAAGAGCAAGATCCTCCATGGGCTCTTTCTGCACCTAAAAAAGGCATGGAGTGAGAACAAGATTCATGCCACATGCCTGATCTGAATTGAGGTCTCACAGCTCTTTGCAAAGAACAACCAGTGTTTCTAAAATGAGGAGTGGGTGGGTTTGTAGCAGGAACTCCTTTGCATATTAGGCCATGCCCCACTGATGTAGCCAATCCTCCTGGAGCTTACAGTAGGCCCTGTACTAAGAGCCCTGTCAGCTCTTGGAGGACTGGCTACATCAGAGGGCGTGGCCTAAAATCCAAAGGAATTCCTGCTACAAAAAAAAAAGCCCTGGAGGCCAAGGGATGGGCCTACACCCACCGTCACTTGTAGTCTGGCCCTCAGTCTCAGAATTACACTCACAGTGTCACCATTTTGGGTGTGTACATACCTGTAGCTTGATTTTTGATTTTTTTAATTGGAGCAATGAGGCTGGTGATATTGGGAGAAAGGCAGGAGAGCTGAGGACATAAGAGCTGTTGGATCAGACCCTTTCTAATCTAGCCTTCTGTTTCTGCCATTGGCCGATCAAGCGCTTTTGGGAATCTCAGAACAGTGGTGTTGAACTGCCCTGGTGCTTTCCTGACCGTTTGTTGCATTTTGATTCTTGGAAGGCATCACCTTCTAGGAGAAAGTTCCCCGACCCTGAGCCGAATTGTGTCATCTCACAATAACATCCTCTCTCCCCCTGCCCCTTAAAAAAGGGGCGATGTGATTCCACATTGCATGTTCAATGCTACTGCTGAGATTCCCTGGTTTGAATACTGTGATATGCCTAAATGCTTCTTGATTGACATGGCATTAGAGAATGGAATGTGACTTTTTGAACTCTAGCGCACGCGCCTGATTACAATACGCACCTGTGCACAGCCCCGTATGCATTTACCTACCAGAGGAAATGTGAATGGGTAATTCCAGGATCACTGGGATGGAAGAATCAACAGTTTCCCCATATTCTGTCCCTTCATTGTTCAGGAAACCCCCGCCCCTCCATGCTGCATTCCACTCCTCTTGAGAGCCAGTTTGGTGTAGTGGTTAAGTGTGTGGACTCTTATCTGGGAGAACCGGGTTTGATTCCCCACTCCTCCACTTGCAGCAGCTGGAATGGCCTTGGGTCAGCTATAGCTCTCGCAAGAGTTGTCCTTGAAAGGGCAGCTTCTGTCAAGAGCCCTCTCAGCTCCACACACTTCACAGGGTGTCTGTTGTGGGGGGAGAAGATATAGGCAATTGTAAGTCGCTCTGAGTCTTTGATTCAGAGAGAAGGGCGGGGTATAAATCTGCAGTCTTCTCTTTAATTCCAAGTAAATTAGGAATGTTGTTCAAATCAGCTTTGGATCTGGATAGTGAACAGTTTGCTGCAGCTCTGAGTTCCCTTTTCCCTGCGCATGCTCCCCACCCCACGTTACCAATGTGCATTTGCACATTAATAAAACACAACACAAGATGCAACACTGGTGCCATTGTATGTACAACAGCATGACGATTCTTCTTGGCTGGGGTTTACCAATGCACAGGGCGCTCCTGCACACTGATAAAGCACTGTGCTTGCCAATACAAAATCTTTGTTAGAACTGCATGTGCAAAGGGATCGAGGAAGCTTTTGTCTACTGTGCTGTAGCTGCACACTGGCACCATGAAGGGGGAGAAAGAGTCCAAATGACCAGAGGGGACTGGAAGCTGCAGCCAAATGTACACGTGCAGCACATTATGGCTATAAAACTGGAAAGGTGGAGGATGCAGAATGCATCGTTTCCACTTCCAAAACCACCTTAGAGCGCCAAAATTTGGGAAGAGATGAGGATGTGAAGAATTCAAGACCCCTTCACAAGCGAAAGCCAAACTTCCTTCCTATTTTAATGATTCCAGTAACAAGAATCCTGCATAGCCCAATACTGACATCTGTTTCTTGGCCACACTAGATGGAGTCAGACAGGGCTTTTTGCATAGCAGGAACTCCTTTGCATATTAGGCCGCATCCTCCTGATGTAGCCAATCCTCCAAGAGTTTACAGGGCTCTTAGTACAGGGCCTCCAGGAGGATTGGCTCCATCAGGGGGGTGCGGCTTAATAGGCAAAGGCGTTCCTGCTACAAAAAAAGCCCTGCCAGATCGGATTGATAGAAATCTATTTCTACCTGGATCTGATGCTTCCGCTGTTCAGTTGGAAAATGCCAGTCCCCATTCAGAGCTGGTGAAAAACTAAAGGTGCCAAACACATGGTCCAGTAACTTATTTATGTCTCTCACGTGGATCTTCTCAGAAACCGGGGGAGGGGACAATGGTTGTGCCCAACACAAAATCAATCTGTCCCCTGCCCAGGACAGCTGGCACCCCTTCTAGGAATGGGCTTTCGATGCTTCCTGGTTGGAGTTGGACTCTCCCATGATTTACATGAAAGCCATATTTGTACTGAGGTAAAAATAAAGGAAAATAGGAAACAGACACACACACATACACAAAACCTTCTTTTTGGGTGGACAGTGGAAATAAGAGAGAACGGCGGCCTTGGATTGTTTGTGCTGTGTTCTTGTTTGTACATAGACTTCAGGGGCGTGGGGAGGGGAAAATTACAACTTGTCAATGTTACTTTATAACCTTTCTTAATATCCTGTGCTAATCTCAGAAGATAAATCTATAAATATATCTGGATTATACATGTTACTCGGTTGACTTCTTTCTGCTTTCCTGAGGGTGGGTGAGGGAGGGACGCAGCAAAGGAGGGCCGGCTGCAATGGAAGGGAAGGTGGACCCACGCATGGGGTTCCCAACAACAACATCGGGGGATTCCTGAAGATTTGAGAAGAGTGGGGTTCGTGGAGGGACCCCTGTCAGGTATGCAGCTATAGAGACCACTTTCCAGTTTGGTGCAACGGTTAAGTGTGGGGACTCTTATCAGGGACCACTGGGTTTGATTCCCCACTCCTCCACTTGCACCTGCTGGAATGGCCTTGGGACAGCCATAACTCTCACAGAGTTATCCTTGAAAGGGCAGCTTCTGGGAGAGCTCTCTCAGCCCCACCTGCCTCACAGAGTGTCTGTTGTGGGGGAGATAGGTAAAAGAGATTGTGAACCACTCTGAGACTTTGAAATTCAGAGTGGAGAGCGGGATATAAATCCAATATCTTCTTCTTCTTCTTCTTCTTCTTCTTCTTCTTCTTCTTCTTCTTCTTCTTCTTCTTCTTCTTCTTCTTCTTCTGTGGTCATTTGCTCCAAGGGAATGGATCTCTGTATTCTGGAGATCAGGTGTACTCCTGGGGGATCCTAAACCCTAGCAGGCAGTGGATTTTTGATAATAGAGGATGAGGTTGTAATGAAGGTAAGAGGCACCAGATGCATGGGACCAATTCTCCTTCCTGACACTCATGCATAAAGTCCTCCTTTGAAGCAGAAGTTGATGAAATAGCGACAGCGCTGCCTGTGGTCTGTATGTGGGGTGCCTGACGTGGAGACCCCAAATTAGGGGCGGCCAGCTCCAGGTTGGGATATACAGTTTCCCAACATGAGCTGGCAAGGCAGAGACCAGAAATAAAGTGGGGAGGGAGATGGTGGCCTTTAGGAACTCATTTGCATATAAGGCCACACCCCCTGACATCATCATTGTTTCCCACAGTGCTTTTTTTGTAGGAAAAGTCCAGCAGGAACTAATTAGCATATGAGGCCACACCCCATGACATCACCATTTTTCGCACGGGGCCTTCTTGTAGAAAAAGCCCAGCAGGGGGTCATTTTCATGTTAGGCCACACCCCCTGACAGCAAGCTAGCCAGAACTGTGTTCCTGTACGTTCCAATTCATAAAAAGCCCTGGTTGTCTTCAGATTAGCAAAACTGGACATTTCCTTTTGGGCAATGTGCAAAATATAAAGAGAAAGGGAGTTGCGAACCTGGCTTTTCACAGAATCACATCAGGAAAGCCAAAGGCCTTACCTTCAAGTGACTTCCAAGCCAAATTTAGCCAAGGGTGGGAAGAGAACCAAGGGGCAGCAGCAATACGAGAGGAATGAAGCAATGCGAAAACGGAGAGGAAGGCGGCCTGGACAGTGTATCCAGGCAGAGAGCTTCACGCTAAAGAGAGAGTCAATCAAGGATTGCAGCAAGAGGAGAGAGGACTTTTAAGCTTCCTCCCCTCCCCCACACCCAACAGACACACATATACAACATTATTACAATTATCCTCACCCCCAAAGAGCCCATGTGCGATTATAGCACCCGGAAGTGACATCATCACACAGGGCATGTCATGCTGGGATGCTCTAGGATTCACAGTAAAGCTCTATGGTACCATAGCGTTTTTACTGCAAAGTTAAAGTTGCTTTCTTTCCACCTCTCCCTCCTTTCTCCCTCCCCCATCTATTTCCCTTCTTTCTTTCCTTCCTTCCTCCCACATCTTGCAGCTCTCAAACATCTGATGTTCATGTCTTGCAGATCTCAAACATCTAACATTTATTCTATGTGGTTCTTACATTAAGCAAGTTTGGCCATCCCTGCTTTAGCTGCAACTCGACAGCACTTTCCTCCACCACCAGTGATTTTTTTTTTTAAATGCTGTGCTCCCAGAACTCCCAGCTTATGATGTCATTAGGCTTTCAGGAAACACGGTGTCTGTTTATGCCATTTATGCTCAACTTTTTCATTGGGACACAAGGTGGTTATTCAAAAGACCTTTCCCTGTTGGAGAACTTTGGGACGAGTTCTGGAGGAGACGGACTACCGATCTGGTCTTCATTAATCAGCTGAATAGGTTAATTGAAGGGAAGGGGTTGTGGCTCAGTCGCAGAACACCAGCTCAGCATGCAGAAGGTCCTAGGTTCAATCCCCTGGCATTGCCAGTTAAGGGATCTCATTTTGCAGGAATGGAGAAAGACATGACAGCATAACAAAAGAACATAGGAGAAGCCATGTTGGATCAGGCCAGTGGCCCATCCAGTCCAATACTCTGAGTCACACAGTGGCCCAAACCCAGATGCCATCAGGAGGTCCACCAGTAGGGCCAGAACTCTTGAAGCTTCCCACTGTTGCCCTTCCCCCCCCAAGAATACAGAGCATCACTGCCCCAGATAAAGTCGTCCATCTGTATCTTGTGGCTAATCAGGCCTTGGATTCAGTGGGCGCTCACAGGAGCACAGCTCCTGAACCTTTCTGACAGTTCCACCTCCTTCCCACCTTGTCCATTGAATAGTAGACGCAGCTGCATAACAATCCCTGGATGAGCTCCACCACCTTTTTCCTACAAAATGACCCCTGTGGCTAATAGTCACTGATGGACCTCTGCTTCCAGAACTTTCTCTGCAGGAGAGCCACCACCGGCCAGAGCCGAGAACATGGAACCAGGAAGACAACTAGTCCCTTAGGGGAAGACAACTTCTTAGCTCTGTGCTCAAGCTGCAAACATGCTTGTGTTCTGAGCAGAGGCCCGTCTCTTCCCCCTCTCGCACACAGCTCAGGCCTCAGCAAAGTAAGGGATGGATTAGCACAAATGGGAAACTGTTTGCCTCGTCAGCCGTGGGGAGAAAATACCCCTCTTGGCGGAATTATTTGCAGTTTTTCCACCACTAGTGATAAGGAGATTGAAGATGCAGGAGTTAATTACCACTGAGATGTCCTTCTCCACGCCCCTCCCCCCAGCCCCAGGATGATTAAGGTCTGTCTGTCATAAGCTCGCTTGCTAAGGAAGCTGTCCCTTTACTATTCCTGTGGGTTGGATTTTGAGAAGCTGAGGATGAGAAGAAGGCAGTGGGTAGGGGGGCTGGTTCTCCCACTTTAGCCAGAGACCTCCCACCCCAGTCTCTGTTGCTTCTGCTATTTGGTGGAGCAGCAGGGGCAAAATCAGGGGGGCAATTAGGGTTGCCAATCCCCAGCTGGGGGCAGGGGATCCCCTGGTTTGGAGGCCCTCCCTCCACTTCACGGTCATCAGATAGCGGGTGGGGTGGAAGGGAAATGTCTGCTGGGCACTCCATTATTCCCTAAGGAGACTGATTCCCATAGGGTATAATAGAGAATAAATCCGCAGGTATCTGGGGCCCTGGGGGGCTGTTAGGGGCACCAGATTTTCAGCATAGCACCCGGTGTCTCTCCTCAAAAGACCTTCCAAGTTTCAAAAGGATTGGATCAGGGGTTCCAATTCTATGAGCCCCAAAAGAAGGTGCCCCAATCCTTCATTATTTCCAATGGAGGGAAGGCTTTTAAAAGGAATGCAGTCCCTTTAAACGTGATGGCCAGAACTCCCTTTGGAGTTCAATGATGCTTGTCACAACCTTGATCCTGGCTCCACCCCCAATGTTTCCTGGCTCCACCCCCAAAGTCCCCAGATATTTCTTGAATTGGACCTGGCAACCCTAGCGGCAATACACATGAAAAAATGGAGCTGCCTTCTACTGAAGCAGACCCTTGGTCCATTGAAGTCAATATTGCATGCTCAGACTGGCAGCTTCTCTTCAGGGTCTCAGGCTGAGGTCTTTCTCATCACCTCCAGCCACATCCTTTGACTGGAGATGCCAGGGATCAAACCTGGGACCTTCTGCATACCAAGCAGATGGTCTGCCAGTGAGCCGCATTTTGTAGAAAAAGAGGTGCCAGAGCTCATTAGTGCAACTCATTTGCATAATCATTTGCATCTCCACACACAACCTGTCAGCACCGTAAGGTGTACTAGATTATATCAGCTCAGCATCTACCTTACAATGCTTCTTGAATAGGAATTGTCATAGTAAAACCTTACTCCCATCATTCTTTCTCCTATGTGGCCACAGTGGCACGATGAAGATTTCCATGTGTCTCCTCTGTATGTTTTGGTTATTTCCCCATGTTTTGTGAAGGGAAACACTAGAAAGTTTGTCAGATCTTAAGAGTTCAGCAAAATTCTCACAGGAGGTTTAAACAATGGAGCCCAGAAGCAAGTATTTGGGTGGGGGTAGATGAAAGATTTAGAGCAAAATGTAGAGGTTTTGGAGCTCCACTCCTGTGAGCTCCTCCTGCCCAAAATGAGGCCCAGCCACAGCCCCTAAATAGGTTTACCAGGTGCCCATTAGTGGCCAGCAAACTCCCAGGAATTCTTTCCTAGGCCTACCAACGCTCATTTGGTCTGCAGGCAAAATTAGCGTAACAATATGGGGGAGGCAACAATCTTCATTGCCACATGATGATGTCACTTCTTGCATCACAGAGATGCTGTAGGACTCAACCAGAAACTCTGTGGAAACTGATGCTTCTGAGTCACGCCAGGAGTGGTGATGTCGCACAGTGATGAAGATTGCCATGCCCTGCAGTAAGTAAGTCTGGGGCAGTGATGTTCTGTATCCTTGGTGCTTTGGGGGGAATGATAGTGGGAGGGCTTAGAATTTAAGAACATAAGAGAAGCCATGTTGGATCAGGCCAATGGCCCATCCAGTCCATCACTCTGTGTCACACAGTGGCCAAAAAAAAACAGGTGTCATCAAGAGGTCCTTCAGTGGGGCTTCTGGAGTTCTGGCCCTGCTGGTGGACCACCTGATGGCACCTGGGTTTGGACTACTGTGTGACACAGAGTGTTGGACTGGGTGGGTCATTGGCCTGTTCCAACATGTCTTCTCTTATGTTCTTATGGCCACTGTGTGACACAGAGTGTTGGACTGGATGGGCCATTGGCCTGATCCAACATGTCTTCTCTTATGTTCTTATGGCCACTGTGTGACACAGAGTGTTGGACTGGATGGGCCATTGGCCTGATCCAACATGTCTTCTCTTATGTTCTTATGGCCACTGTGTGACACAGAGTGTTGGACTGGATGGGCCATTAGCCTGATCCAACATGTCTTCTCTTATGTTCTTCTATTTGGGGCAGTGATGCTCTGTCTTCCTGGTGCTTGAGGGGACAATAATGGGAGGGCTTCCGGAATTCTGACCCTGCTGGTGGACCTTCTGAGGCACCTGGGTTTGGGCCACTATGTGACACAGAGTGTTGACTGGATGGGCTGCTGGCCTAATCCAACATGGCTTCTCTTATGTTCTTAAGCACTTGCCCCCCATCTTCTGCTGGTTGCCTGGCGACCCTGGGGGAAACCAGTTTTACACCAACATTGTGACAAAGTTTCTGGTGAGAACTCAGAAGTGACCTGTCCACATCAGGGCAACACTCTCCGATTCCCCCAAAACTAAAGAGGCACAGTTAAATTCTAGAGTGGCATCCTGGTATGGTGACGTCATTCCCAAGTTTGCACCTGAAGTGTCATCAAGGCCTTGGCATGATGCCAGTGTCACCAACTCCCTCTCCCAGCATTTCTTACTGGTTTCCAGAACTCAGCAAGAAGTCCTACTTCCCCCCTGCCATCACCACCATGCTATACAAGCTATACATAGCAGCACAGATCACAGTCCCTAATCACTTTAGCCAAGTAAATTTGTGAGTCAATAGACCTGTTCCTCCCTTTTGCCAGGCCGTGGCCTATGTATCCCCCTCCTCAGGGAATTAATCTGAGGAAACCAAATTGTTGCTGAAGCTGAACCCGCAACGATCTGATCAGGGAAAAGAAAAGTCGGGGCATCAATTGGTTCCTTTGCTTTCGGAAGCTGGGCCTTCCCCAGGGAAGAGTTTCTTTGAGAAGGGCTGCTTCTGAGCTCACCAGCCAGGATGGCTGAAGGAGCAGGGGAGGGTGGAGGAACTTGGGGAGGACACTGTGTGCCTGAGAGCAGGCGAGTCTGACAGTGAGAAGCCTGCGAAGCGGACGTGCTGGAGAAATGGCACACAGGGAAGCATCACGTTCCAGAGCACAGAGGAGGAGAGGCCACATCGCTCTGCAGTTGGACCACACCTGAGAAAGAGAGACACAGAGAGAGAGAGAGACTGTGTGTGTGTGTGAAAGAGAGAGAGAGAGACACTGTGTGTGAGAGAGAGAGACTGTGTGTGTGTGTGAGAGAGACTGTGTGTGTGTGAGAGAAAGAGACTGTGAGTGAGAGAGAAGAAGAAGAAGAAGAAGAAGAAGAAGAAGAAGAAGAAGAAGAAGAAGATGATGATGATGATGATGATGATGATGATGATGATGATGATGATGATGATGATGATATTGGATTTATATCCCGCCCTTCACTCCAAAGAGTCTCAGAGCGGCTCACAATCTCCTTTCCCTTCCTCCCCCACAACAGACACCCTGTGAGGTGGGTGGGGCTGAGAACTCTCACAGCAGCTGCCCTTTCAAGGACAACCTCTGCCAGAGCTATGGCTGACCCAAGGCCATTCCAGCAGGTGCAAGTGGAGGAGTGGGGAATCAAACCCGGTTCTCCCAGATAAGAGTCCACACACTTAACCACTACACCAAACTGGCTGTGTGTATCTGTGTGTGTGAGAGAGAAAGAGACTCTGTGTGTGTGTGTGTGTGTGTGAGAAAGGCTGTGTGTGTGTGAGAGAGAGAGAGTGAGAGAGACTGTGAGAGAGAAAGAGACTGTGTGTGTTTACTTTCTGGCCATCTCATTACCCGTAAGTGCTGACAGACCAGAGGGAGTTCAAAGAGAATGAGGGGGAGAAATCTACACAGGGGAGGGGGGAATATATATAGAAACGAAAGGCACTCGGTTCTGGAGGGGAAGAATAGAAAAGGCTAAATCTAGTTTATAGGGGCCGAGGTTGGAGAGCTCCACGCTTCAGAAAGGGGAAGAGGGGTTCCATGCAGCAGAGGCAGGCCGAGGGAACCTGGGACTAAACTGGGATTAAGGTCAAGAACCCTTTTTTTTTTTGCAGCTAGAATAAATCAAATCTGTGAGCAACCAGAGAGGAAGGGGGGACCTGACAGGGAAAGGCCTGTTAAAGTTGCCGCTACTTTGATTAAACCAGACCTTGGAGGGACAAGAGTCATGCTCTAGAGCTGGTAGGGTTGCCAACGCTGGGGATTTCAGAAGTGGAGTCTGGGAGAAGAGCAGGGTATAATGCCATAGTCCAGCTTCCAAAGCAGCCGTTTTCTCTAGAGGAGCTTATTTTGGTCATCCAGAGATCAGTTGTAATTCTGGGAGCTCTCCAGGCCCCACCTGGATGCTGGCAACCCTTGGAGAGGGGGTGAGGGTAAACCTTCCGATTCCAAATCTGAATGAAGAAGATGAAGATTTGGGATTTATATCCTGCCCTGAACTCTGAATCTCAGAGTCTCAGAGCTGTCACAAACTCCTTTACCTTCCCCCATACACATAGCAGGCACCCTGTGAGGTAGGCAGGACTGAGAGAGCTCTCCCAGAAGGTGCCCATTCAACGAGAGCTCTGCAAGAGCTGTGGCTGACCCAAGGCCATTCCAGCCGGTGCAAGTGGAGGAGTGGGGATTCAAACCCGGTTCTCCCAGATAAGAGTCCGTGCGCTTAACCACTACACCAAACTGAGCTGCTTGAACATTTGGTAAAATGTAGAATCATAGAGTTGGGAGGGACCTCCAGGGTCATGTAGTCCAACCCCCTGCACAATGCAGAAAACTCACAAGTACGCCCCCTTTGTAAATCTTTTCAAAGGCTCCTTTCTCATTTCCATGTAGGATTTCGAATTTCTAACCACATGGGGATATTTCAGCACACAACACCCTCGGGGCAATTAAACAGGTCTGCCCTGGGGAAACGTGAACCTACACCCAAGCCTCTGTAGGATATAGCAGTTGCAGGACTGCATCAAGAAATACTTCTTTGCACGGAGAGTAATTCAAATGTGGAATTCGCTGCCAGAGGATGCAGTGATGGCCACTGCCATAGGCAGTTTTAAAAGGGGGTTAGAAAGATTCAGGGAGGAGAGGTCTATCAGTGGCTACTAGCCATGGTGACTGAGGGGAACCTCCATGTTCAGAGGCAGTCAGCCTCTGAGCACAGTGCCAGAAGGCAACATCGGCAGAAGACCTTGATCTCTCTGTCCTGTTTTTAGCCCTTCAGAGGAACCGGTTGGCCACTATGTGAGACAAGATGCTGGACTAGATGGACCCTCACTGGTCTGATCCAGCAGGGCTCTTAGAACAGAATCATAGAACTGGAAGGGACCTCCAGAGTAATCTCTTCTGATGTTCTTATGAGGGGAAGGCCTCAGCCTCCCTGTTGTTGGCCCTCCAGAGGAACAGGTTGGCCACTGTGTGAGACAGGATGCTGGACTGGATGGACCCTCACTGGTCTGATCCAGCAGGGTTCTTCTGATGTTCTTATGAGGGGAAGGCCTCAGCCTCTCTGCCCTCCAGAGGAACAGGTTGGCCACTGTGTGAGATAGGATGCTGGACTAGATAGACCCTCATTGGTGTGCTCCAGCAGGGCTCTTTAGAACAGAATCAAAGAATGGGAAGGTACCTCCAGAGTAATCTCTTCTTATGTTCTTATAAGGGGAAGGCCTCAGCCTCCCTGTTGTTGGCCCTCCAGAGGAACTGGCTGGTCACTGTGTGAGACAAGATGCTGGGCTAGATGGACCCTCACTGGTCTGATCCAGTGGGGCTCTTCTGATGATCTTATGAGGGGAAGGCCTCAGCCTCTCTGCCCTGTTGTTGACCCTCCTGAGGAACAGGTTGGCCACTGTGTGAGACAGGATGCTGGGCTAGATGGACCCTCACTGGTCTGATCCAGCAGGGCTCTTCTTATGTTCTTATCTTCTTACCAAGCGCTTGTCATGGATCTGAGAAGCAGGCAGGCCAGGACAATTTCCAAACCAGCCACAGCAAGGCAGACATCTGCATTACAGGAGATTCCAAAGAAAGATGAGGAGCAGGGCTTCTTTTTTTAGCAGAAACACACAGGAACACAGTTCCATCTGGCTTGGTGTCAGGGGGTGTGGCCTAACATACAAATGAGTTCCTGCTGAGCCTTTTCTACAAAAAAGCCCTAAGTGAAACAATGGTGATGTCAGGGGTGTGGCCTAATATGCAAATGAGTTCCTGCTGGGCATTTTCTACAACAAAAGCCCTGGCGAGGAACATCTATTTTGAGCCCCCTCAGTTGCCACTGACTCCTTCCCTCAGCCCCTGATGAAGCTGTGGGCCACGGCATGAAGAGGTCTTCCAACCCCGCTCCTCACTCGGCTCTTTATCTCTGCGCTTTTGTGCTCGAATTTCTGGCTGTGGCAGAGACTGGCTCTCTGGTGTTATTATGATGATTTTTTTCCTCCTTTTTTTTTGCAAAAGTAATTTCCCGCCTGGACCTTGGAGGAACCTATTCGCGGCTGACAAAAGAGAAGCCGGGGTGCTCTATTAAACTCCAGACCTCTATCAATCTCCAGCACGCAGCATTAGCAGTTGGCGTGCTCCGGCTGCACTGCTGGTTGCGCTCCGCTGCTCAACATGAATTTCAATAGTGCCCACAATAAAACGCTGGCTCAGGAAAGCCCAGGCCAGCGCCAGGGTGGAGCGGGGCAGGGGAGCCGATGAGCCATCTCCACTGAGGGCGAGGAAGCCCAAAGCCCTCAAGGTGTTTCAAGAGGGTTGGTGTCAGCATGCCCTCAGGTGGGGCTACCCATATAGGCAGCCTCCTATTTAATTGGGGGAAATTAGCGCTAAAGGAGACAAACTGAGAGGGGGTAATTGGGATTCTTCACCAACATATATGTGGATCTTTCCTTTAGAGAACTCTTGAAATAAACCAGTTAGATGTTCAACCGGAAAGAAGTTTTATTAAAAGGGCAAAACACTCGCATACAAATGCACGGAAGACACACAAGTGAACTAAAAGGAAATCAGGGAGATGAGAGAAAGCGGTTTCAGGGAAGGCTATGATTACCCAGGGCTTTTTTTGTAGCCGGAACTCCTTTGCGTATTAGGCCACACACCCCTGATGTAGCCAATCCTCCAAGAGTACAGAGCCTACTGTAAGCTCCAGGACGATTGGCTATATTAGGAGGGTGTGGCCTAATATGCGAAGGAGTTCCTCCTACAAAAAAGTCCTGTAATTACCAGTCTTGAAGAGTGAGGTCCACAGAGGCAGCAGCGAAATGACCAGCGTTTCACAGAAAAGAGAAGGCCCACACACAAGTAGGGGCATGTGGTATGATGTCAAGAACACACACAGAGATTGCTATGGAGCAGAGTGCTACAATCATAGGAAGGAACTGAGAACAATATACATTGCCTTGAGTTCCTTGGAGGAAAAGTGGGGGAAACATGTAAATGTATATATGTGAAGTGCTGTCTAGTTGCTTCTGATTTATGGCAGCCCTGTGAGTTAATGCTCCACAAAACATCCAGTCATTAACAGCCTCGCTCAGGCCTTGCAAACTGAAGGTCGTGGCTTCCTTGATAGAGTCCATCTGTCTCCTGCTGGGTCTTCCTCTTTCCCTGCCACCTCCAATCTTTCCTAGCATGATTGACTTCTCCAGTGACTCTTGTCTTCTCATAATACGATTGCCTCAGATTAGTCATTTCAGCTTTCAGGGAGAGTTCAGGCTAGGCCAGTCTCATCTCAGAAGTTAAACAGGGTTGGCTCTGGTCACTATTTTCATGACAGGAGACCTCCAAGGAATACCAGGACTGCTACATAGAGGCAGGCAATGGCAAACCACCTCTGAACGTCTCTTGCCTTGAAAACCCTATGAAGTCACCATAAATCAACTGTGACTTGATGGCAAAAAGGGAGCGGAGAAACATACAAAATGAATAAATAATGGAACAGAAAGCCTCGTTTCCATCACAGAAGCCATTAGGTTAAGGGTGCGTCTTGGACCCCATTCTATAGCACGGTGGTTGCCCAGACAACAGCATCAATGGATACACAGCCAGATCTCTGTTGTGCACCGTCAGCTTACTTATACATTAGCTAGCCTGCACATTGAAGCCGCCGTTCCCACCCCATCTTCCTCTCTCCCTCTCAAGGGGAATCCAGTGCCGGCCATCACAAACCTGCCAGCAATTTGGGGCAATTGCTCGCAAGAGTGAGCAGACGGCTTTCGCCTTTGGGAGTGAAACATCAGGGATACGCAAGCAACATCCCGAGCTGCGGCTCGCATTCAGCCTATTTGCACAGAGGGACAGATACAACAGAAAGGAGGGCGGGGAGAAGAGCGAGGGGGCAGATGGAGGGAATATGTGGGGCTTTAGAAATCACGTGGTGGGTGGAAGTGGGTTTTTTTAAAAGAAATTGGGAGGAGGGGAAAGAAGTAAGTGATCCAGAAGTCCGATGAATTCACGCCCACACCCATTGATTTGGCCTTCGTTCCCAGCAGATCTACACCTAACTTCTACCCCCAATCAGAGCGGCTGAATAATCCGCTTTGTAACATTCCAGCCAAAGAGGTGACATTCCTGGGATCCCAGTCTCCCTCTCTGCAGGATCCAGAGCAGGGGTGTCAAACATGCAGCTCGGGGGCCGAAGCAGGCCCCCGGAGGGCTCCTATCAGGACCCCGAGCAACTGGCTCTCGTCTGGTTCCTTCTCCCTCTCTCTTGCTTCCTTCTGCATCACAGCTTGTTTTGCCAGGCTTCCTCAATAACACAGGAACTACAGAGCAAAGCCTCTATTTTCTTTTTCTTTTTTTTTTAAATCCATCTTTATAGTTTATTAAATAAAACCTTAATTACAAAAGAATCTTTACCAATTCAACCCCCCCCTCATAAATACATAAAAGAGATCAGAGATAGTTTTAAGACAATCACATTTACATTTTCAATTTGATTTCAATTTGAACCCATTTCCTTCATTTACATAAAGCCTCTATTTTCTTCATTGGCTGAGGCTCCTCCCATGGGGAGGAAGGGGGGAAGAATAGCTTGCTTTGCCAGGCTCTCCCAACTGCACAGTAGAGCTACTAAGTCAAGCCTCTCTTCCTTCTGTTGGCTGAGGCTCCCCCGCCCCATGGGGAAAGAAGGAGAACTTTGCCCAGTTCCTTGGATCACATTGGAGAGATACAAAGAAAGCACCTTTAAGACCAAAGAGTGCTAATGTTTCAAGCATGTTTTTTTAAGTTTTTAAAAATATTTAATTGTGTTTGCCTGTGTCCTTTATAAAGTTTATATCTCCTCTACCTCACATTTTATGACACACATGGCCCGGCCCTCACATTTATGTCAGCTCCGTCCCTGATAACAAATGAGTTTGACACCCCTGAGATTTTAGATGAAGAAGATATTGGATTTATATCCCGCCCTCCACTCCGAAGAGTCTCAGAGCGGCTCACACAATCTCCTTTCCCTTCCTCCCCCACAACAGACACCCTGTGAGGTGGGTGGGGCTGAGAGGGCTCTCACAGCAGCTGCCCTTTCAAGGACAACCTCTGCCAGAGCTATGGCTGACCCAAGGCCATTCCAGCAGCTGCAAGTGGAGGAGTGGGGAATCAAACCCGGCTCTCCCAGATAAGAGTCCGCACACTTAACCACTACACCAAACTGACTCTCAGAGCTGTCTGTCTGCCACAGTTCCCCAAAAATGGTATATGACATGTGGAAGTTGGATGATATGTTTATGTTTACTTCAAAAGCAAGTTACTGTTAGAATGGGAGACAACCAAGGAAGACCAGGGTTGCTACGCAGAGGCAAGCATGGCAATCCACTTCTGCTCGTCTCTGGCCATGAAAACCCCATGAGAGGATTGCCAGTAAACTGGCTGTGACTTCACAGCCCTTCTCTCTCACACATAGAAACACACACAATTTACTCTCCCCACAATCTCGTGAGACAAGTTAGCCAGCCAGATAGTGGAAGGTCATGCAGACAACATGGAGGCTGAGCAGAGATTTGAACCCAGGACTTCCCGGTTGCCATATTGGCATTAACCCCTCACACCAAAATTTGCAAAATGTTCCACACAGGGGCTTTTTTTTTTGGAGCAGGAACTCCTTTGCATATTAGGCCACCCCCCGTCCCCAGTGTAGCCAATCCTCCAAGAGCTTACAGTAGAAGAAGAAGACTGCAAATTGATACCCTGCCCTTCTCTCTGAATCAGAGACTGTGAGATGGGTGGGGCTGAGAGGGCTCTCACAGCAGCTGCCCTTTCAAGGACAACTCCTGCGAGAGCTATGGCTGACCCACGGCCATTCATTCCAGCAGCTTCAAGTGCAGGAGTGGGGAATCAAACCCGGTTCTCCCAGATAAGAGTCCATGCACTTAACCACTACACTGAACTGGCTCTCAAAAAGGCCCTGTAAGAAGAGCCCTGTAAGCTCCAGGAGGATTGGCTACATCAGAGGGGCATGACCTAATATGCAAAGGAGTTCCTGCTACAAAAAAGCCCAACCCATCTTCTCCACACCCCTTCCCAGAGATTCACATCCTCTCCATTCTCAGAGGCAGTATACTGGGTTAAGAGGGCTTTTTGCACGAGTCTGCCTGGAAGTTGCTTCTTCGCAGCTGTCCTCCTTCCTTTGCGCACTTAATCTACTCCTCCTGTCATTTTTTTGTTTAATTTCTTCTCGCAGGCGTCGTGCCGAGGCGACAGCCACGTCCCGCCCCGCCCGCTGTGTGACGAGGTTCCGAAGGAGCCCCCTGCCCCGAGCCCACCAGGAGCAGCCGTCACTCCCCCCAAAGCGGCGCTTTGATCTCGCCGAATTAGCACTCGCCGCCGAAATGGGCCGCGATTGTTTTTTAATTAAGTTCCATTCAAACAGCTGCCACCGAGGCCCTTAGTATTCGGGGAAGGAGAAGGCAGGCCGCACAAAAAACACGCCGGGATTATAAATCAGGCATGCGGGGGGGGGGGGGGAGGGCTTCACACTACATGTTCTGACTGCAAAGACCAGGTGCCATGGGGGGGGGGGGATGGGCAAGGATCCCATTGCTGCAGAGGGGACAGGTGGCATTGCTAGAGTGGCCGACTCCAGTTTGGGAAATCCCTACAGATCTGAGGGTCGGGTTGCCAACTTCCAGGTTGGGGATTACACAGGGCATTTTTGTAGAAAAAGCCGAGCAGGAACTCATTTGCATATCAGGCCACACACCCCTGGCATCACCATTGTTTTCCACAGGGCTTTTTTGTAGAGAAAGCTCAGCAGGAACTCATTTGCATATCAGACCACACCCCTGGCTTCACCATTGTTTCCCGCAGGGCTTTTTTGTAGAGAAAGTTCAGCAGGAACTCATTTGCATATCAGACCACACACCCCTGGCTCCACCATTGTTTCCCGCAGGGCTTTTTTGTAGAGAAAGCTCAGCAGGAACTCATTTGCATATCAGACCACACCCCTGGCTTCACCATTGTTTCCCGCAGGGCTTTTTTTTAGAGAAAGCTCAGCAGGAACTCATTTGCATATCAGACCACACCCCCTGATGCCAAGCCAGCTGGAACTACGTTCCTGTGCATTCCTGCTCAAAAAGAGCCCTATTGCTACAGGTTACTAGTAGTCTGACTGGCCTCAAATCTGCCCACCTGTTAGCCAGGATTTAAGAAGCTGGCATCCTCCCCTTCCCTCCCCTGCGAAGTCCAAACACTTACAAAGAGAGTTTCACCGTCTTTGCTGCTCCCATCCATGCCTGCTGAGTGGACAGGAAGTCATACAAAATAAAGTCGACTGCTTCCCATCCCCTGGGGGCAGGCCTGAACTTTCGAGAACTGGAGAGGCATAATTCACCGCATTAATCATTGCTCCAGTTTCTAGCTCCCCCATCCCCACTCCAAAATCATTTCCTATTCACTTTCAGCTGAAATAAGGTTAGAGAAGGGAGGGATACCCTGGATTTCGGGTTGCCGGCAGGCACCAACCCGGAGATGTTGCCTGTCACTGTGAAATCTTGGCAGCAGAAAGGATGCCTCAGTGTTGTATGATGTGTTGCTTCTGGAGCGCTCCTTTTGCCACCTGCTGTGGAGTGTCACAAGAGACTGACAGCAGCCACTGAAAAAGGCATAATGCAACATTTTTTAGCATTCATTTGGAGGCTGCGGCTTGGGTGGAAACGTTCTTCTGAGGGGGGCGGGGAGATGAAACATGGCAGGGCTACAAATCTCATAACTGCTCACCTCCCCGGCTTCTGAGAGAGTATCTGATGGGCAAAACAAAATGGCTGAATGAGCCAAACAAAATGGCAGAAGGGACTTGCCTCCCAGTCCATTGGATAGAGCCACAAATATGAATGAAGCAGCAGTGAGAACTGGTAGGCAGCTTGTAGGTAGCACAAATATGGATGAGGCAGCAGTGAGGGCTTGTAGGCAGCCTAGACACTGTCTGGCACCCTAGGCAAGGCTACCTTCTGGCACACACCCACACCCACACTGATAACATCACTGAGTCACATGGGGGTGCCCAATTTGGCATCCTCAGAAAGCTAGTGCCCTAGGCAGTCATCTAGTTTGTAGGCCATACCTCACACCTTATTATAATCCCGTTTCTTTCAGTTTCTCTTAATCTTCCCACTGTGGAGCAATTTTCTATTCTTCCTTTGGTTCATGGTTAGGCTAACATTTTGCCTGCCCATGGCTGATAAACCCCAATCCTCAGCCCCAATCCCCCATAATCAAGTAGCTGAGGAACAGGAGGGGGAGGGGGAAATGAGAGAAAAACAACCTCTTTAGCGATGCTCTAGGAATTTTCCCACATCTCTAAGCTAAAGACCATACGGAACTGGGAAAATTCCTAGAGCAGCACTCAGAAGCGATGCCACGTTGTCTCCAAACTTCACTCTCCCCAGGCAGCACTTTCATCTTCTGGCGTTTGCCAACCTAAAATATCAACATCTGCCCCTAAAATCTCTCTTTTTGCCATGCTGCGCATTGTCCTTCCTCTTTCCTGAGGGCAGGGGAGCCTCTCTAGGCTGCTGACTCAGTGGTCAGTTCCCATTCTGAAAGCTGCTTGCGGTAGCGGGTTCCTCTCGGTGGCTTTAATCACTCCCCAGGTGGCTTCCTGGGGAAGCGGAACAAAACCCTTGTTTTCCTGTTAAAAATAATCATCATAATAAAGCAAACCTATAAAAAGCCTCATCCCCACTGGAGATTTTCTGTTACCTTGAAGATTGATGACCTCCTCCGCTCCCCCTGGACACTGCGCGCAGTTACCCATCAGTCACTGGGCTTGAAACGCTTACCGTTTCCCTGACCTGCAGGGGGGCCATCTGTCATTCACCATAATAAAACAGGAATGGGAGTTTAATAAAGGAATAAATAGCAGCGGATCACTCGGTAAAGACGCTATAACTTTTATTCCTGGCCATAAAACCGGCTGAGGATGCTGGTGGTGACGAAGGCAGGTAAACACAGGAAAATAGGGGGCCAAAGCCCGGCTTAGACAAGAGGGAGGCCAGAGCGAAGTGGAGCAGAGTCACTGGTGGGAAATGTCACATGGTGACTGATGCATGCAGAGAAGGGCAGATATACACAATGCACGTGTCACAAATGGGGACAAAGGCAGCATTCCAAAATGGCCCCAAAGCACCCCACATACCAACAACACAATCCGGATTTGCAAGGATCACTCTAAAACAAGACCAAATAGTTTACCTGTTTCAGAATGGGGCAATGCTGATCCAGGAAGCAGTGCCCTCACTCTGAATTGGCTTTGTTTGATGATGCTCCTGATTGACTATGTAGTATCGCCAGGGCTTTTTTTGTAGCAGGAACTTCTTCGCATATTAGGCCACACACCCCTGATTTAGCCAATCCTCCAAGAGCTTACAGGGCTCTTCGTTCAGAGACTACTGTAAGCTCCAGGAGGACTGGCTACATCAAGGGGGTGTGGCCTAATATGCAGATGAGTTCCTGCAACAGAAAAAGCCCTGACTATTCCATTCAGTGCTTGATTCCTGATTGCCTTGGAACCAGTAGTGAATGAAAAATAAACGCTTACAGATCTGATACAGATCTGAAGCACCATGGATACAAACAGACACAAGAAGAGTGGAGGGGAGCTGTGAATATTTTTTTTTGGGGGGGGGGGAATTGTCAAACCCATTACTCCAATATCCAGAATTGAAATGGGTCAACTTCCTGTGATGTTCAAAGCAGAAACAGGGGAGGGGCCATGGTTGGCTTGGAGAAAGCATTTGACTCTTTAAATCACTTCTCCAAGCCAAGCCAGCTGGGAGTTTGGAGAATGTATTTAAAATTAAAGTTGCTTTCTTTTCACCTCTCTCCCACCCTCTCTTCCTTCCTTCCTTCCTTCCTTCCTTCCTTCCTTCCTTCCTTCCTTCCTTCCTTCCTTCCTTCCTTCCTTCCTTCCTTCCTTCCTTCCTTCCTTCCTTCCTTCCTTCCTTCCCTCCCTCCCTCCCTCCCTCCCTCCCTCCTTCCTTCCTCCCTCCCTCCCTCCCTCCCTCCCTCCCTCCCTCCCTTCCTTCCTTCCTTCCTTCCTTCCTTCCTTCCTTCCTTCCTTCCTTCCCTCCCTCCCTCCCTCCCTCCCTCCCTCCTTCCTTCCTTCCTCCCTCCCTCCCTCCCTCCCTCCCTCCCTCCCTCCCTTCCTTCCTTCCTTCCTTCCTTCCTTCCTTCCTTCCTTCCTTCCTTCCTTCCTTCCTTCCTTCCTTCCTTCCTTCCTTCCTTCCCTCATGTGGCTCTCAAACATCTGGCATTCATGTCTTGCAGCTCCCAAACATCTGATATTTATTCTATGTGGCTCTTACATTAGGCAAGTATGGCCACCCCCGTCTAGCCTCTGCATTAGCAGCGTCTGTGTTGCCTGGTTGCTGTCCTTGGTCCTGAAGAACCTCCTTCCCGCTACCTGTTGCTCTGAGCATTTGCAAACTGTTGAATCTCGGGTTCAGGAATACCTCTTTGAATCCAGCTGAGCTTTTCTGCAGCTATTTAGTCTGACTTTGAAGTAGACAGAAAGCAGAAGCTGAAAACAGAAGCAAGAAGAAGGGAAATCAATGAGACCAATGGCACTCAGTAAAAGAGCGGGTCTTCAAAAGGGATTCCAAGGTGAAAGGGCACCTCAATAGTTGGCTGAGATGTGTCAAGTCTTCCCCTCCTTCAATTCCATTGTTTGTTTGTTTTTAATTATACAGGGTTTTTTCTGTAGCAGGAGCTCCTTTGCACATTAGGCCACAACACCTTGATGTAGCCAATCCTCCAAGAGCTTACAGGGCTCTTAGTACAGGGCCTATTGCAAACTCCAGGAGGATTGGCTACATCAGGGGGTGTGGCCTAAATATGCAAAGAAGTTCCCGCTACAAAAAATAGCCCTGAAATTCTGGGATGTTGCTCTGCCCTGCATCTATGCGGTGGAACGTGCCGTCAGGTGGCAACAGACTTGTAGTGATCCCATAGGGTTTTCAAGGCAAGAGACGTTCGGAGATGGTTGGCCATGGCTTGCCTCTATGTAGCAACCCTTGACATCTGTGGCGGTCTCCCCTTCATGTCCTAACCAGTGTTCTCTCTAAGCTGAGTTAGTGTGAGCTACCTCACAGTTTTTTAGCCTGTGGCTCACACATTTTTGTCTTAGCTCAGGAAAAATGGCTCCAGAGCAAAGTGATTTATATAGTCGCTCACAATTTATTGCCAGTAGCTCGCAACTTTATTCCAGTAGTTCACAAAGTAGAATTCTTGCTCATAGAACGCAATAGCTTAGAGGGAACACTGGTACTAACCAAGGCCATCCAGGTCAGGGTGTGGAGAGAAACAGACTAAAGAATGTTTTTTTTTAAAGGGGAGGGATGGTGGCTCAGTGGTAGAGCATCTGCTTGGTAAGCAGATGGTCCCCGGTTCAATCCCCCACATCACCAACTAAAAAGGTCCAGGCAAGTAGGCATGAAAAACTTCAGCTCAAGACCCTTGGAGTGCTGCTGGCAGTCTGAGTAGACAATACTGACTTTGATGGATCGAGGGTCTGATTCAGTATAAGGCAGCTTCGTATGTTCAATATCAACAAATACTTTTCTTCATCCTCAGCCATACAAGCCACCTTCTAAATTTCTCCAGTGATCCTCAGTAATTGCCAGGCATGGTCTTGGGCCATCCACATCAAAGCACCCTACATTTCACTCCTTCGTTTAATTTTAACATAACCTTGATGTGCATGTATAAGCATAGACAGCTTCAAGAGGGGATTGGATAAACATATGAAGCAGAGGTCCATCAGTGGCTATTAACCACAGCGTATTGATGGACCTCTCTGTTTGGAGCAGCGATGCTCTGTATTCTTGGTGCTGGTGGGGGGCGGCACAGTGGGAGAGCTTCTAATGTCCTGGCCCCACTAGTGGACCTCCTGGTGGTACCTGGGTTTTTTGGCCACTGTGTGACACAGAGTGCTGGACCGGATGGGCCATTGGCCTGATCCAATATGGCTTCTCTTATGTTCTTATGTTTCATTACATTGCCAGTGCTTTTATGCAGTGTTTCTATACTGACGGTGATGATAAACATCACAGCCAAAGAAAACTGTCAAGACACACACTCTCTCTCTCTCTCTCTGCAGTGTTTTATCCAGGGGTGGAATTCTAGCAGGAGCTCCTTTGCTTATTAGGCCACACACCCCTGATATAGCCAATCCTCCAAGAGCTTACAAAAAGGAGTCTTGTAAGCTCTTGGAGGATTGGCTGCATCAGGGGTGTGTGGCCCAATATGCAAAGGAGCTCCTGCTAGAATTCTACCCCTGGTTTTACCAACGTGCTTGTGTATATTGGCAATGCAGAGGAGTTGGAAAGTGCAGAGGAACTGCAGGAGCTGAAAGAGACATCATGCCTTCTAGTCCGTGCAAACTCTGGAAACAAAGAAAACACCACAGAAAGTTCCTTATAATTGTCTCCATTTCAGAAAACAAGCATGTACGCACTCCAGAACTTCGGAATCAGAGGAGAATTTCAGAGGAAGAGAATTCCAGGAGCCTCTTATCGATTAGGTTGTTTGCAAAGCTGAAGGCAGAGAGATCTGAGCGGGAAGGAGAGGCAAAGGGGAACGGACAGCTGGACAGAAAAAACTCTACTCGCTCTTATTGCCCAGTAGAAAAATCTGTAGATGGATAGGTCTGCAAAACGAGGAGGATGAAGCCTTTACCCCGATGATCTTCTAGCATCATCCCCCATCAACTAGCCGGCCGATCTATACTATAGATAATATCATGGCACGTACAATAAGGGGGAAGGGGGGGATAGCGACGGATGCTGGACGCCAAGACAAATGGGCTAATTATGGCCCATGATTGCAGTGATATATTCCCAATTGCCGAGGGGGGAGGGGAGAGAGAGAGAGGGAGGAGGAGGAGAAAACAAAGCTTTTAGTTGCATCTTGAATTGAGCTTTTAGTTGCATCTAGATGGACCACTGAAAGGCCACGTCTCGTTGGCTGTAAATATTCCAAGGCATTCACACGCTGGCTGTGCCGTTTATGCCCAGGAGGGGACTGGGAACTGGAAACAGCCCCGGGGCAAGTCAAGTGGAATGTCCTCTCTAGGCTCCATCCCCAAATCTCCAGAAGCCGGCACTGTGGGGCCACTCGGCTCAGTGGGGCTCATGATAGGTTCACCCACTGTCTCGTCCCCACATTTGGAAGCAGTACAGTAGGAGGCAACGTATGAGCCACTGGCTGATGAGGAATCCATTCAGGGTTTTTTTCTGCATTTAGGTAGGGAAAATCCAAAGCATAATTAAAGGGCAGGGGAGACTTGACTTGGCAGCAGTATGTGCAAAAAGAATCTAGGGGTCTTAGTGGGCCATACACTGAACATGAGCCAGCAGTGTGATGCAGTGGCTAAAAAGGCAAATGCAATTTTGGGCTGTATCAACAGTAGTATAGTGTCCAGATCACATGAAGTGATGGTATCGCTTTACTCTGCTCTGGTAAGACCTCACCTGGAGTATTGTGTTCAGCTTGGGGCACCACATTTTAAGAATATAGACAAGCTGGAATGGGTCCAGAGGAGGGTGACGAAGATGGTGAGAGGTCTAGAGGTGAAGTCCTCTGAGAAAAGGTTGAAGGAGCTGGGGATGTTTAGCCTGGAGAGGTGGCAGCTGAGAGGTGATATGATCACCATCTTCTTGAAGGGGTGTCATCTAGAAGATTGTGTGGAATTGTTTTCTGTTGCCCCAGAAGGTCAGACCAGAACCAATGGGTTGAAATTAAATCAGAAGAGTTTCCAGCTCAACATTAGGAAGAACTTCCTGACCGTTAGAGCGGTTCCTCGGTGGAACAGGCTTCCTCGGGAGGTGGTGGGCTCTCCTTCCTTGGAGGTTTTTGAACAGAGACCAGATGGCCATCTGACAGCAATGCTGATCCTGTGAGCTTAGGGGCAGGTACTTGTGAATTTCCTGCACTGTGCAGGGGGTTGGACTACATAACTCTGAGGGTCCTTTCCAACTCTGTGATTCTAAATGGCCCCTGAGGCCTGAGCAGGCAGAACTCTTAACTGAAATCTGGAGGAAGAGGAAGTCATTCCCATGGGCTGGCCTGAAGAGCTGGAGGAAGCTGTAAGGTAATGGTAGAGATCTATAACATCTTAGGCCAAGAAGCCTTTCCCATATTTTAACATTTCATAGGGCACATATAGAGAGAGGGATAGAGGAACTGCATTTTACCCATTTCTTTGGGATCCTTTGCTCAGACTGGTGCTGGGCTAAGAGTATGCTAGTGAACATTTTCTCTGTGATAAATTTTTATAACTTTTGATGCCAGTAGTGGTTCTCTGTACCACAGATCTCCACCATCTTGGACATGCTATTTTAAAAAGGAGCGCCAGGAGGAAGGCAGTCAGCTGGCAATTGGCTATTCCTCTACGGGTGCACAAGGCAGTAAATGGTCCCCATGGCAACCAGGCGCTGGGCAGAGGGAGACACAGAGGCAAGGCCTTAGAACTTGGAAGGGAAGCAAGGAATCTTGACCCTCCCAGCAGACAATTCCTTACAAAGTTCAGGTGGAGGCAATGGATACCTGAGAAGGAAAGAAAACCCTCACCAGGTGTTGGGAAAACATTGGAGGGCAGGGTAGAACATGACCTTCAGAGTGGACCAGTTCCACCACAGCAAACATAAAACCATTTGTTAAAAAATCTTCCCACTTGCTGCATATTGGCTACTAGCCATGGTAATGAGAGGGAACTTCATGTTCAGAGGCAGCCAGCCACTGAATCCCAGTGCCAGGAGGCAACATCAAGGAAAGGCCTTGGCCTCTCTGCCCTGTTGTTGGCCCTCCAGAGGAACTGGTTGGGGCCACTGTGTGAGACAGGATGCTGGACTAAATGGGTCCTCACTGGTCTAATCCAGCAGGGCTCTTCTGATGTTCTTATGAAGGCCTTGGTCTCTCTGCCCTATTGTTGGCCCTCTAGAGGAACTGGTTGGGGCCACTGTGTGAGACAGGATGCTGGACTAAATGGGTCCTCACTGGTCTGATCCAGCAGGGCTCTTCTGATGTTTTTGAGGGGAAGGCCTCGGCCTCTCTGCCCTGTTGTTGGCCCTCCAGAGGAACTGGTTGAGGTCACTGTGTGAGACAGGATGCTGGACTAGATGGACCCTCATTGGTCTGTTCCAGCAGGGCTCTTCTAATGTTCTTATGAGGGGAAGGCCTTGGCTTTTCTGCCCTGTTGTTGGCTCTCCAGAGGAACTGGTTGGGGCCCCTGTGTGAGACAGGATGCTGGACTAGATGAACCCTCGCTGGTCTGATCCAGCCGGGCTCTTCATACCTTCTTCTGTCCTTATTCCTTGTTCACTGTAAGGTGGTAACAGCCTATTCTAAAGGCTCAGAATTCTATGAGCCTTCAAATCTGCCTTATACCGAGTCAGTTCATTGGTCTAGCGTGCTGAGTAAGCTGATTGGCAGAAGGTCTCCAGAGAATGAGGTAGAGAAAGGTTTTTTTCCTAGCATCTGCTACCGATCCTTTATCTGGAGATACTAGATGCTGAACTTGGAGATCTTCTGCATACAAAACCACAGAACCACAACCTAACCCTTAACTCAACCCCACTATCCAATTAATATCTAAGAAAGAATTCATAAAATGAGGAAGCCCCCTTAAAGGTGTGGCCAATGTAACTGCAGGCAGATGGAGGTTAGAATCAGAGAATCACCAAGTTGGAAGGGGCTATACAGGCCATCTAGGTCCTCGAGACCTGCTGCCAGTCTGGGTAGACAATAGTGACCCTGATGGACCAAGGATCTGATTCAGTATAAGCAGGGCGCTTTTTTTGTAGAAAAAGCCCAGAAGGAACTCATTTGCATATTAGGCCACACACCCCCTGGCATCACCATTGTTTTGCACAGGGCATTTTTGTGGGAAAATCCCAGCAGGGACTCATTGGCATATTAAGCCACACCCCCTGACACCATGCTAGCGGGAACTGCGTTCCTGTGCGTTCTTGCTCAAAAAAAGCCATGAGTATAAGAAAGCTTCATTTGAACTCAGGGCCTTCTCAGGCCCGTAGCTACAGGGGTGGGGGGAGATCCATCCTTCCAATTCCCCTCCCTACTGTGTGGCCCCTCCATTGGAGGGCCCCCAACCTGTCCCCTTGGTTCACCACCACTCTGATCAGGTAGTAGCATCGCTGCTGGTCTCTTCGCTTTCTTCTCTCCTCTTTCCGAACAGTGTGCAGAGCAAGCAGGGGGGGGGGGTTGCTTGTGGAACTCAAGTCAGCTTAAAAAGGGCCCAGGGCCACCAAACCAGGTGGCCCACCAGCCCCCCCAAACAACAAATTCTGCTGTGGGCCCCACCAAACATGAAATCCTGGCTACAGCCCTGGGCCTTCTGCATGTCAAGCAGAATCTCCTCCACTGAGCCCTTGAAGAATCCAAGAGATTTCCATGACTGAAGCGCTGTGTTGATGACTCTCCTTTAGTTGGGTGTTGGAGAAGGTCCTGACGGAAGACTTTTTCCCAATGACCTTTCTCTCTTCATCTCCGATGTGGCAAGAGCAGAGGTGAAGCACCTCCGGGAAATTATTCCAGCCGGTGTGCTTTAATGTGATGGATGTGACTTGCATAATTTGCACGTAGCGTTTGGATAATAAAAAGCAGAAGAAGATCCTTCCCTCGCCGGAAGGGTCCGAAGGACCACCTCACTCTGCATGTCGTCTCCAACAGCAGCCAGACATAAGAACATAAGAGAAGCCATGTTGGATCAGGCCAAAAAAATTATACATTTATACACACACACAAATACACACACACAAACATATATATATATACAAACTGTGGCTAATAGCCACTGATGGTCCTCTGCTCCATATTTTATCTAACCCCCTCTTGAAGGTGGCTATACTTGTAGCTGCCACCACCTCCTGTGGCAGTGAATTCCACATGTTAATCACCCTTTGGGTGAAGAAGTACTTCCTTTTGTCCGTTTTAGCCTGACAGCTCAGCAATTCTTGTATTGTGAGAAAGGGAGAAAAGTACTTCTTTCTCTACTTTCTCCATCCCATGCATTATCTTGCAAACCTCTATCATGTCACCCCGCAGTCGATGTTTCTCCAAGCTAAAGAGCCCCAAGCGTTTTAACCTTTCTTCATAGGAAAAGTGTTCCAACCCTTTAATCATTCTAGTTGCCCTTTTCTGGACTTTTTCCAATGCTATAATATCCTTTTTGAGGCGCAGTGACCAGAATTGCACACAGTATTCCAAATGAGACCTCACCATCGATTTATACAGGGGCATTATGATACTTCCCAGCATGGCGTTGGCCTTGGGGGACTCATAAGAAGGGGGATGAAGATGAGGGCCCCATCTGGGGTTTGTATCAAGCACCTGGCTCTGAAAGTTATTTTATTCAGTTATCATGTTGACCTGTCCTGGCTAGAGTCAGTTTGGTGTAGTGGTTAAATGTGAGGACTCTTATCTGGGAGAACCAGGTTTGATTCTCCACTCCTCCACTTGCAGCTGCTGGAATGGCCTTGGGTCAGCCACAGCTTTCACAGGAGTTGTCCTTGAAAGGGCAGCTGCTGTGAGAGCCCTCTCAGCCCCACCCACCTTACAGGGTGTCTGTTGTGGGGGGAGAAGGTAAAGGAGATTGTGAGCCACTCTGAAACTCTAAGATTCAGGTACAGGGCAGGAGATTGTGAGCCACTCTGAAACTCTAAGATTCAGGTACAGGGCAGGATATAAATCCAATATCTTCTTCTCCTTCTCCTTCTTCTTCCTCCTCCTCTTCTGTGAGGTAATCATTTTGATTTTTTTTCTCTTTATATTTTTATTGAATTTTTTTTAAAAATATACAAGTTAATATCAATATTCATATTCATATACAATTAATTGTACAATTAATTAAACTTATGGAATCAGGTCGTAAACAAGCATAAATACTTACATGCATACAAGCAGAGGTGGCCAATGGAACTCTCCAGATTTTTTTTTGCCTACAACTCCCATCAGCCCCAGCCATCTGCCATGCTGGCTGGGGCTGATGGGAGTTGTAGGCAAAAAAACTTCTGGAGAGCTACCGTTGGCCACCCTTGAAATATCGAGTAAGGATTTTAAGTTATAAAGATGTATCTTCATTAAAAAAAAAAAAATGAACCATGGTTGGCCATTTACACCAACCTTCCCCCATAGCCATTGTTTAGTCATTTTAGATTCCAAGGAGAGGTCAGGCTTGATTTGACCCAGAACCCACGGATTAATCTTTTTGATGGTCCACAGTAGCCACAAAATCCTCCCCCAACACCACATTACAGAAATGTGGTGTTGGGGGAGGATTTTGTGGCTACTGTGGACCATCAAAAAGACTAATCCGTGGGTTCTGGGTCAAATCAAGCCTGACCTCTCCTTGGAATCTAAAATGACTAAACGATGGCTATCAGATTTGGGTCAAATGAAGAGTAGGCAAGGCTCACTGGAAAAGACAAAACTGCCAGGAAAAGTTGAAGGCAGCTGGAACAGAGGAAGCCCCCACAAGAGAGAGGTTGCAAGGCCCGAGCAAGGCTGCTAAGGACTGGACGATTGGAGGGTCATGACCTCACAGGATTGCCATCAGTCAACAGTGACTCGACAGCCAGGCTGTAGCCACAGGGAGGGCTGGTGGGGGCACTGCCCCCCCCCCCGACTTCCAGGTGGTCCTCTGGGGTGCAGCCTGCTTTTTTTTCTTTTGCCGTGGCTGAGCTGGCGAAGCAGGAGCTGGAGCCAGGAGAGCTGAGCAGGACGCAGCACACTGCAGGAACAAAAGCAGCAGGCAGGGAGGAGCCGCTTGAAATGGGGGACAGATGGAGCTGCTGGCTGCAAAATGCCAGGCTGGGGGAGAGGGAGAGAGGCGGAAGGAAGGAAGCCCCACTGCTTGCACGCAAGGTGAAGTCCCTTCTTGCCTCCAAACTTTTAGGGTTGGCGGCCTCGACTTGGCCACTTCCAGAGCCTCCAGCTTTTGCCCCTACCCCAGAAAGCTGCTGAGAAGAAGAAGATATTGGATTTATATCCCGCCCTCCCCTCCGAAGAGTCTCAGAGCGGCTCACAATCTCCTTTCCCTTCCTCCCCCACAACAGACACCCTGTGAGGTGGGTGGGGCTGGAGAGGGCTCTCACAGCAGCTGCCCTTTCAAGGACAACCTCTGCCAGAGCTATGGCTGACCCAAGGCCATTCCAGCAGCTGCAAGTGGAGGAGTGGGGAATCAAACCCGGTTCTCCCAGATAAGAGTCAGCGCACTAAACCACGACACCAAGCTGGAGGTCAGGGAACTGTTCCAGTTGGCAGCAGAGGAGATGACTCCCAACAATGAGTAAATTGCACCTGGAGATCAGGAAAACTGTTTTTACAGCCAAAGTAGTTCAGCAGTGGTACGGGCTGCCTAGGCAGGTGGTGAGCTCCCCCTCACTGAGGGTCTTCAAGCTGCAGCTGGACGAACACCTGCCTGGGATGCTTTAGGTTAATCCTGTATTGAGCCGGGGGGGTTGGACTAGGTGGTCTGCAGGGCCCCTTCCAACTCGGTGATTCGATGAACCTCTGGGTTTCTCTGTCCCTTCCCCCCCCCCCCCCCGTGGTTCTTTTCTTTTATGTGGAGCCACCAGGACTGTGCATAAAACTCTAATATAATGCGCCATAAAATATGCATATGCAAATCACGATGGGATTATGATTACTACTCTGAGTGGTACGTCTGGCAATTAAGTAAATCAATCAGTCCCAATCTAAACAGGTAAAGGAGGAGGAGAAGGGGACACATGAGACAGGGAAATCGTCCCTAGGAGGCCCTAGCGGGAGAGGTTTGGTTCAGAAAAATCTGGACTGATAGAAGTCTGTTGGCTTATGCTTGATGCGGAAAGAAGAAAGAGAAGTTTTTTCTCCCCCTGAATAGTGGAAGATGGCCTTGAAGACCCGTGAAGAAGAGGAGAGGAGAAGAGAACTAGATTTACATGCAACTAGGCTTTTTTTGTAGCAGGAATCCTTTGCATGTTAGGCCATACACCCCTGATGTAGCCAATCCTCCAAGAGCTGACAGGGCTCTTAGTACAGGGCCTGCTGTAAGTTCCAGGAGGATTGGCTACATCAGGGGTATGTGGCCTAGTATGCAAGAAGCCTTGCATGCAACCCTTCACTCGAAGTCTCAGAGCAGCTTACAATCTCCTTTCCTTTCCCCTCCCCACACCCTGTGAGGTAGGTGGGGCTAAGAAAGCTCTTTTGAGAACTGCTCTTGAGAGAACTGGGACTGATCCAAGGTCACTCAGCAGCTGCATGTGGAGGAGTGGGGAATCAAACCCAGTTCTCCCCAGATTAGAGTCCATGCTTTTAACCACTACACCAAACTGTCTCTGCAGAAGAGTACACTTTCTCATACAGTGTGTTCTTAACCTACGGAACTCACTGCCACGTGATGTAGCGGTCTCCACTCTCTTAGGTGGTTTTAATAATAATAATAATAAACTTTTATTTATATCCCACCCTCCCCGCCGAGGCAGGCTCAGGGCGGCTCACAAGACATGGTGTGTACCATGATTACAATAAATACAATTCATAATAAAATGCAGTTAATAAAATACAGTTAAAAGACAGTTACATAAATAATTTAAAAACCACAATAGATTAGAGGTGCTCTCTCGGCTTGGCTTCGCGAACAAAGATTTAAGAAGGGTGCAATAGTCCACGTCTGCTGCAGGCTCGCTGGTGGCTGACAAGACCAATGCGGGACAGGCAGGTCCGGCCACAGTGGCTGCAGGGAAAAGTCTGATTTGGGGTTGGTGCTGTAGCAGTGCGATTCTTCCTCAATCTCCTTTTGTCCTCAAGACCAGCTATGCGTGCGTTCTCAAAAGAAGAGACAGCCTGGTGGATGGTGTGCCTCCATGCTTTGCGATCTGAGGCTAGGTCAGACCACTGGTGATGGTTGATGCGACAGGTGCCAAGGGATTTCTTCAAGGAGTCCTTGTACCTCTTCTTTGGTGCCCCTCTATTTCGATGGCCGGTGGAGAGTTCGCCATACAGGGCAATCTTGGGAAGGCGGTGGTTTTCCATCCTAGAAATATGCCCTGCCCAGCGCAGCTGCGTCTTCAACAGCAGTGCCTCGATGCTGGTAACCTCCGCCCGCTTGAGAACTTCAGTGTTGGTCACAAAGTCACTCCAGTGGATGTTGAGGATGGTGCGAAGGCAGCGCTGATGAAAGCGCTCGAGGAGTCGCAGGTGATGACGGTATAAAACCCACGATTCGGAGCCGTAGATGAGGGTTGTCATCACAACCGCTTTGTAAACATTGATCTTTGTGCCTTTTTTCAGATGCTTGTTGCTCCACACTCTTTTGTGCAGTCGGCCAAAGGCACGGTTTGCCTTTGCCAGCCTGTTGTCAATCTCCTTGTCGATCTTAGCATCTGAGGAGATGATGCACCCCAGGTAGCTGAACTGCTGGGCTGTCTTCAGAACTGATTCACCCACAGTGATGCAGGGAGGGTGATAATCTTCCTGGGGTGCAGGCTGGTGGAGAACTTCTGTCTTCTTCAGACTAACTTCTAGGCCGAATAGCTTCGCAGCCTCTGCAAAGCAGGACGTCATATGCTGCAGAGCTGATACCGAGTGGGAGACGAGTGCAGCATCATCAGCAAACAGTAGCTCTCGGATGAGTTTTTCCATTGTCTTGGAGTGGGCCTTTAGTCGCCTCAGGTTGAACAGGCTGCCATCGGTGCGATAGCGGATGTAGACACCATAGTCATCATCTAGATCTACTGCGGCTCTTTGAAGCATCAAGCTAAAGAAGATCGTAAAGAGAGTTGGCGCGAGAACGCAGCCTTGCTTTACACCTGTGCCTATTGGGAAGGTCTCCGAGAGGTCGTTGCAGTGTCTGACTTGGCCTCGCTGGTCTTCGTGTAGCTGGATGATCATGCTGAGGAACCTTGGGGGACATCCTAAACGTTCCAAGATTTGCCACAGGCCTTTCCTGCTAACGGTATCGAAAGCTTTGGTAAGGTCGACAAAAGTCACATACAGAGCCTTGTTCTGTTCCCTGCATTTCTCTTGGAGCTGCCTGAGAACAAATACCATGTCGGTGGTGCTCCTGTTAGCTCTGAAGCCGCACTGGCTCTCTGGGAGGAGTTCTTCTGCAATGGTGGGCACCAGTCTGTTCAGGAGTATTCTGGCAAGGATTTTGCCTGCGATGGAGAGCAGGGTTATCCCCCGGTAGTTGGAGCAGTCTGACCTTTCCCCTTTGTTCTTGTATAGGGTGATGATGATTGCATCGCGAAAGTCCCGTGGTAATTTGCCTTGTTAGAGGTGCTACAGTACAGTAATATACACTTTCTCATACAGTGTGTTCTTAACCTACGGAACTCACTGCCACGTGATGTAGCGGTCTCCACTCTCTTAGCTGGCTTTAGGATTGCCAGGTTCCCCCTCACCACCAGTAGAGGATGAGGGGCAGAGTTAAGGTTAGATCCAGGTTTGGAAACTCCTGGCGATCTGGGGGTGGAGGCTGGGGAGGGAAGTGACCTCACTTGTGTGCAATGCCATAGAGTCCAGTTTGGTGTAGTGGTTAAGAGTGTGGACTCTTATCTGGGAGAACCGGGTTTGATTTCCCACTCCTCCACTTGCAGCTACTGGACTGGCCTTGGGTCAGCCATAGCTCTTGGAGAGTTGTCCTTGAAAGGGTAATTTCTGTCAGAGCTCTCTCAGCCCCACCCATCTCACAGGGTGTCTGTTGTGGGGGGAGGAAGGTAAAGGAGATTGTAAGCCATTCTGAGATTCAGAGTGAAGGGCAGGGTATAACCCAATATCTTCTTCTTCTTCTTCTCCTTCTTCTTTTCCTCCTCCTCTTCACCCATTTTCTCCAGGGGAACTGTAGTCTGGAGGTCAGCTGTCATTCTGGGGCCAAGGTGGCCAAATTGGCTCAGGAGCCACATGTGGCTCTTTCACACATACTGTGTGGCTCTCAAACCTTCCAACGCCCCATCAGTCATCTTGGAAAAGGCATTTGTCTCTTTAAATCACTTTTTCAAGCCAAGCCAGCTGGCAGCTTGGAGAATGAATTTAAAGCTAAAGTTACTTTCTTTCCACCTCTCTCTCTCCCTCACTTCCCGCTTTCCTGCCTGTCTTGTGGCTCTCAAACATCCGACATTCCTGTCTTGCAGCTTTCAAACATCTGACTTTCATTCTATGTGGCGCTTTGATTAAACGAGTTTGGCCACCCCTGTTCTGGGGAATCCCCAAGTTCCGCCTGGATGCTGGAATGCATGTTTTTAATGGGGGAATAAGACAAATCCCTGGGGGAAAGGAGACATCTACCAATGGCTATTGCTTATAAAAGCTAAACTTGCTCTGATTTGGGAAATACCTGGAGATTTGAAGAGTGGAGCCTGGGATGACGAGATCTGCGGAGAGGAAGGACCACACCAGGGTACAATCTCATAGGTTCCTCCTTTCAAAGTGTTGCATCCTGAGCTTGAGGCACAATACAATAGGCTGAGAGGATCCAAGGATCCACATTCCAATTGGCTGCATAATTCTAACTGGCCAATTGGGAGGCAGTATCGGGGAATCATAGCACCTGCCAATGGGTATGCATATTCTAATGAAGGGGCCATAAAGGGTGCAATCACGGGGTGTTTTCTGCTTCATGGGGGCTGGGTTTCCCCTGCCGCAGCCGGATATATTGCTGCATGTTCTGAGTGCTTGTCAGTCCCCTGTGCAAGCACCAGTTGTTTCTGGCTCTGGGGTGATGTCGCATCATGACGTTTTCTTGGCAGACTTTTTACGGGGTGGTTTTCCATTGCCTTCCCTAGTCCTCTACACTTTCCCCCCAGCAAACTGAGTCCTCATTTGACCGACCACGGAAGGCTGACTTGTCAGTAGGATGTTATAATATAGTGGGTTCAATGCATGCAAGAGACAAGGCAGCAGCGGTCATAGCTCTTTATTGAGTTATAGCATGATAACGGCTGGAACGAGAAGACTGCTGAACTGGGCCAATGGGGCCAACTATATAGAAGAAGAAGATATTGGATTTATATCCCGCTCTCCACTCCGAAGAGTCTCAGAGCGGCTCACAATCTCCTTTACCTTCCTCCCCCACAACAGACACCCTGTGAGGTAGATGAAGATATTGGATTTATATCCCGCCCTCCACTCCGAAGAGTCCCAGAGCGGCTCACAATCTCCTTTACCTTCCTTCCCCACAACAGACACCCTGTGAGGTAGATGAAGATATTGGATTTATATCCCGCCCTCCACTCCGAAGAGTCTCAGAGCGGCTCACAATCTCCTTTACCTTCCTCCCCCACAACAGACACCCTGTGAGGTAGATGAAAATATTGGATTTATATCCCGCCCTCCACTCCGAAGAGTCTCAGAGCGGCTCACAATCTCCTTTACCTTCCTCCCCCACAACAGACACCCTGTGAGGTAGATGAAGATATTGGATTTATATCCCGCCCTCCACTCCGAAGAGTCCCAGAGCAGCTCACAATCTCCTTTACCTTCCTTCCCCACAACAGACACCCTGTGAGGTAGATGAAGATATTGGATTTATATCCCGCCCTCCACTCCGAAGAGTCTCAGAGCGGCTCACAATCTCCTTTACCTTCCTCCCCCACAACAGACACCCTGTGAGGTAGATGAAAATATTGGATTTATATCCCGCCCTCCACTCCGAAGAGTCTCAGAGCGGCTCACAATCTCCTTTACCTTCCTCCCCCACAACAGACACCCTGTGAGGTAGATGAAGATATTGGATTTATATCCCGCCCTCCACTCCGAAGAGTCTCAGAGCGGCTCACAATCTCCTTTCCCTTCCTCCCCCACAACAGACACCCTGTGAGGTAGATGAAGATATTGGATTTATATCCCACCCTCCACTCCGAAGAGTCTCAGAGCGGCTCACAATCTCCTTTACCTTCCTCCCCCACAACAGACACCCTGTGAGGTAGATGAAAATATTGGATTTATATCCCGCCCTCCACTCCGAAGAGTTTCAGAGCGGCTCACAATCTCCATTACCTTCTTCCCCCACAACAGACACCCTGTGAGTCCTGGCTTCCCACGCTAGGACGCCATTGGATCATTCAGACCAGCAGAGGGCCCGTGATTGGAGCAGGGCGGCAGGGATTTGGCTCCTTCTGCCCATCATTCCTGAGTCCCCAAGCTCAGCCCTACAGGCTCCCATGAGCCAGGCAGGAACATGGGTAATGAACATTACGTGCATCCACATCCACAACAGATGTAGTCATTTAATGAAGAAGCTGAATCACTATGCTGGCTGAACTCACTAGTTAACACAAAGCATCCACTTTCTCCAGGGGGACAGGTCTCCTCAGTTTGTTGCGTAATTGCAAGAGATCTTCAGGCCCCTCCTGTAGGTTGGCAACTGGAGGAAGCTCCACAGACCAGTTGCAGATAGACTACAGGAGGGGGAAGCTGTTGACTCCATGCTTTAGGGGAGTTTGGGAAGAACTGGGAAGCTGGGCTGGACGTTAGATCTGATCTTGCAGGGCTTTTCTGATGTACCAGACTGAGCCTGGAGGGAGGGCAGAGATTCGGAAACGTGGCAGAAGATAACCAGATGCCCACAGGCAGATGGTGCCCTTAGTGTGTGTGTGTTTACTTCTTTGAACAGAAAAAAGAAAGACAAAGGACGCTGCCTCAAAATTTCCCAGGCGTTGAAAAGAAAAGGACTTTCCAGCAGGGAGTGTCCCGCTGTCTCCGATAGCTCCACAGTGCCACCTAGTGACAGACTCAGGCACAGCGCTGTCAGGAAACAGCTGGAAAGGGGGACCAGATGTGTATGTGAAGCATCTCCGACCCTCAGAACGCAGATGCGGAGGCAGGACAACTTGGCAATTGCCAGTTTGGGATAGTGGTTAAGTGTGCAGACTCTAATCTGAGAGAACCGGGTTTGATTTCCCCACTCCTCCACTTGCAGCTGCTGGAATGGCCTTGGGTTAGCCATAGCTCTCGCAGAACTGTCCTTGAAAGGGCAGCTTCTGGGGAGAGCTCTCTCAGCGCCACCTACCTCACAGGGTGTCTGTTGTGGGGGAAGAAGTTAAAGGAGATTGTAAACCACTCTGGGACTCTGATTCAGCGAGAAGAGTGGGATATAAATCTACAGCTTTCTTCTTTTTCTACAACCAGCAGAAGAAAACAGCCCAGGAACTGCAGCTGCCATTGTCCAGGTGGCACCTGGAGATCTCCCTCTAATACAACCAGAACCTTTTTTGCGGCAGGAACTCCTTTGCATATAAGGTCACACACCCCTGATGCACCCAATCCTCCAAGAGCTTACAGAGCTCTTAGTATAGGGCCTACTGTAAGCTCTCAGAGGATTGGCTACATCAGGGGGGTGTGGCCTAATATGCAAATGAGTTGCTGCTACAAAAAAAAAACCCTGATTACAACTGATCTCAGGATAGTTCCCCTGGAGGAAAGAGCTGCTTTGGAAGGTTGATTCTACGGCACGATATCTTGCTGAGGTTCCTCCCCTCTGCAAACCTCACCCTTTCCAAGCTCCACCTCCAAAATCTCCGGGTATTTCCCAACCCAGAGCTGGTAACTCTACCTGGAAGAAAAGAAGAGCTTAAGCAAGTGGGAGCTGTGGAGGAAGCAGCTGTTGCCAGTCCCCAGGTGAGGCCTGGAGATCTCCTAGAACAGGGGTGGCCAAACTGTGGCTCGGGAGCCACATGTGGCTCTTTCACACATATTGTGTGGCTCTTGAAGCCCCCACTGACCAACTTGGAAAAGGCATTTCTCTCTTTAAATCACTTCTTCAAGCCAAGCAAGCAGGAGGCTTGGAGAACGCATTTCAAGTTAAAGCTGCTTTCTTTCCATCTCTCTCTCCCTCCTCCTCCCATCTTTTTTCTTCCTCCCTTGCGGCTCTCAAATATCTGATGCCCATGTCTTGTGGCTCTCAAAATCTGACGTTTATTCTATGTAGCTCTTACATTAAGCAAGTTTGGCCACCCCTGTCCTAGAATTACAGCTTATCTCTAGACAGCAGAGATTGGCCCATCTGGAAGAAGTGGTGGCTTTGGAAGGTGGACTCCATGGCATTACCTCCCTGCTGAGCATCCTCTTCTCTCTAAACTCAACCCTTCCCAGTAGGGTTGTCAACCTCCTGGTGGGGCCTGGAGATCTCCTAGAATTACAGCTTATCTCTAGACAGCAGAGATTAGCCCGTCTGGAAGTAATGATGGCATTAGCTCCCTGCTAAGCGTCCTCTTCTTCCAAACTCAACCCTTCCTGTAGGGTTGTCAACAGTGTTCCCTCTAAGCTGAGTTAGTGTGAGCTAGCTCACAGTTTTTTAGCCTCCAGCTCACACATTTCTGCCTTAGCTCAGGAAAAATGGCTGCCGAGCAAACTAATGTATGCAGCCGCTCACAACTTTCATGCCAGCAGCTCACAAAGCAGAATGTTTGCTCACAAAACTCCACAGCTTAGATTGAGTATTGGTTGTCAACCTCCAGGCGGGGCCTGGAGATCTCTCTGAATTGCAGCCAATCTCCAGCTGACAAAGATCAGTTCCCTTGGAGAAAATGGCTCCTTTGGAGGGTGGGCCTAACGGCTTTCTCCTCCACTAAGGCCCTTCCCCTCCTCTCCCCAAACCCCACCCTCCCCAGGCCCCACCCCTAAATCTCCAAGAATGACCCCACCTGAAGTTGGAATCCCTAGTCTCCACATCTCTGGGTATCTCCCAAGACTGAGTTGGCAACCATACACCTACACATTCACTAGTGCTGCAATTGCGGGGGGGGGGGAGTTACAAGCCCGTTCCCCCAAGAGGCACGTTGCCCCTGCTAGTTCCAGACAACCAGGCTGCAGCGCGTGTGTGTGTGTGGGGGGGGGTGTAACTTGAAGGGAATACCAGCACGGACCGGCCTCTAGATCCATTGACTCAAATCTTCTGTATCTTATAGGGTTGCCAACTCTGGGTTGGGAAATTCTTCAAGATTTGGGGGTGGAGCCTGGGGGGGAGGGACCTCAGATGGAGACAGTGCCATACAGTCCACCCTCCAAAGAGGCCATTTGCTCTAGATGAACTGATCTCTGCAGGCTAGAGATCAGTTGTAATTCCAGAAGATCTCCAGGCCCCACCTGGATGCTGGCAACCTGGGCCAGGGAAACCTGGAGGCTGGCAGCCCTAGGCAGGGGGTTATCTGTTTTCAGGGCATTTTTTGCATATTAGGCCACACCCCCCGGCATCGCCATTGTTTCACATGGGGCATTTTGTAGGAAATGCCCAGCATGGACTCATTTGCATATTAGGCCGCACCCCCTGACACCAAGCCAGCCGGAAGTTCATTCCTGAGTGTTTCTGCTCAAAAAAAAAAAAAAAGCTGTCTGTTTTTATTTGTACGTGGCTAATTTTGAATGCCCAGTTAAGTAAAACAATTCATTCTACATATCTCTTTTTTTTCCCTATCGAATGAAGAGAACAGTCATCATTTGTCTTGGGTGCCAAAAATCCTTCGGCCAGCCCTGCATGCGGAAGCTCTGGCCCACGGAACAGGGGGTGGGCTTTACAGCTCCCGTGCAGGTAGTTTGTCCAGGCGTTGAAAGAAAAGGGGTTTCGGGAACAGATGGCCTGGCTTTCCCCTCTCAACAGGAAGGAGCTTCAAAAGCATATGCAGCCCTGTTTTTAATGCACTTTCAGCTTTTCTACACTGTTGAAAACGGAAAGGCAAAGATACAGACTGGCAGAGAACTCAAAGGATTTGCTTGTTTCTTGCATTCCTGCACAGACTGTCTCTGTATATCTAGGCTCCATTCCACTACCAAGGTCTTTGTGAAATCTGGCCTTCATTAAGAACCTAGGGGTTCCATTCATTCACGTATTCATGCACTGAGTTTGCAGTCCAGTGCTTGACAGAGCAAAGGAGTTTACAACCTTTGCAAAATGCAGGTTTCACCGTGGGGGTGGGGGTCAGCCCCACTGAAACTGGTACAAGCACATGGCCCTCTGTACTTTTTATCCCCTGACTCCTGTCTCTGAGGTGCTTAAATGGCTTGCCTTTCTTTCCACACAACAACCCTGTGAGGTTGGTTCGGCTGGGACAGACTGGTGGGCCTATGGGTACTACATGGGCTTTATGGATGAGAGGGGATTTAAATAAACCCTGGTCTCTTTGATCCTGGATGAGGGAGGGAGGGAGGGGATTGAATTTATACCCTGCCTTCACTTGGAGCAGCTCGGAATCTCTTTCCCTTCTCTTCCTCACAGCAGACATCCTGTGAGGCAGGTGGGGCTGAGAGAGCTCATTTGAGAACTGCTCTTGAGACGACAGCTCTGTGAGAGCTTGTGACTGGCCCAAGGTCACCCAGCTGGCTGCAGGTGGAGAAGTGGGGAATCAAACCTGGTTTAACAACCACTACCCCAAACTGGCTCTCTGCTGTTTCTTTACCTCCCTCCCTCTCTTTCCTTTCGTGATCTTCCGCCTCCTATTGCTGCTGCAGCCTTGTGTCTTTAGGAAATAAGGAGGGGTATAAATATTAAAACATATATACCTGAAGCTGCTTTGTCTTGAGTCAGACGATTGGTCCACCAAGGCCAGTGTTGTCTACTCAGACTCGTGGTGGCTCTTCAGGGTCCTTTTAACTGGAAAAGCTGGGGATCGAACCTGAGACCTTCCGCATGCAAAGCCAGAGGCTCTTCCACTAAGCCACAGCCGCTCACTTTCAGAAGGCCAAGGAGATCCCTTGCTGAATCCGACCAAGTGCTAGCTAGCACTTGCAGCAGGAACTTCTTTGCATATTAGGCCACTGTAGGAATGTCACACGACTCAGGGTTGAGGTTCATCACACCAGCCTGTCTCTGCTGCTGCCTTCTTGACAGGGGTGGTGTTTTATTTTATACATTCTGCTCTACATAATCATTTACTAGAAGTATACAGATATTTACCTCGGCTGTCTACCCCAAATGTGTATTCCAGGAAGGAGGTGAAAGGGCAGCACATTCCAAGAGCCTCAGCAGTATTCTTGCATAGGGCAAAGTACATGAAGGCTTAAACCTGCCTTCTAAGTCTATAGATGAATTCAGGGCAAGGTTGGTTTTCCAGACCGTTGCCCTTTCCTTCAGGCCACACCTCCTTGATGTAGCCAATCCTCCTGGAGCTTACAATAGGCCCTGTAAGAAGAGCTCTTGGAGGATTGGCTATATCAGGGGTGTGTGGCCTAATATGCAAAGGAGTTCCTGCTACAAAAAAAGCCTAGCTCAGGAGAAATTCTTCAACAGTGGTCAGCCAGATACAGGCGGGAAGCTCAAAAACCAGTTCAAGGGGGTAGCAGTCCTTTCTTAATGCTAGGACCCAATATTCTAGGATACAGTACTCCTGCACATGGAAGTTCCACTTCCGTATCACAGATAAATTCTTATAAATGGGTACAATGCAAAAGAAGAAGAAGAAAATTGCAGATTTATACCCTGCCCTTCTCTCTGAATCAAAGACTCAGAGCGGCTTACAATCTCCTGTATCTTCTCCCCCCACAACAGACACCCTGTGAGGTGGGTGGGGCTGAGAGGGCTCTCACAGCAGCTGCCCTTTCAAGGACAACTCCTACAAGAGCTATGGCTGACCCAAGGCCATTCCAGCAGGTCCAAGTGGAGGAGTGGGGAATCAAACCCGATTCTCTCAGATAAGAGTCTGCACGCTTAGCCACTACACCAAACCGGCTCTCTGATGGATGCATATGTACTTGCATGGATATGTACTTGCAACTGATGGAGATGTACTTGCATTTTCTTAACATTCTATTTGGAAACTGTTCTTTTAAAAATCTTCAAAGGGAAACAGTTCTTTGTGGGGAGGGGGATGTCAGAGCGTCACAAGTCAGGTTTCAGACACAAGAGGTGCTTTCCGTACTCTTGTTTGAGGGGGCCACTGGAAGGCAACAGAGATTTTCCTCACTGGGGGAGAAAAAAAAAATGATGCATTGAAGTATGTTGTGATTTCTCCCAAAGAGGTAAATCAGTGCAAATCAATAATTTAACACCTCCTCAAACAGGTTGTCTCGTCCCGTGAGTAATCTATCTTAATAGTCGCTCTTGGAGATGATAAGTGGTGAATTATTTAGCACCCACAACACACATAGGAAAACGCACACACGAGATGCAGCCACGCAACACGGAGAGACGGAGCGCTACTTCCCCGCTGTAATTAAAGAATGTGGAACTTCGTTTGTTATACAAAATTATTGCTGAATTATTCAGATACTTGGGTAATTACTAAAACGGCGCAGGAATTTGCCAGTGGAAGAAGGCGCCTCCCCTCCCTGGGTGCCATCTGCGGGGGATTTGCAATGGAGCCAATTACCTCTGAACCACAGGCGTGATTTAAGCCCCCCAGTTAACCTTGGGAATTGGGGAGCTTCTCCTGTTTTGCAAGGATTCTTTTATCCACTTAGCCGACGGAGACGTGACAGGGAAACAATCGCTCGCTCGGAAACGGGGTACATCTGAGCTTGACACTGTGTTTCACTCAAGAAGACAGCAGCCAAGAAGATAATGAGGGCCTGGGCCGGCCCTAGACTGTCCAGCACCCTAGGCAAGGCTCACTTCTGGTGCTTCCACCCCTCACAACAGGCGCTTTACATGTGAGTTCCTGCTGGGCTTTTTCTACACAAAAAGCTAGACAGAGAGACAGAGAGACAGAGAGAGAGACAAAGATATGAGAGAGAGCGAGAGAGAGAGAGAGATGATAGATGATAGATGATAGATAGATAGATAGATAGATAGATAGATAGATAGATAGATAGATAGATAGATAGATAGATAGATAGATGATAGATAGATAGAGAGAGAGAGAGAGAGAGAGAGAGAGAGATATTCCCCCCTTCTCCACTTGCACCTGCTGGAATGGCCTTGGGTCAGCCATAGCTCTTGTAGGAGTTGTCCTTGAAAGGGCAGCTGCTGTGAGAGCTCTCTCAGCCCCACCCACCTCACAGGCCATCTGTTGTGGGGGGGAAGGCAAAGGAGATTCTGAACACTCTGAGATTCAGAGTATAGGGCGGGATATAAATCCAATATCTTCTTCTTCTTCACACTGATAACGCCACTGGGTCACATTGGGGGTGCCCAATTCGGTGCCCCCAGAAAGCCAGCGCCCTAGGCAATTGCCTACTTTACCTAGCGGCAGGGCCAGCCCCGATGATGGCTTAAAGGTTGCATATGGTGCTGACCCATGAAATCCCCAAGAAATAGGGATGCCAGCCTTCAGGTGGGATCTGGAGATCTCCCAGGATTTCAGTTCATCACCAGACTCCAGAGATCAGTTCCTCTGGAGAAAATGGAGGCATTGGAGGCTGGACTTTGAGGCATTGTTTCCCACTGAGGTCCCTGTCCTCCCCAGGCTCCATCCCCAAATCTCCAGGAGTTTCCTAACCTGGATCTGGCAACCCTAAACCCCCACCCCCTGTTGGTGGCTGAGGGAGACCAGACAACCGCCAAGAAACGGCCTCAGAGTGTTTGCAAGGCTGCGGTTGTGCATGGCGTGGTGCAAACTGCAGTCCCAAACGAGGCCCTGTGGTAACTTATCGGTCCCTCTGTGCTGTACCAAATTAAAAACAAACCAAAAGAAACTGCATCCTTGCCAGTGGTTTACAAAGCTTAAGACTGTGCTAGGTGCTGCATGCCTAAAAGGGGACGCAAGCCACAGCTAGGGACTTGGGGTTCTCCCACCTCCAGACTACAGAGATCATTTCCCCTTGAGGAAATGGATGTTTTGGTGGGGGGATTTTGTGGCATTGTATCCCACTGAGGTCTCTGTCCTCCCCAGGCCCTATCCCCAAATCTCCAGGGGTTTCCCAATCTGGATCTGGCTACCCGGTAGGGATGCCAAGTCCCCCGTGGCCTCCAGTTTTCATATGGCACCATAGAGTGTTTTTTCTCCCAAATTGCTAGAGTGTCCAGGGAAACCATCGAGTTTTCTCAGACGCTCCTAGAGTGGCCAGCGCGCAACATCGCTGGAGTGATGACATCACTTCCGAGTGACGTCATCGCACCGGCGACATAGGGGGAGGATCCCCCTTTTGGCCCAATGTGGGCTGGCAGGTTGGGAACCTCCAGGGCGGGAGAACCCTGCCTGGACTGGGAACTCGGCAGCCCTCGGCAGGCCAGAGAGGACCTGTCAACCCCAGCTGGGACTCAATGGCAGAGCAGGGCCTTTGTGTGCAAAACGGTCAAGTTTCAACCCTGACCTTGGGACACCAACATACAGGTGGGGCGTGGAGAGCTCCTGGAATTACAATTGGTCTTCAGATTGCATGGATCAGTTCCCCTGGAGAAAAGGCTGCTTTGGAGAGCAGATCTATGGCATTAGAGCCAGTTTGGTGTGGTGGTTAAGTGCGTGGACTCTTATCTGGAAGAACCAGGTTTGATTCCCCACTCCTCCACTTGCACCTGCTGGAATGGCCTTGGGTCAGCCATAGCTCTCGCAGCGTTGTCCTTGAAAGGGCAGCTGCTGTGAGAGCCCTCTCAGCCCCACCCACCTCACAGGGTGTCTGTTGTGGGGAAAGGAGATAAAGGAGATTGTAAGCCACTCTGAGTCTCTGATTCACAGAGAAGGGCGGGGTATAAAGCTGCAATTCTTCTTCATTACACCTCGCTGAGGCCCCTCCCCAAATTCCACCCTCCTCAGGCTCCGCCCTCCAAGTCTCCAGGAATTTCCCAACCCAGAGCTGGCAACCCTGCAGGGCAAGGGGTGTAATGCCAGACAGTCCACCTTCTAATGCAGCCATTTTCTCCAGAGGGACTGATCTATGCAGTCTAGTGATCAGTTGTAATCCCAGGGGATCTCTAGAACTACCTGGAGGTTGAACGACCTCTTTGAAGCCAGTGTGGTGCAGTCGTTAAGTGCCTGGACTCTTATCCAGGTGAACTGAGTTTGATTCCTCACTCCTCCACTCGCAGCTGCTGGAATGGCCTCGGGTCAGCCATAGCTCTCGCAGAGTTGTCCTTGAAAGGGCAACTTCTGGGAGAGCTCTCTCAGCCCCACTCACATCACAGGGTGTCAGTTGTAGGGGTGGAAGGTAAAGGAGATTGTAAGCTGCTCTGAGATTCAGAGTGGAGGGCAGGATATAAGACCAATATCTCCTCCTCCTCCTTCTTCTCAGGTGGAGCCTGGAGATCTCATGGAATTACAACTGATCTCCAGATCACAGAGATAAGTTCTTCTGGAAAAGAAGGCAGCTTTGGAGAGTGGACTCCATGGCACCATGTCCCTGCTGAGCTTCCTGGTTGGAGCTGGCTGAGGCCTCTGTGTGAGACAGGAAGCTACACAAGATGGACTCTCTCTGGTCTGATCCTGCAGGGCTCTTCTGATGTTATGTTCCTCCTCTCCCCAAATTCTGCCCTCCCCAGGCTCTACCTCACATCTTTACCTCAGTGGGTACAATGCCATGGAAGCCAGTTTGGTGTGGTGGTTAAGAGTGGTGGGCTCTAATCTGGAGAACTGGGTTTGATTCCCCACTCCTTCACTTGCAGCCACAGTTCTCTGAGAGCTCTCAGCCCCACCTACCTCACAGGGTGTCTGTTGCAGGGAGAGAAAGGGAAGGAGACTGTAAGCCAGGTTTGATTCCCCCCTTCTTCACTTGCAGCTGCTGGAATGGTTTTGGGTCAGCCAGAGCTCTCACAGGAGTTGTCCTTGAAAGGGCAGCTTCTGGGAGAGCTCTCTGAGCCCCACCTACCTCACAGGGTTGTGGGGTGGGGGGAGGTAAAAGGAGATTGTGACTGCTCTGAGACTCTGAGATTCAGAGTATAGGGTGGAATATAAATCCAATTTCTTCTTCTTCTTCCTGTTCTAAACCTGGAGCTGGTAATGCTGGCTTAGGACCAAACACAGGCTCCTTCCGATGGGGGAAAAAAGACTACAAAAAAGAGAGAGGGAGGGAAGGGATAATGAAAGTAATTATTTTAAAGTGCCATTAGCGCAGGAGCTGATTCATCGCTGCAAATTTCGCTGTCCAGATGGGAGATGCGGCAGGTTTTAAGATGTTCGTGTACAGAAGAACGCGCCTTTGTCAGTCAGGCTCAAGGGCTCCGAGCTCTGCTCCCACATAGGATTCTCCTTTGCATGCAGGGGTGGAATTCTAGCAGGAGCTCCTTTGCATATTAGGTCACACACCCCTGATGTAGCCAATCCTCCAAGAGCTTACAAAAAAGACCCTTGTAAGCTCCTGGAGGATTGGCTACATCAGGGTCGTGTGGCCTAATATGCAAAGGAGCTCCTGCTAGAATTCCACCCCTGTCCACATGGAAAACAAGAGATCCCCCAAATGTCGGGGGAATGTCCACATGAGGTGTGGGCAAGCCCAGAGGTGGTTCTGGCAAGGAAGGAATTGGGGGCAGAGCCTTCTAGTTGGCAGCAGCTGAACAATTTCTCAAGAAGCTCCATTTGAGTCCAGGGGCGCCTTAAAGTCTAGCAACAGCCGTGACTCTCAAACGCTTCAACCCTAAAACTCTGGTTGGTCTCGAAGATGCTCCTGGACATGAATCCAGGGGTCATTTTGTAGAAAAAGAGGTGCCGGAGCTCATTAGCACAACTCATTTGCGTGACTCGTTTGCATATGCCACACACCCCCTGACATCACTGGAAGGCGTACTAAATTATATCCGCTCAGCATCTACCTTAAAATGCTTCTTGAATTATCATTGTCATTGCAAAACCTTACTCCCGTCATACTTTTAAAATTACTTTCTCCTATGTGGCCACAGTGGCACGATGAAGATTTCCATCTGCCTGCTTTTACATGTTTGGGTCATTTTCCCATTGTTTTCGTGGGAGGAAATATTAGCAAGTTTGTCAAATCGTAAGAGTTTAGCAAAATTCTCACGAGGGGTTTGAACAATGAAGCCCAGAAGCAAGTATGGGGTGGGGTGGTGTTTAAGAAAGAAAGAGCACAATAAAATGTAGAGGTTCTAGAACTCTGCTTCTGTGAACTCCTGCCCAAAATGAGGGCTGCACATATCTGTCTCTTGTACCACAGACCAACATGGCTGACGAAGAAAGCCTGGGAAAGGCAAGAGGGAACCTCTTGAAAGTGGCATGACCAGGGCTTTTCTTACATTTTTTTTTTATTTTTTAGCAGGAACGCAGTTCCGGCTGGTTTGATGTCAGGGGGTGTGGCCTAATATGCAAATGAGTTCATGTTGGGCTTTTTCTATAAAAAGCCCTAGGTGAAACAATGGTGACATCAGGGGGTATAGCCTAATATGCAAATGAGTTCTTTCTGGGGGTTTTCTACTAAAAAAACTCAGGGCATGACTAATCTGAAACTCACATTAGTTTTTCTATGGTTGGAGAATTCCACCCATAGAAAAACTAATGTGAGTTTCAGATTAGTCATGTGAGTTTCAGATTAGTCATGGTTGGAGAATTCCATTGGGGAGGGAGGGGGGGTGGGCTCCCTCTTGGGTATCCTGCCCCCCCAGGGAAAGTGTATGCGCAATACATAGCCTCTCCTTTCCCGGTGTAGTGAACGCCGCGTGGTCACTGTCCGGCTATGCCTGGCAGATGGTCACTGCGATGGCCTCTCCTGCATTACTGCATCCGTGGCAACACCTTCCCGCTGGTCCCCCCCGTTTCTCACAGAGTTTGCCACGTCATGGTGCGACCGAATGTCCGGTGGTATAACCGGATGGGCAGGCTGGGCTCACCAACCTCGCCAGCCAAGAGAAGGAAAACTCTAACATCAAACCCGGGCAGATAGAGCTCGTTAATGTAACACCTACCACCTGGAGGACTCGCTGCTGGCGTCCCGGCTTACTGGGCCATGGCAGATGACCCCAAGGTGAAAGGGTGGAGCCAGTACCACGCATACTGTGCTTCACCTAAAAATTCCTCTGCGCAGGCCTGAAGGGCATATCCACATCCACAACCCACAACACACCAAGTCCTGCAGCGATGGGGAAGGGGTGAAACGGCAGGTGGAAGATGCCACTGGAAGCCGCAGTCCCAATCCTGCATGTAGGGGGTTCAGGGTATTGGTCGCCTGATGCTGACCCGGAGACGAAAGCATTTTTCGGCAGCACCCTGAACGACCAAGCAGCCTTAAGAATCACACTGCTACAGCACCAACCAGACTTTTCCCTGCAGCCACTGTGGCCGGATCTGCCTGTCCCGCATTGGTCTTGTCAGCCACCAGCGAGCCTGCAGCAGACGTGGACTACTGCACCCTTCTTAAATCTTCATTCGCGAAGTCAAGCCGAGAGAGAGAGCAAGAGAGAGGGAGACTTCCACACACACACACACACCCGTTGCTCTGAAGTTTTTGTTTGAGCACAGTCTGCCTGGAAATTTATCCATTCACCAACCAGCATGAACCTCCACAAACTGCTTGACAGTTCGTGGGCAATTTGTGCCAGTAGACCTACCACAAATTTCAGTTTGCGAACCATGAACCAGCCAAGATTTGTTGCAAAGTTTAGTTTGTGAGCCGGTTTGTGCCCATCCCTATCTGCAGACCCCAATGAAAGACTGGTGACCCCTTCTATTTATCCAAGAAATTACCTTGGCAGACCTGGGACAATCTAATCAAAGATGACCACTTTGCAGAAGAAAGCACTTCAGGGACCTTTCTCAGGTCGATGCCCAATGCTCTGAACGTGCATGTGGAAGGGGACAGAGTTTCTTCACTACCCTCAGCAGGGTCCTGGCCAGGTGTTCACCACCTTGCCCCCCGCATTCTGTTCCCTCACTACTGTGTTCAACACTTCCTGGACTGATAGATTATTTCCTTCCTCTCATGCCTCTCAGCAGAAAATGAGTGTGTGTGTCTTGTTTTCATTTTTTACGTAATGAAGCCAAATCTGCTGCCTCTCTTATCTTTTAAGAACACTCTGCGACTGCCTCTCAGAGGCAGCTGGATCTGAGAGAGCAATGCCTTTGCCAGACGCAGCCATGCATGGTGCACAACGCAACCCAAGGGGAATTGCTTTCTCATGACGAGTCCAGGGGTCTCATCTCCTTCGGGGCTACAGACACAGTTGGGGGCTGCCTCCCCCCTGAGGGAGATAACTGGGTCCCTTTCCTGATTTTTCTGCTTTTTCAAAGAGAAAAATACAAAGGAAATCAGGCAAGCGCTATCCCACCCAACTGCACAATAAAAATTAAATGTTCCTCCCATGTACATCAACAGCGCCTGTTTACCATGAAGAACAAAACTGGTTTGGGGGACAATTTATTTGTACTCATTCTAGCATCAGCTTTTATAGACGTGAGCCCGTTCTGGCAGACGCATGAGGCAGATATTAGGTGACTGTTAATTGGGGGGGATTATAACCAGCTGGGTAAAAAAGGGCCCCCCAAAATTGCAAGAATTCCAGGGTGTGTCATTACGTGAAATGCAAACATAATTAAGGAAAGCAGCAACCATTGGCAGTCGCAGTAACTGGCACTAACACGGCCTGCATGGTTTTGTTAAGACAATTAACATCTCTAATGGCTGAGGAATTCTTGGTCTTTGTTCAAGCCCCGGGAAATACAATTAGGTTTCCTAATAAGTTCTAACCCAGAAGCTTTGACTCAGAGGAACCCTTTGAAATTCTTGGGGTGTGTGTGGGAGGGGGAACAGTGAGTTTTAGATCAGCAAGGACACTGAAATATTTCCCCACTGGGTGCATGGTAAGTGCCATTAAGTCACTTCAAACTTATGGCGACTCTATGAATGAATATCCTCCAAAATGTCCTGTCCTTAACAGCAGAGGTGGAATTCTAGCAGGAGCTCCTTTGCATGTTAGGCCACACCCACGTGATTTATTTATTTATTTATTTATTTTTAATTACCTTAAATTTCTATCCCGCCTTCTCCTCAAGCGGACTCAGGGCGGCTAACAGTCAGTTCAGACGTTCATATTTACAATAAAATACAATTACAATTTAAAAACATTCCATGGTGCTGTACAACTTCGATATAGGTGGGGTCTTCTTTCCTGATGGTGACTGTATAGTAATCGCAGCTCTTTAGCAATGTGGAGTGCCAGTCCTCTCTCGGTTTAAAATGTTAAAGGCCTGTTGGAACAGTTCAGTTTTGCAGGCCTTGCGGAAAGTAGAGAAATCCCACAGGGCCTTTATGGCCTCCGGGAAGGCATTCTACATTTCTGCCACCGAGAAGGCCCTAGCCCATGTGGAGCAAAGCCTGGCCTCCTTTGGTCCAGGGGTGGACAGTAGGGTTTGTGTCCCTGAACGCAGTGCCTTGTAAGCTCTTGGAGGATTGGCTACATCAGGGGTGTGTAGCCTAATATGTAAAGGAGCTCCTGCTAGAATTCCACCTAGGCTTCCCAATCCCCAGGTCCCAGCGGGGGATCACCTGGTTTTACAAGTTTCCCCCCGCCCCCCAGCCAGCTAGCTGGCGGGGGAAGCCCCAGCCCCCACAGCTCTAGATCTCCAGCAGTTTTAGGGAATAATGGGGAATTGATCCGCGGATATCAGGGGCTCTAGGAAGGCTGTGTTTTGAGGTAGAGGCACCAAACTTTCAGTATAGCATCTAGTGCCTCTTCTCAAAATACTCCCCAAATTTCAAAACGATTGGACCAGGGAGTCCAATTCTATGAGCCCCCAAAGAAGGTGCCCCTATCCTTCATTATTTCCTATGGAAGGAAGGCATCTAAAAAGGTGTGCTGTCCCTTTCAATGTGATGGCCAGAACGCCCTTGGAGTTCAATGATGCTTGTCACACGCTTGCTCCTGGCTCTGCCCCCAGTGTCTCCTGGCTCCACCCCCAAAGTCTCCTGGCTCCATCCCCAAAGTCCCCAGATATTTCTGGAATTGGACTTGGCAACCCTAATTCCACCCCTGCTTAACAGCCTTGCTCAGGCCTCACAAACTGAAGGCCGTGGGCTTCCTTGAGGGACTCCATCCCTCTCTTTTGGGGTATTCCTCTTGTCCTGCTGCCTTCAACTCTTCCCACCATTATTGTCTTTTCCAGTGAGCCTTGCCTGCTCGTCATGTGACCAAAGAACAATGTGTGTGTGTTAAGTGCCATCAAGTCGCTTTGACTCGTGGCAACTGAATGAATGAATGGTCTCCACACATCCTGTCATTCACAGTCTTGCTCAGGTCTTGCAAACGTGGCTTCCTTGATGGAGTCCATCCATCTCCTCTCAGGTCTTCCTCTTTGCCTGCTGCCTTCAACTTTTCCTAGCATTATTGTCTTTTCTAGTGGCTTTTGTCTTATAATGTGACCAGAGATCAAAAGCCTCAGATTGCTCCATTTTGGCTTCTAGGCTTGATTTGATCTCGAACCCACTTGTTTGCAGGGGGTTTTTTGTAACCCTAACCCTTGGCATATTAGGCTGCACCCCCCTGATGTAGCCAATCCTCCTGGAGCTTACAGCAGGCCCTGTACTAAGAGCCCTGTAAGGAATTCTAGCAGGACCTCCTTTGCCTATTAGGCCACACACCCCTGATGTAGCCAATCCTCCTGGAGCTTACAGCAGGCCCTGTACTAAGAGCCCTGTAAGCTCTTGGAGGATTGGCTACATCAGGGGGATGTGGTCTAATATGCAAAGGAGTTCCTGCTACAAAAAAAGCCCGCTTTTTTTATCTTTTTGGCAGTCTGTGCCCTGGGCAAAACTCTCCCCACACACCGCTTTTCAAATGGCTCAACTTTCTTCCTGTCAGGAAGTAGCTTTCCTTAAGCTGTTTAATGGTTTGACGGCTGAGGTGAGATTGACAGCTTCGCTCATCTGACCAAGACCTTTTGAGGGTTCACCCTCCTCCCCTCCCCTGTGTAAATGGGTAAGATAAGCAACAGCCCATTCACATGCTTTCTCTGGGGTGGCTCTCACTTTATGGAATGGCTTGCCTGAGGAGGTCAAGAACACACACACACACACACACAGATACTGCTTCTCAGGGCTCATTTTGTAGCGAGCGCTCCTTTGCATATTAGGCCACACACCCCTGATGTAGCCAATCCTCCTGGAGCTTACAGTAGGCCCTTTAAGAAGAGCCCTGTAAGCTCTTGGAGGATTGGCTACACCAGGGGGGTGGGGCCTAATATGCAAAGGAGCTCCTGCTACAAAATGAACCCTGCTGCTTTTATTGTGCCAGAGAATGTACAAAACATAAATGTTGAGGGGGACATCCTTACAGCTCATCTCCAGACGACAGCGATCAGTTCCTCTGGAGAAAATGGATGCTTTGGAGGGTGGGCGCTATGACATTGTAGCCCACTGAGGTCCCTGTCCTCCCCAGCTTCCATCCCCAAGTCCCCAGGAGTTTCCCAGCCCAGCTTTGGCAACCCTGCCATGCCACCCCTCACCGGTGGCCTGGCAACCCTATGCCTTAGACAGTTTTCTGTTTGCCTTGTTTTCTGACCTGTAACCCTGACTTGGATGGCCCAGGCTAGCCTGATCACATCAGGTCTCAAATGCTAAGTTATGTCAACCTTGGTTAGTAGGTGGGTGGGAGGCCATCAAGGAAGTTCAGGGTTGCAACACAGAGGTAGGCAAGGGCAACCCACCTTGGAACATCTCTTGCCTTGAAAACCCTTGATGCCAGAGGTGGCCATCAGTAGCTCTCCAGATGTTTTTTTGCCTACAACTTCCATCAGCCCCAGCCATTGGCCATGCTGGCTGGGGCTGATGGGAGTTGTAGGCAAAAAACATCTGGAGAGCTACCGTTGGCCACCCCTGCTCTAGGACTGCCATCAATCAGCTAAAACTTGACAGCTTTTTCCACCAACCCTAATCCTGGGATGTCGCACGATATGGTGTAGCCCAGGGGTGGCCAAACTTGCTTAATGTAAGAGCCACATAGAATAAATGCCCAATGTTTGAGAGCCGCAAGACGTGAACATCAGATCTTGGAGAGCCGCAAGAGAGAAAGGAAGAGAGGGGAGGAGGGAATAGGTAGGGGAGGGGGGAAGAGGGAGAGGTGGAAAGAAAGCAACTTTCACTTTAAACGAATTCTCCAAGCCGTTGGCTGGCTTGGCGAAATGATTTAAAGAGACAGATGCCATCTCCAAGCAAGCCAATGGGGCAGCGGGGGCTTCAAGAGCCACACAATGTGTGTGAAAGAGCCACATGTGGCTCCTGACCCATAATTTGGCCACCCCTGGTATAGCCTAATCCCATCAAGCCTAGGAGGCTAAATAGAGTCAGGGTTTCGATCGAAAACCAACAAGGAGGCCTCTGCAGGGGAAGGCAATGGCAAAACATTTCTCGTTCTTGCTTGCCTTGAAAGCCGCTTGCTGGGACTCCCATAAATCAGTTGCAACTTGACGGCAGGTGCACACAGTCCTACTGCATTGTTTACTGGGCCCCTTACCCTGAATGATCTTTTTAATATATATATTGTAATCCACCCTGAGTCTCAGTGAGAAAGACAGTTGATAAATGAAGTCAATAAATTAATGGCACTTCTTGTTCGGCGCTCAATCTTCTCGTCTTTTATGATTCCGCGCAACTGCTGTTCCGTATGCTGATGACTTGGTACCAATGACGATGATAATAATTCAGACAACTCCAAACCCAGATTATCTTCAGGATGCTTTGTAAACCCTGGAAATTGGGATTGGCTTTGAAGGGAGGGCAGGTTTGAAATGGCAGGAGGCCAGGATTAGAGCATTTGGGAATGATTTAGCGGCTTTAAATTGAGTTTTAAGTGGATCTTTTACATGTTACAAGAGAGATAGAGGGAGAAATATTTCCCCGCTGAAACTGCTTGGGAAATTACAATATTTATATAAACTAACCAGAAGGGAGGCCGGACTATCAATCTATAAAAACGAGAATATCAATATAGAAAATTATGCTATTATACGGACACCGTTCTGGCAGCAAATGGCTTTGACAGAATGCCCTCCCTAATTTTTTAGCCTAAATTTGCAAGTAATGCTACTTCATATACAAAAGACAGGCTACCGTGGCAGGCTTTATTTGATAGGAGCCAAATAACTGTCATTATTCCAGATTGGGTCTGGGGAGGGGGAATTTTTCAGTTGCAACGAGTCCTGGGGGTAAAGATGTTACCGAATTCTACGGCCGTGCTGTTTTCGATAGTTTCTACTGACTTAACCCACTCAGGCTGAAACCAGATTAGCCTATTTTTTTTTATCTGACAGTACTAATGAAATTCAATCGACATATTAAAATTTCATCCCCTGTGGCAAGGGAGGGGGAGGACACCTGTTTTTGCATCAATTGCTTATAAAACCGCCGACTGGATCCTGCAGATCTCGGCGTTGCTAATAGCAGCAATTTCTTCCCCTGTGCAAAAAGCCTCACTTTAAAGTAAGAGGAAAGCCTCAGGCATCAAGGCAAAGATCTTTGAAGAGGGAGGGAGGCACCTGTATTAATGGAATAGATCCCTGGGATTCAGTCCAGCATTACTGTGCATAAGATGGTGTCTGAATGAATGAATCAAGAACAAAGGGAAGGGGAGGGAAGGGAAGGGAAGGGAAGGGAAGGGAAGGGGAGGGGAGGAGAGGGGAGGGGAGGGGAGGGGAGGAGAAGGGAGGGGAGGAGAGGAGAGGAGAGGAGAGGAGAGGGAAGGTGAGAGGAGGGAAGGGGAGGGGAGGGAAGGGGAGGAGAGGAGAGGCAAGGGGAGGGAGGGGAGGGGATGAAAAAGGAAGGGGAGGGGACAAGAGGGGAGGGAAGGAGAGGGGAAGAGAGGAGGTGAGAGGAGAAGAGGAGAGGAGAGGGGAGGAAACAAAAGGGGAAGGGAAGGGGACAAGAGGGGAGGGGACGAGGGTGGAGGGGAAGGGAAGGAGATGAGAGGGGAGGAGAGGGGAAGGAAAGGAAAGGAAAGGAAAGGAAAGGAAAGGAAAGGAAAGGAAAGGAAAGGAAAGGAAAGGAAAGGAAAGGAAAGGAAAGGAAAGGAAAGGAAAGGAAAGGAAAGGAAAGGGATGAGAGGGGAGGCTAGGGGAAAAGATGAAAGGGGAAGGGAAGGGGACAAGAGGGGAGGAGGGTGGAGGGGAAGGGAAGGAGATGAGAGGGGAGGAGAAAGAAAGGAAAGGGACGAGAGGGGAGGTGGGGGAGAAGATGAAAGGGGAAGGGAAGAGGACAAGAGGGGAGGGGAGGCAGGAAAGGAAGGAAGGAAAGGAGAGAAAAGGGGAAGGGAAGGGATGAAAGGGGAGAGGAGGGAAAGGGAAGAGACAAAAATGCATCCATGAAAACCAAAGTTACCCACCTCAAAGTAGGACTTAGAGTTCTCCTGGTATTTATTTGATAGGAGCCAAATAACTGTCATTATTCCAGATTGGTACCAGACTGGAGATTGGTACCAATGATACAGTACCAGACTACACAGATCAGCTCCCCTGCAGAAAATGCCACATTCAGAGGACAGACTCTATGCTACGCCATAAGGCAAGGAGACTCAGAAGCCCAAGAGTGGCTGAAGAGGATGGAAGCTCTAGGACTTCCATTGTTGTGGCATATCACAGAGAAACTGATTGTCAGCTCTAAAAACACTGAACGCCAGAGGCCAGCTGCAGAATGATGGATGGGACTTAGGGTTGCCAGCTCCTGGTATGGAAATTCCTGGAGATTTGGGGGTGGAGACTGGGGAAGGTGGTGCTTAGGGGACACGGGAAGCTCTGCAGGGATGTGAAGTAGAGAAGTGGTTCCCAACATGGTGCCTGCCAACCTTTCCTGGCACTTGGTTAAGTGTCTTGAACAAGTAGATGGGGCCAGTGGGGCTTTTGCTTAGCAAGGCTTCTGATTGGCCATTAGAGAGTTTGTTGACTGTGCAGATTTTTTGAAAACGTTGCTTCAACAGCAGCTGTCATCACAACACAAGGATATTCACTGTGTGACCGGAGATAATCTGCAGCAGCCATTTTGTGGCTGGCTCCAACTCCTATGGCAGCCATTTTGTGGCTGCGCCCATAATGCTGTGTCAGAATTCCACAGTCGCCCACAGGCTCAAAAAGGTTGATTGAGTCAATCCGTCTCCTGCTAAGTCTTCCTCTTCTCCTGCTGCCACCAACATTTCCTAGCATTATTGTCTTTTCAAGTGACTCTTGTCTTCTCGTAATGTGATCAAAGTACAATAGACTCAGTATGGTCATTTTAGGTTCTTGTGAGAGAGTTCATCGCAAAACTCATCGCAAAATTCAGGCTTAAATTGAAGAAAACTGGGGAAGCCATTAGGCCATTCAGGTTTGACCTTGATCACATCTTTTATGAATATACAGTGGAGGTGAAGAATAGGTTTAAGGAACTAGAGTTGATAGAGTGCCGGAAGAACTATGGACAGAGGTTCGTGACATTGTACAGAAGGCAGCAATCAGCACTATCCCAAAGAAAAAGAAATGTAAGAAAGCAAAGTGGCTGTCTGATGAGGCTTTACAAATAGCTGAGGAAAGAAGGAAAGTGAAAGGCAAAGGTGAAAAGGAAAGATTCACCCAACTGAATGCAGATTTCCAGAGAACAGCAAGGAGAGATAAGGAGGCCTTCCTGAAGGAACAATGCAAAGCAATAGAGGAAAATAATAGAATGGGAAGGACAAGAGATCTCTTCAAGAAAATTGGAGAAATCAAGGGAACGTTTTGTGCTAAGATGGCCATGATAAAGGACAAAAATGGTAGAGACCTTACAGAAGCAGAAGAGATCAGGAAGAAGTGGCAAGAATACACAGAAGAATTATACAAGAATGATCTCAATGTCCCGGACAACCATGACAGTGAAATCGATGACCTTGAGCCAGACATCCTGGAGTGTGAAGTCAAATGGGCTTTAGAAAGCATTACTAACAACAAAGCAAGCAGAGATGACAGTATCCCAGTTGACCTATTCAAAGTCCTAAAGATGATGCTGTTAAAGTGATGCACACATTATGTCAACAAATTTGGAAAACACAACAGTGGCCACAGGATTGGAAAAGAACAGTTTATATTCCAATCCCAAAGAAGGGTAATGACAAGGAATGTTCAAACTATCGCACCATTGCATTCATTTCACGTGCCAGTAAGGTCATGTTAACGATCCTACAAGCTAGGCTTCAGCAGTATGTAGATCAGGAACTACCAGAAGTTCAAGCTGGGTTTCGGAGAGGTAGAGGAATTAGAGATCAAATTGCCAACATTCGTTGGATTATGGAGAAAGCACGGGAGTATCAGAAAAACATCTATTTTTGCTTCATTGACTATGCTAAAGCCTTTGATTGCATGGATCACAACAAATTGTGGCAAGTCCTTAAAGAGATGGGAGTACCAGGCCACCTCACATGTCTCCTGAGAAACCTGTATAAGGGTCAAGAAGCAACTGTCAGAACGGGATATGGAACAACTGATTGGTTTAGAATAGGGAAAGGAGTTCGACAAGGATGTATATTGTCACCCTGCTTATTTAATTTATATGCAGAGTACTTCATGAGGAATGCTGGCCAGGAAGAAGCACAAGCCAGAATTAAGATTGCTGGGAAAAACATCAACAACCTCAGATATGCAGATGACACTACTCTAATGGCAGAAAGTGAGGAGGACCTAAATAACCTCTTGTTGAGGGTGAAAGAGGAGAGCACAAAAGTAGGCTTGAAACTCAACATCAAAAAAACTAAGATCATGGCATCTGGCCCCATCACTCCTTGGCAAATAGAAGGGGAAGACATGGAAGTCGTGACAGATTTCACATTTCTGGGATCCAAGATCACTGCAGATGGTGACTGTAGCCATGAAATTAAAAGATGTTTGCTCCTTGGGAGGACAGCTATGGTGAACCTGGGCAGTATAATAAAAAGTAGAGACATCACCCTTCCAACAAAAGTCCATATAGTCAAAGCGATGGTATTCCCAGTAGTAATGTATGGCTGTGAGAGCTGGACCATAAGGAAGGCTGAGCACAGAAGAATAGATGCTTTTGAGATGTGGTGCTGGAGAAGACTCTTGAGAGTCCCTCGGACTGCAAGAAGATCCAATCAGTCAGTCCTAAGGGAAATCAACCCAGACTGTTCCCTGGAAGGTCAGATGCTGAAGCTGAAGCTCAAATACTTTGGCCACCAAATGAGAAGGGAGCACTCACTGGAGAAGATCCTGATGCTGGGAAAGACAGAAGGCAAAAGAAGAAGGGGACGGCAGAAGATGAGATGGCTGGACAGTGTTACTGATAAGAACATAAGAACATAAGAGAAGCCATGTTGGATCAGGCCAATGGCCCATCCAGTCCAACATTCTGTGTCACACAGTGGCAAAAAAATTTATATATACACACACACTGTGGCTAATAGCCACTGATGGACCTGTGCTCCATATTTTTATCTAAACCCCTCTTCAAGGTGGCTATGCTTGTGGCCGCCACCACCTCCTGTGGCAGTGAATTCCACATGTTAATCACCCTTTGGGTGAAGAAGTACTTCCTTTTATCCATTTTAACCTGTCTGCTCAGCAATTTCATGGAATGCCCACGAGTTCTTGTATTGTGAGAAAGGGAGAAAAGTACTTCTGATGTAACTAACACGAATTTGAGCAGACTTTGGAGGATGGTGGAAGACAGGAGGGCCTGGCGTGACTTTGTCCATGGGGTTGCAAAGAGTCGGACTTGACTGTGTGACTGAACAACAAAAGAGAGTTCAGGCTCAATTTGACTGAAAACCTACTGATTTGTCTTTTTGACAGGTCATAAAACTCTCCTCCAATAGCATATTTCAAATGAATCAACTGTCTTCCTGTCAGCTTTCTTCACAGCCCAACTTTCACACCCATACATAGTAATGGGGAATATTATGGGATGAGTTAACTTGATTTTGGTCCCCAGTGACACGTCCTTACCCTTAACAGCCATGCCCTAGGCAATTGCCTAATTTGCTTTGTGGCAGAGCCAGCCCAGCTTAGGGGTAAGCAAAATCATCATTAGCCATTTTCAAAGTTGAGATAGTTTGTTTTTACAAAAATATTGGCGTGAGGACTGTTCATATTAGGACATCAATTGGATGTTTCCATAGATTTTGACAGGAAACACTTCTGAGAGGCAGTTTGGTGTAGTGGTTGTCTTATCTGGGAGAACCAGGTTTGATTCCCCACTCCTCCACTTGCAGCTGCTGGAATGGCCTTGGGTCAGCCATAGCTTTCGTAGGAGTTGTCCTTGAAAGGGCAGCTGCTGGGAGAGCCCTCTCAGTCCCACTCACCTCACAGGGTGTCTGTTGTGGGGGGTGGGGAGAAGGAAGGTAAAGGAGATTGTGACCACTCCGAGACTGTGAGATTCGAAGTTTAAGGTGGGACATAAATCCAACATCTTCTTCTTTTTCTAGAGGTGCCTTCCATTGCCACAGAAAGTGGTGTTGGCTGCAAGCATAGACAGCTTCAAGAGAAGATTGGATAAACATATGGAGCGGAGGTCCATCAGTGGTTATTAGCCACAGTGTGTTGTTGGAACTCTGTCTGGGGCCATGATGCTCTGCATTCTTGGTTTTTGTGGGGTGGGGGGCACAGCGGGAGGGCTTCGAGTGTCCTGGGCGCACTGATGGACCTCCTGATGGCGCCTGAGTTTTTTTACGCCACTGTGTGACACAGAGTGTTGAACTGGATGGGCCATTGGCCTGATCCAATATGGTTTCTCTTATGTTCTTAATGAAGTTCTCATGGATTGCACTTCTCACCCAAGGAATTCTCCCTCCCAAATCACAAATATGGAAGAAAGCATGCCAATTTAAAGTGTCTTTGCCCCTTTTGTAGGCACTGGCAATTAAAATCCTCAACTGCGGAGCAGACGCGGGGAGGTGTGAATTGGCCTATGAGTGAGTCGAGGCTTAGCTGTGGGCAGGAAGGGAGATGAAGGGGGTCATACTCCAGGCTTCACAGAAATGGTGGGCTTTGAGGAGGGGTTGGGGGGGAGCAGGAGAGAAGAGGCATCACGAAAAAGGAAGGGGGCAGTAAGGGCGGAGGGCTGAAGGCAATGGAGGCAGCAGGACTGCTGCGGACGGGGGAGCTGGAGGAACAAAAGTCGCAGGCAAAGCCGTATCAGGCTTCAAGAGCCAAGAGAGAAGGGAGGGCAGGAGCTTAGAGAAATACTGCCCATGGAAAGATCTGGCAGAGACAACCGACGCATCTCTCTCCAATTCAAACTTCTGATTTTATCTTAACCTCAGGGGATCTAGTGAACCACCACTCCATCTTCTTTTGTGCAAGGAAAGATATCAAGGACACAGGGGGGGGGGGGGATATAATTATATTTATAAACTATCTAATGTTCTCATGCTTTGAGCAGCGCTGTTTTTTTTGAAGACGTGATTTTTTAAGAAGAAAAAGGGAGGGGGGGGAGACCTCAGCACTGGAACCACGTTCTATCAGCAGCCGGTATGTCATCCTAAAAACAAGGCTTATCGTTCACAGATTGGTTGGCCGGGGTTCAAGTCAGGCAGTGTCATTTGCTGAAACCTTTTGTAGTAACCCTTGAGGAGCAGGCAACTCAATGAGCTAGTTTGGCGTAGTGGTTAAGTGCGCGGAGACTTATCTGGGAGAACTGGGTTTGATTCCCCACTCCTCTGCTTGCAGCTGCTGGAATAGCCTTGGGTCAGCCATAGCTCTCACAGAAGTTTTCTTTGAAAGGGCAGCTGCTGTGAGAGCCCTCTCAGCCCCACCCACCTCACCGGGTGTCTGTTGTGGGCGGGGGGAGGTAAAGCAGATTGTGACTGCTCTGAGACTCTGAGATTTAGAGTATAGGACGGCAGGGCTTTTTTTAAATAGTAATGAACAGGAACGCAGTTCCGGCTGGCTTGGCATCAGGGGTGTGGCCTAGTATGTGAATCCTGCTGGGCTTTTTTCTACAAAAAAAGCCCAGTGTGAAGCAATGGTGATGTCAGGGGGTGTGGCCTAATATGCAAATTAGTTCCTGCCGGGCTGTTTCTACCAAAAAACCCTCCCCTGTAGGGTGGGATATCAATCCAAAATCTTCCTCAATATCGAAAGGCAGGGCTTTTTTTGTAGCAGGAGATCCTTTGCATATACATCCCTGGCGTAGCCAATCCTCCAAGAGCTTGCAGGACTTTTAGTACACGGCCTGCTGTAAACTCCAAGAGGATTGGCTACGTCAGGGGTGTGTGGCCTAATATGTAAAGGAGTTCCTGCTACAAAAAAAAAAAGCCTGTCTAAAGGAATTGGTTGATGTAGCATAACACCCCTATTGGCTCACAAATGATGCTCCATTCAGCACTCCCAGAACTCCAGCCACCTAGCAGCTGTCCCAAGTCTCTGCTTGGTGATGTCCCACTCTCTGGCCCCACCCAGCCCTTAGAGGACTTGTGCTTTTGCTCTTTCTTCAGTACTCTGCTACCAACTTGGAGAGCTAAATTTGAGTCTGGTAGCACCTTGGAGACCCAACAAGATTTTCGCGTTTTCAAAGCTCTCTTCACCAGGTATCTGATGATTCTCAAAAATTCATACCCTTAAAATTTTGTTGATCTCTTAAGGTGCTGGACCCAAATCTAGCTCTTCAACTGCAGACAAACACATCCACCCTCTGAAACAACTTTCATGCTGCCGACCAGTCGTTTCAGGAACTACCTGCCACAAGGGCCATTGTTACAGGAACTCCTTTGCATATTAGGCCGCACCCCCCTGATATAGTCAATCCTCCTGGTGCTTACAGTAGGCCCTGTATTATGAGCCCTGTAAGCTCTTGGATACATCAGGGGTGTGACAAAACAAGTGGTCAAATCAACTCTTGTAATACCTTACTGCCCTGAACTGGTTTTTCCAGGTTAGCCTGATCTCACCAGCTCACAGAAGCAAAGTTGGGTTGGCCTCGGTTAATATTTGGATTGGAGACCACCAAGGAATACCGGGGGCTCCATGCAGAGGCAGGCAATGGTAAACCAGCTCTGTTAGTCTCTTGCCTTGAAAACCTGCCGGGGCCACTGTAAGTCAGCTGTGACTTGACAGAATTTTATGCGCATGCAGGGCTATTTTGGTAGGAAAAGCCCAGCAGGAACTCATTTGCATATTATGACAAAGCCCCTGGTGTCACCATTGTTTCGTATGGGGCTTTTTGTAGGGAAAACCCAGCAGGAATTTGTTTGCATATTAGGCCACAACCCCTGATGCCAAGCCAGCCAGAACTGCGTTCCTGTTCAAAAAAAAGCCCTGCGCGCATGTAAAAATCTTTACCATGGCCAGTTATTGAGGTTTCTTCTCCACCAGCTGGGTGCTGCTTCGTTTCACACTTAGATCTAGGGTTGCCAGCTTCCCAGTGGAACCAAATAAATCAAAACCACTCCGTGGAAAATATATTTACAATATGTAATTCATACAAGGAAAAAAGTGCTATTCAGCAACCTCATCATTTTACATACCGCATGTGCATGTTTATGCACATATATAGTATCTATATCAGTCCAAATCATAAATAAATCCATGACATGAATCCAAAAAGAGCTCCAACGGACAGCTAGCAGCGTAAAGTCCGTTTTGGACAGCCAGGTCCTTCCTCCAGGGAGCGTCTTGCAGAACTTGGTTTTGATTTATTTGGTTGCAACTTCATTCCTCTCTGTAGCCTATTGTGTATCTTTTCCTTGTCGGAATTATGGCTGCTAATAACAGCTTCCCGATGGAAGCAGGCGATCTCCCAGTATTACAACTGATCTCCAGGCAACAGTGATCAATTCACTTGTAGAAAATGGTCACTTGGGAAGGGTGACTATACCCCATTGAAGGCCTTTCTCTCTGCAAACCCTGCCCTCCTCAGGGTCTACCCCCCCCCCAAATCTCCAGGTATTTCCCAACTTGGAGCTGATTAACTCTACTTGGATCACCTTTCCCACATGGATTTCAAAGCCAAGAGGGTGATTTTTCTTTAAGTTCAATGTTGACCCACAAAAAATGTTGGTTTTCAACTGTATTTTACCCACAGCTCCAAATATTCCTCAGCAGCTGCTGAAAGAGAAAACCAAAATTTGTGGCAACTCTAGTTCAGCTAGACATTTCCCAGTATGAAGTCCCTTCATGTGTCTTCAGATAGATCACGGCTGGCAAGTCTTCTGCTATGATAGGAGAACTCCTGCCAGCAGCCTCCACTACCCACCGCCACTCTGATGGCTGGAGGAAGAAAAATTAATTTTAAAAATGGCTGTCGGCACAGTAGCATGGCATCAGTTCCAGGGAAATCCATGGGGACAGCTTCTGAGGGGAGAGTTGGTGGGGGTGAGCGAAGAGACGCCAACTCTGGGTTGAGAAATTCCTAGAGATTTGTGGGGTGGAGCAAAGGGAGGGTGGAGTTTGGGGAGGGGAGAAATCTCAGCAGAGTATAGTGCCTAGGGTGGCCATAATGTCTGAAGGCCAGCCAGGGACACTTTGGGGGGGGGAGGTAGGGGTGACGTCACTTCCGGTGACATCATGCCACCTGCCGGAAGCAGGAAGTGACACCACTTCCTGTGACATCATTTTCCCCGCGTCACCTGCCGGAAGCAGGAAGTGACATCACTTCCTGTGACATCATTTCCCCCGCGCCACCTGCCGGAAGCAGGAAGTGACATCACTTCCTGTGACATCATTTCCCCCGCGCCACCTGCCGGAAGCAGGAAGTGACATCACTTCCTTTGACAGCACTTCCTGTGATGTCATTTCCCCCAAATATTACCACCCCCAAAATATACAACTTTAAAAAAGAAGAGAAGCTTCACGATGTTCCCTGCTAAAGAAAAAAGGCTCCAACAGCAATCCCTCTTGAGTCAGATTCACAGGAAAACAATCCACTATCCTTGATACCTGCTTTTGCTCACAAACATTTCAACAAGACTGTCCACAATATCAAAGGGTCTTGAACAACAAAGCAACCCTTATCTACAATCAAACTGAGATCACAACTAAAACCACCACTGCCAGTCTGTGCCCCGAAGCCCAGCCTGAAGGCAGGCGGATACAGGTCTAGAAAAGCAGGTCCTCCCCAAGCAGCACACAAAAAGAAAAAGGTGTTCAGGTGTCACTAAAATACTAAAAATTGCAAAAGAGAAAGGAAACCAAGTTCTCTTCATATTATTAAAGCTATGGAACGAGCTGTCAAGTCACAGCCAATTTGTTCCTTACCTTCTGTTGTGTGATGGAAGTGATCTACTGTTGTCTGTGGTTGCTAGTTTCCTGAATGGAGCTTATCTGGAAAAAAAAGAAACACACTGTCAGCAGTTTAAAATTACTTTGCATCTTGGCAGCTCTTCCAACACACCCAGGAGGTGGCTGCCTAGTGTCGTTTTTTTTTGGGGGGGGTATCGCCATTAGCCCTAATCCCCAGTTTTGTTTTGTATTCATTTTATAATTACTATTAAATTCTGGTCTTACATTAACATACGCCCGCACAGTGGAGCTTCTTGGACCTCGACTTCTCCCTGGACAAAGAACACGGCTTGTAGGATGGGACTTGCGTGCTGTGGGCCCAGGCGGTGGGCCCGCAGGTGTGGGCCATCCCGACTCCCACGCTGGACGAAGGGCTGTGGTGTGGAAGGAGCGACACAGGTTTCAGTCTTTCGCTTTTTTACTGAATTTATACTTCTCTGATTTCCCTGAAGCCTTGAGGATATCTTTCTTCTCCTTAATAAAGTGATAAAATTGATCACAATCCATATTAAAATTCAATGTGACTTGCAGCTCTGCTTTCACCAGGTCTATGCTACAACGATTCCTGGTGTCCGTCCAGTGAGCTGACATGAGGCTGAATACCCTCTCCACAAAAGCGTTTGAGCATGGGATACTCAGGATCTTGCTTACAAGAAGTAAGAGGTTTTCGCACTTCTGAGACCGAGTTCCCATCTCAGAGAATATGGCCACCCACTTTTTATCCACAGTGATTTCTGGGTCAACACAGGCCATCCAGCAGGCTCTTGGCATCAGTGTATTCACTGTATAGGTGATCCAGGTTTATTATTTTCTCCATTTTCAGCTGCTCAGCAGCACACCGCAGGTGGTCATAAGTCACACTTTTTTAAAGAGAAAATGGTGTCAAAGCACACAGGTGATTTTTCTCAGAGAAATCAAACTTTTCTTCCAGATATGTGGTGGTTCTTTCAAAGAACTTGAGGAAGTCCTGCTTCACTTTCCTTGCCTTCGAAGGTGGCATTTTGCGCAGCGCCTTATCTGTCTCCGCTCCAAAAAAGGAGTCAGCTTTGCGTTGCTTAAGGCTGTTTAGCAACCTGAGCATGGCCTCAAACAATTCAGGTGCTGTCAGTGAATCCCGCTGCAGAATCAGTACAGTCTCCTCAATAGGCGTCAGAGTGGTCTGGAGAAACATCATGTAAGTTTGCGATGTACTGTAGTCCTTTTCTCCAGACTCATCGTCAATGTGGCGCCATATCAGAGGAGGACAGTGATCCTCTCCCAGCTTTTGAAAGTACGCTTTAACGGCTGGCCAACACTTCAACATCTTGTTTATGGCAGGCAAGAAAGATAGCCATCTTGTGCGTACATGTCGAAGCAGGTGATCACCCTCCATCTCCAAAAAATCAAACATCTCCTGAAGTTCCTCTGAGCGTTTGGCAGAAACAGAAAAATGACCAAAAGCCTTCAATATGAGAGACTCGATGTCGCAGGTGAGCATATCACATCCTTTTTTGGCAGCATTGTGCACAATGTTTGCAGGGCACCTGGCGGGCACGATGTCTTCACGGCCTCTACTCAGAAGTGTGTACACAGAATGGTATTTTCCAAAGTTTACATTCGCGCTGTCTGCTGAGTATGCAGACAGACGAGCTAAGTCCAGCTGGTATTTTGCCAAGACATCCAAAATCCTTCGTGTGACATTCTCTGCCGTTTCATTGGCATCTTCATAGAAATCAAGAAGACGATTTGAAATGCCATCCTTCAAAGTGAAGTATTTAAGGCATAGGGGGAACATTTTCCTGTTGCCATGATTTGATGCGTCGCTGGAAACGCTGTAGAAACAATGTGCTGTGTCAAGATCTAACAGAATCCGTTCTACAGAGTAAGGTGCCAAGACATCGCTTATCAAAGCTGCGCCCTTTGTTTTCCCACAGGTCATCTTGGTCACAGTCTCGGAATCGGAAAATGTGACTTTGCACAATTTGACACCGCAATCAAGAGACCGGTATGATAACGCATGCCTGTTCGTGTGGTATGCCCAGGTTAGTTCAGCAGCCGCAATTTTGGCCTGAGCAGCGGTGTCTTTTTGGTAGGCAAAAAAACTTGTGATGGATTTTGAAGTTCCAGCTTGGCTTGCCGCACTCCTGTGAGAGTCAGTGTCCTTATGAACTTTCAAATCATTCACTCCACCATGACCAATTCCTATCTCCTTAGAACACATTGTGCAGAATGCTTTGTTCTTGTCCTTTGTCTCTTTTAGCCAGGGGTAGGTGTTTTTCCATTCAGGATTGAACACAACCAAACGTTTGGGCTTCTTTTTTGGTGGTTCCTGGGGCTGGTGACCTTTGCCACCTCCAGCGCCTGATGTTGAAGCCATGGTCTGCTGTAAGGGCCTAGATGAAGAGGGCAGAAGAATCATAATTAAGTCCTCGCCACTTCTGGAAGACGTGGGCCTTGGACACCAAGCTGGGGAGAGAGGGCTTGTTCAGCCGGGGGCAGGATTAAACCCGTAGAGGCCCATAGGCAACTGAAATCTTGGGGTCTCCTCTCGCAAATTATCTCCAGTCCTAATGCATGGAGGCTGGGAGGGCAGCAAGCGGGGGGGGGGGAATGGGGGGTGAGGCAGCCTGGGGCATCTAAAGGCGTGGGGGCCCATAGGATGGTGCCTACTTGGCCTATGTGTTAATCCAGCCCTGCATGCAAGACTGCAATGAAGGGTATTGATGCAATAGGCATACACACACGTGTAATGGCAGTGTTTGTGCAATGGAAGAGGTAAAAGGGGGGGGGCGCTGCCCAATGGGAGCCCCGTTCACATGTGCTTGGGGAACCCAAGCACAATGGGCGAGGCGCACACACGGAACCTGGTGCTGCTGCTGGCGCGTGGAAGCAGGCCTGGGATTCAGGGTCAGGTCAGACGCCACTGCACCTCGGCAAATGGGGGGAAGGCCACTTACTGTAGTCTGTAGGGGAATCCTTTTCTCTTCTTCTCCCCTCTCTCTTCTCCCCTCTCTCTTCTTCTTCTTCTCTCTCTCTCTCTCTCTCTGCAATGGGCAAGCAAAGCAGATCGAGTCCCGGTTAGGCCATCCCTCCACTGGAAATAATGAAGGATAGGGACACCTCCTTTTGGGGTACATAGAATTAGACCTCCTCTACCACAAAAAACAGGCGCCTTCCCCAGAGACCTGCATATCAGCTCTTCATTATAGCGTATAGGAATCGGTCACCATAGGGAATAATGGAGAGCCCAGCTTTCTGATGACCCTGCTTTCCCCCGCTTTCTGATGACCCTGAAGCGGGGGAGAAGGCCTCCAAAACGGGGGATCCCCTGCCCCCACCTGGGGATTGGCAACCCTATCTCATGAGCCTTGGATAACACAGAAAGAGCCAGAAGTGCACAGTCAATGGCAGGGGGTGATTCCACAGTGCTGTAAGAAACAAAGCCAAATAAAAGATGTTGTTGCTAAAGGAAAACTGGTGCATGTTTGTTTGTCAAAGACTTAGGATATAACATACTGTTTGAAGTACCACAAAGCCAAAGCTGAAAATAACACAAAAAGGGGAACAGGCAAGTATTTATGGACTTTGAGAATGGGAACATAACTGTCCAGTGAAGGAAGTACACTGAACTGATATTTACAGGTCCCACAGAAAAATGGTCTACAGTAACAGAACTCACTGCTGGGCAGAAAGGCAAAGATACTTGCAGGCCCTGAGATTTCAGTGGCATGAAAGAAGCCTACAGTGCTGTTTGCAAGATCTGAAGCACACACACACACCAGAAGAAGTCTGAGTACAGTCAAATGGGGTAGCAGAAAAGTATGTCCAGATCTTCAAAAGCATAAATGCAGATCTTCAGAAGTCTTCCAATGGGCACTCTTCGCAGTGGAGGATGGTAATGCATGGGATGGAGAAAGCAGAGAAATAAGTACTCTTCTCCCTTTCTCACAACACAAGAACTCGTGAGCATTCGATGAAATTGCTGAGCGGTCAGGTTAAAACAGATAAAGGGAAGTACTTCGTCATCCAAAGGGTGATTAACATGTGGAATTCACTGCCACAGGAGGTGGTGGCGGCTGCAAGCATAGCCAGCTTCAAGAGGACGTTAGATAAGAATATGGAGCAGAGGTCCATCAGTGGCTATTAGCTGGAGGGCAGCGGCGCAGCCAGGCAAGCCCGGGGATTGCTCGGCGGCTGGGCGGGGAGCAGGAGAGGGCGGTGATTGGGGGTGGCGAGCCTCGTAGGCCTCGGCTGGCCAGCCGAGGCCTCCGAGGAGGTAAGTGGGACGCGGGCGGGGAGCAGGAGAGGGCGGTGATTGGGGGTGGCGAGCCTCGTAGGCTCACAGCCTCTGGCCACCCTAATAGTGCCATACATTCCACCTTCCAAAGCAGTCATTTTCTCCAATGTGACTAGTCTGGAAACTAATTGTAATTCCAGATTTCCAGGCCCCCGCCTGGAGGTTAAAGACAGGCAACCTGGAAAGTCTGGACAGAACGGAAATTGTGACAGGTTCGTAAGTGTACTAACTGGCAGCACATAAAATAGCTGTGCTCTTTAAATATACGGCATTTTCTGTCTGCTCCACCCAGGGCTTTTTTTTTAGCAGGAACTCATTTGCATATTAGGCCCCACACTTCTGATGTAGCCAATCCTCCAAGAGCTTACAGGGCTCTTAGTACAGGACCTACTGTAAACTCCAGGAGGACTGGCTACATCAGGGACGTGTGACCTAATATGCAAAGGAGTTCCTGCTACAAAAGGAGTCCTGACCTTGATCCTGAAGGGATACCGGCTAGCCTGAGACCAGGCCCTGCTCCTTACTAGATTTCAGTCTTCTAGCAGTTGATAAGCTGATCTTATCTGGCACGAGCTGATGACATCATCACCGCAGGCCTTCCTGTGACAAATCAAGTCCTCTGCACCGCTGACATCATCTCCAAGAGATGCCACTCTCCGTTTAAACACGCAGTAAACAACAAGCGGATAGCCTGCTCTGTCACACTTAATCTTTCCCTTCCTTCACACATTCTCCAACCCTGAGTTCCACCCCACCCACCCACCCCACTCTGAAGAGCCTGCCAGCCGCTGTGGCAAACGTCCAAACTGCCCGACATGCAGTAAACATCACACCCGGACAATGAACTTGTTTAAGAAAAATGTGAAGGGGGTTGGGGAATAAATCTCCATTAATTCACAGCAGCTGCCTGACATGGGGAGGCATAAAGTTGGGGGAAAGAACGGGAGGCAGGGAAGTTAATTCGCATGCCAGCTGGGTGCGTCCTTCAGTGGCGTCCTTTTGGCACTGGAGACCGACTGTTCCTTGAGGTCTGAAACTGAAACATGCACAACCATGTGTTCCAAATTTCCTCACATATTCTGGGACAAAAAAACATCGGCTTTAGCAATTCTTCAACTGCTCAGTAAACTGGAAGGACCGAGAATATCAACTCCTATCTTTCTGTTCAATTTCCCCCCCCCCCATGACTCTGGAGTAGGGTTGCCAACCTCCAGGTGGTGGACTGGGAATTTCCTGGGATTACAACTGATCTCTAGGTGACAGAGATCAGTTCCCTTGGAGAAAATGGACGCTAGTCCAGCATCCTGTCCATCTAGTCCAGCATCCTGTCTCACACAGTGGCCTCAGCCAGTTCCTCTGGAGTGCCAACAACAGGGCAGAGAAGCTGAGGCCTTTCCCTCAGAAGAACATCAGAAGAGCCTTGTTTAGACCAGTGGTCCATGTAATCCAGCATCCTGTCTCACACAGTGGCCAGCCAGTTCCTCTGGAGGGCCAATAACAGGGCATAGAGGCAGAGGCCTTCCCCTCATAAGAACATAAGAAGAGCCCTGCTGGAACAGACCAGTGAGGATCCATTTAGTTCAGCATCCTGTCTCACACAGTGGCCTCAACCAGTTCCTCTGGAGGGCCAACAACAGGGCAGAGAGGCGAAGGCCTTCCCCTCAGAACATAAGAAGAGCCCTGCTGGATCAAAGCTGCGGTCCATCTAGTCCAACATCCTGTCTCACACAGTGGCCCCAACCAGTTCCTCTGGAGGGCCAACAAAAGGGCACACAGGATGAGATTTCCCCTTGATGTTGCTTCCTGCTCTGGGATTCAGAGGCTAACTACCTCTGAACATGAAGGTTCTGTTTAGTCACCTTGCATGTTGGTGGTTGTAAATTTAGGGAAGGTGTTGGATCATCAAAGACAAAAATGCTGGACTGTGGTTGAAGGAAGTTTAGGACTCCTCAAGAAGAGACATTTTGAACTTCAGAAATGTCTTGGTTGTCAATCCTCTCTCAGGTCGCAATAAAATGAACAAGAGTTAAATCAAAAGCTACGAGCACAGGAATTTGTGGTGCTACCTTTCCAGCCAGGGCAGCTGGAGCCCCTTTTCCAAACGCAATAACTTTTGGGCAAAGATGACAAGCCCAAATTGAATGCAGAGCTTCCCATAAACAACCAATAAATCCATCCTGTGGCACTTTCTGCATCTCTCCTCCCTTCTCCCCCACCCCAATCCATCCAGAAGAAATTTTTCCCAAAGGTTTATGAATCTTAAGAGTGTAGAAACACAAAGCCTTTCGGGAGGGAGGCTGCAAATGCAGCTCTCCTTTGAATTCCTCAGAGATCTTGCTTCTAAAATCTGTTCCAAATGAGAATCATAGAATCACAGAGTTGGAAGGGACCTCCAGGGTCATCTAGTCCAACCCCCTGCACAATGCAGGACATTCACAAATACCTCTCTCCTCCTTACGGTCCAAGTGACCCCTGTTCCATGCCCAGAACATGACAAAAAACCTCCAGAATCCCTAGCCAAACTGCTTCCTGACCATGCTGAAAAAGGCCAGCACGGACTCATTTGCATATCAGAACCAGCATTTGGTTCTGGAAACAACTGGAAACCAGTTGAAACCACTGGAAACCAGCATTTGGGTGAAATCTCACAAGAATTGCTTTGGGTGAAATCTCACAACCATTTAGCCAGATGTGGAACCACCCTAATAAATGTTGCTATCCTGATTACATAACAAGAAACAAAACTATTGTCTTCTGAGATATTTTCGATTCATATTAAGCAGGGCTTTTTTTTGAGCAGGAACGCACAGGAACGCAGTTCCAGCTGGCTTGATGTCAGGGGGTGTGATCTGATATGCAAATGAGTCCCCGCTGGCCTTTTTCAACAAAAACGTCCTGTATGAAACGATGGTGACATCAGGGGGTGTGTGTCCTAATATGCAAATGAGTTCCTGCTGGGCTATTTCTATAAAAAGTCCTGTGTGAAAACAATGCTGATATCAGGGGGTGTGGCCTAATATTCAAATGAGTTCCTGCTGGGCTATTTTTACAAAAATAGCCCTGGTATCAAGTGAAATATCAGAGACAACTCTAATTCAGGCATTCCACTCACCTAGAAGTGCCCAGCAATGATATCATCAGGGAAGGGTAGTAGCAGGAGCTCCTTTGCATATTAGGCCACACCTCCCTGATGTAGCCAATCCTCCTGGAGCTTACAGGGCTCTTCTTACAGGGCCCACTGTAAACTCTAGAAGGATTGGCTAATCAGGGAGGTGTGGCCTAATATGCAAAGGAGTTCCTGCTACAAAAAAAAGCCCTGTATGTCATCCATTTCCCACGACATCAATTTAGGGATGCCAGCCTCTAGGTGGGGTCTGGGGATCTCCTGGAATTGCAAGTCATCTAGATTACAGAGACCAGTTCTCTTGGAGGAAATGGTGACTTTGGAGGATGGACTCTGTGGCAGTGCACCCCACTGAGGTCTCTGTTCTCCCCAGGCTCTAGTTCCATCTCCAAAAGTTTCCTAAAAAAAAGTCTGGCAATCCTATGCCCCACCGTGTGTGTGTGTGTGTGTGTGCTGGGGATAAGAAAGGTGAACCATAGCTGGATCAGGCAAAGAACATAAGAACATAAGAGAAGCCATGTTGGATCAGGCCAACGGCCCATCAAGTCCAACACTCTGTGTCACACAGTGGCAAAAATTTTTATATACACATACACTGTGGCCACAACACAGAAGCTCCCTGCCCATACACCATACTGGTGATCCCTATAAAAAAAAAAAGATTTCAAATATTTAGCCCTTTTTTAAAAAAAATTCAAACTATTCCTATTGAAAGGCCACTGGAGTCTGGAGATAGTGAGAGACCATTGATTGGCACTTGTGGAGATTCCATTCAGAATATAAAACTGGATGAAATGCAGGGCTTTTTTTGAGCAGGAACACACAGGAACACAGTTCTTGCTGGCTTGGCATCAGGGGGTGTGGCCTAACATGCAAATGAGTTCTTGGTGGGCTTTTTCTACAAAAAAAGCCCTGTGTGAAACAATGGTGATATTAGGGGAGCGGTCTAATATGCAAATGAGTTCCTGCTGGTCTTTTCCTACAATAAAAGCCCTGATGAAATGAATATCTAAGAGAATTCCCCCACCCAAAGCTTTAGGCTCTTCCTATCCCTGAATTCCCTCCCACTCACTTTCTTTAAATCCCTCCTCTAATCCCCCTTTTTCCCCAGCAAACATCAAACAACAAAAACGCCCCCAACTCGTCTTCTCTGCCAAAAGTAAAACAGCAATCTGTGGCGATTGGCCAGTAAGCCAAACATTAGTGACAAAAATATCAAAATAAAGTATCGGTTGTCAAACAGATATCAAACATTTGCGCGCTCAGGAAACACTTGGAAGACAGTTGGCATCCAAGTCCACAAAGAAGACTGGGTGGGGGGAGAGAGAACAGATCTTCTTCTGTCGCCTCAGGGATGCGGCTCAGAGTGACGCTTTAAATCAAATCCAGGGTTTATCCGCCTGTCTCCCAGCTGCCAGTCTTGAGGGTTAAGACATGTAGGAAGCCGTTTCTGTAGCAACAGGCCTTGTAGGCTGAAACCGGTTGAGAACCCAGGTCTTGGGGGTTGCTCTGGTTTGAGACAGGGGTAAGCCTCCCGCTCAGCCTCTTCTCAGAGAGGCGAAGAGTAAAATTTCAGGATGAGGGTTCAGACTCAAGGGAAATAGGTTGTTTTTTTCTGGGCTGTACTATTAGCTCCAGGGTCACCAACCCCCCCCCCCAGGTGGCGCCTGGAAATCTCTTGGGATTACAGCTAATCTCCAGATGACAGAAATCAGTTTCCCTGGAGAAAATGGCTGCTTGGGGGGGGGGGGGTAGATACTATATTAGCAGGGCTTTTTTTTTGTAGCAGGAACTCCTTTGCAGATTAGGCCACACCCCTCTTATGTAGCCAATCCTCTAAGATCTTACAGGGCTCATAACAGGGCCTAGTGTAAGCTTTTGGAGGATTGGCTACATCTAGGGCAAGTTTGGTGTAGTGCCTAAGTGTATGGACTCTTATCTGGGAGAATCGGGTTTGATTCCCCACTCCTCCACTTGCACCTGCTGGAATGGCCTTGGGCCAGCCATAGCTCTGGCAGAAGTTGTCCTTGGTAGGGCAGCTACTGTGAGAGTACAATAGTACAATAGGTACCATAGAGTTTTTACCTCCCATATGGCTAGAGCATCCAGGAAAACCAGAGTTTTCCCATAAACGCCTAGAGCGGCCCCGCACATGCCCTGCCATTTTGATGATGTCATTTCTGGGTGACATCATCGCGTCGTGCGCCCAAAAGTTCTCCGCTACGGGAAGCAGGGGACTCGGCAACCCTAGTCAGGACAACAGAAGCCCTCCTACTGTTGCCCCCCTCCCCAAGCACCAAGAATACAGCGCATCACTGCCCCAGACAGAAAGTTCCATCTATATCTTGTGGCTAAGAGCCACTGATAGACCTCTGCTCCATATGTTGATCCAATCCCCTCTTGAAACTGTCTATGCTTGTAACTGCCACCATCTCCTGTGGCAGTGAATTTTAGGGAAGGAACGATAAATACTGATCTTGAAGAGGTCTGCAGAAGCAGCAAAATGATCAGTGTTTTGAGAGAGAAAACAGCCCAACAAAGTGCGGGTTCATGAGGAGCATCCAAGGCACAAACACAGAGTGCTCAAGATATAGAGCAAAACGTTCTCTCAGGCTGGTGACATGATTGCAGGAACACAATAACTTTCTGAGGGGGATAATGGTGCAGGAGAGGTTTGATGACCCTGTAAGTACCAGGCAGGAAAGGCTAATGGGTTAGGTGAGTAGAATTAAGTGTTGATTAAATCATTGCCTAATGAAGGTAAATGGGCACAGGGGAAAAAAGGTTGAGTGTTGATGGGATTACTCCAAGGGTGCGTCAATAGGGGAGACCCATTGTCCTAAATTATGCGTCACTCTGGGGCATGGAGGGAGCAGTAGACAGTCAGCAGCTCTTACTCACACTCCCAAAATACATGCTCAGACTTGTTCCTGACTGGCATCCATTTTGTTTCATTTTAAGCCAGGTAGGGCCCTGTACTTAGGAATTTGGGGTGATACTTTAAGAATGGTGTTCATTGGTTATTCTAGCTATGAACTGTCTCTCCTTAGGATTGCCAATCCCCAGGGGGGCAGAAAAAATAAGGCACAAAGCCTACCACGAAAACCAGCTTCTGTCTCAAATTAAACCAATTTAACATAGAAGAGCATAAAGACATATTGATTCCAAAAGCAACCATGACATTTGGTCCTTAGTACAAAAGGGAACGTATACACCAAGAGTCCACTCTTTTCTGTAGCAAACGATCAGTTCATTCCTTGGAGTCCCGGTGCAGTAATATGGAAGATCAATGTCTATTAATGGATGCAGCCAATGATCCAAATTTTGAGAAGACAAGGTCGTACTGGAACCCTTGTTTCGCCTGAGCTTCTTCAAGCTGCAAATACTCCTTTTAGCAATTTCTTCATAACCTAGGCTAACAAAGCCAACTCATTCTTATATGAACACACAAAAGAATAATTTTTTTATCTCAATATAACTATGAGCAAATAACAAATAACTATGAATGTAGTTCCCTGTGCCTAGGCTTGAAACTCAACATCAAAAAAAACTAAGATCATGGCATCTGGCCCCATCACACCATGGCAAATAGAAGGGGAAGACATGGAAGTAGTGACAGACTTCACATTTCTGGGATCCAAGATCATTGCAGACTGTGACTGTAGCCATGAAATTAAAAGACGTCTGCTCCTTGGGAGGACAGCTAAGGCGAACCTAGGCAGTATAATAAAAAGTAAAGACATCACCCTGCCAACAAAAGTCCATATAGTCAAAGCGATAGTATTCCCAGTAGTAATGTAAGTCTGTGAGAGCTGGACCATAAGGAAGGCCGAGCGCAGAAGAATAGAGGCTTTTGAGACGTGGTGCTGGAAATGAATCTGGAGAGTCCCTTGGACTGCAAGAAGATCCAATCAGTCAGTCCTAAGGGAAATCAACCCTGACTGTGTTCTGGAAGGTCAGTTGCTGAAGTTAAAGCTCAAATACTTTAGCCATCAAATGAGAAGGGAGCACTCACTGGAGAAGACCCTGATGCTGGGAAAGACAGAAGGCAAAAGAAGAAGGGGACAGCAAAAGATGAGATAGCTGGACAGCATTACTGATGTAACTAACATGAATTTGAGCAGACTTCAGAAGATGGTAGGAGGGCCTGGTGTGACTTGGTCCATGGAGTCGCAAAGAGTCAGACTCGACTGTGCAACTGAACAACAACAGTTCCTTGTGCAAGCACCAGTCATTTCCAACTCTGGGATGATGTCGCTTCATTACATTTTCATGGTAGACGTTTTATGGGTTGGTTTGCCATTGCCTTCCCCAGTCATCTACACTTTTCCCCCAGCAAGTTGGGGACTCATTTTACCAACCTTGGAAAGATGGAAGGCTGAGTCAACCTTGATTAGCACTCTTGCAATATTTTGTTTATTTAACAGTCTCTGATAACTGACACTTTTTGCTCTGAATGATTCCATCAAAATCTGTAGACAAAATCCGTGTTGTAGCAATCTATATGCTGCTCAGGTGTTGTTCAGGTGCATGTCTATAAGTTGCAAACCTAATTTTGACATCTGTTACAGAAATCTCATGGTCAGTGCTTTGAGTCTAAGACCCAGAGGAAAACATGAAATGGCTGGGATTTGTGAGCTTCAGTACATAAGTTGCTTCATGTGCTGGTCAGCCAATGGAGAAAATAGAGACTGTGCTCTGTAGCTTGATTGAGAGAGTCTGGCAAAACAAGCGGTGGTGCAGAAGGAAGCAAGAGAGGGAGAAGGAAGCAGGTGACAATGAGTTGCTCGTGGGCCTGATCAGAGCCTTTCAGGGGTCTGATACAGCCCTCGGGCCGCATGTTTAACACCCCTGATCTAGATGGAATGGGAGTGTCCATTCATCAATCATCCATCCAACATACTGAAAAATGAGGACTAACTTTATAGCACAAGCACTTTGATCCATTGAAGGATTTGGATGAGAATTTGGACTGTTGGTTGACTCTTCAATTTAGCTGTTGTACTGAATATTTGGAATATTGTTCTTGATTGAGAATGGAATTTTGTATGAAGAATAGATGAACTGTGATTGAACGGTGTGTGTGTGTATAGTAATTACATTAACAGATTTGTTCATAGTGTTAGATTTTTAACCAGGGCTTTTTTTTAGCAGGAATGCACCGGAACGCAGTTCCGGCTAGCTTGGTATCCGGGGTGTGTGGCCTAATATGCAAACTTATTTATTTATTTATTGTTTGCATTTATATCCCGCCCTCCCCAGTTGGGCTCAGGGCGGCTAACAACAAGTAAAAATTAACAAGTAAATAGTAAAACAACAATGTTGAATTATTACAATAAAATATTATTAAAAATATGACAATATACATTAAGATATAATTTGTGGTTCCAAGATGGCGTTAATAGTGCTAGTCGTTAAAATTCTTTATGTTTTAAGCGCTTTATTTTTCTGTCTGGTTCGGATGAAAAGTTTTTGCTGTGGGATGATGGGTACTAAGCGCCGCTGTCAGATGTTAAGATGCCTCCAGTTAGACATTAAAAGCCTCCAGTTAGACATTAAAAGTCTAAACAGGTATGTCTTACAGGCCCTGCGGAATTGTGGCAAGTCCCGCAGGCCCTGACCTCTTCAGGGAGGGCATTCCAGAGGGCAGGAGCAGCCAATGAGGAAGCTTTGGAGAGCCGGCAGCAAATGATGAGAGCATGCGTATACCCATGTTGAAAAAATTGAGTTGAGTGTAACGTCGGGAGAAGGAGGCTGATGAAGTGATCGAAACCGTGAGGAGTCCTTTCATAAGCGGTTCCAACCTCACAGAGCCAGTTTGGTGTAGTGGTTAAGTGTGCGGACTCTTATCTAGGAGAACCGGGTTTGATTCCCCACTCCTCCACTTGCACCTGCTGGAATGGCCTTGGGTCAGCCACAGCTCTGGCAGAGGTTGTCCTTGAAAGGGCAGCTGCTGTGAGAGCCCTCTCCAGCCCCTCCCACCTCACAGGGTGTCTGTTGTGGGGGAGGAAGATAAAGGAGATTGTGAGCCGCTCTGAGACTCTTCGGAGTGGAGGGCGGGATATAAATCCAATATCTTCTTCTTCTTCTTCACTCTCTCCACATCATTAGGAGTCGGGCACTGAGGAAAAAAGCATTCACCCACAACTGAGTCTACTCGAAGGAAGCCGATTTACAGGGCTGCTGAAAGACTGTGTGGGAAAATGCATATGTGGAAAGCTCAGTGTTCCTTAGTTTTGTTTTGTTTAAGTTCCATTTAAGCTTGCACTAAAAAGTTATTTATACACATTTCTGTGTAAATTTCATTGCTTCTGGTGGTTTTTCTGTTATTTCCATTGAATACACAGGTTCCAGTTGTTTTGATCATCACTGAGAGAGCTCCTGCTGAGCGTTTTCTACAAAAAGAGCCCCGTTGTTGACATACTTTCCTTCCCGTGAATCTCTCTTCTTGCCAATGTTTGGGTTGGCCTTGCTTCCAGGCTTCCAGATCCCAAGCCCTTCTGGACCCTTTTCCCAGTTTTCCTCTTTGCCCTGTCTGGAGGACCGATAGCCCCGGTGCCAGAACAGGGCTGGCTGGAGCGCCACGCTAGCTGAGGCTCAAACAAGCAGAAGGGATTGAAAACGGCAGCCATCGATGCGTCCTCCGATTGGGGGATTAATTTTAGACATTCTCCCTGCTTCGACTGGAATTCCAGAGGAAGAGGATACCGCACCGTGCACACACTGACAATGCAAGAAAAGAACACCAGGAGGGGAATCCTCTTAGCCCTCCTCGAAGGGCTTTTAGAGGCTGTTCCGTGTTCTCTGTCTGAAAAGGACACCTGGCTTGGCCATCTCTTGGCCCCGCTCCCTAAAATGCCTTTCTAAGGCCATAATTGCAGCTGTCCTGTATTGCCAGGGCTTGCTGCCAGAGCTGCGTGGGCACCGGCTGCCAAGAGGCAGAGAAATGTGCTGGGAAGAGGCCTCCTGGTGTTGTTGAACAGCTGAGAAACTCCGGCTCAAATGGGGATCGTTTCCCTCCACATCACTGTAGGCCGTTGGACTCTAGGCGCAGCTGGAAAAGCACCCTGGGGGGGGGGGGACATACTGCTGTTTACTGGCAGGCAGCAGAATGTCTTGCTCCATTAGGAATAGCAATAGGGGGCACGGCCCAGCCTGGCCGCTTGCTCTTCTGCTTTCTGCCCCCAGAATAGAAATTGACACAACATTGCCACGGAGGGAGGGGTTTATGTAGGGTTGCCAATCCCCAGGTGGGGGGCAGGGAATCCCCCAGTTTGGAGGCCCACTTCAGGGTCATCAGAAAGAGAGGGGGAGGGAAATTTCTGCTGGGCACACCATTATTCCCTAAGGAGACCGATTCCCATAGGGTATAATGGAAAATTGATCTGTGGGAATCTGGGGCTCTCCTATTGGCTCACAAATGATGCTCCATTCAGCACTCTGAGAACTCCAGGCGCCTAGCAGCTGTCCCAAGTCTCTGCTTGGTGATGTCCCACTCTCTGGGCTCAGCTAGGGTTGCCAATCCCAATTGGAGGCAGGGAATCCCCTGGTTGGGAGGCCCTCCCCCTCTTCAGGGTTATCAGAAAGCAGGGGAGAGGAAGAAAGTGTCTGCTGGGCACTCCACTATACCCTATGGAGATCGATTCCCACAGGGTATAATGGAGAACTGATCTGTTGGTTTCTGGGACTCCAGAGGGGCTGTTTTGTGAGGTAGAGGCACCACATTTGCAGCACAGCATCCAATGCCTCTCCTCAAAACACCTTCCAAATTTCAAAAGAACTGGACCAGGGGGTCCAATTCTATGACCCCCCAAAAGAAGGTGCCCCTATCCTTCATTATTTCTAATGGAGGGAAGGCATTTAAAAGGTGTACAGTCCCTTTAAATGTGATGGCCAGAACTTTCTTCGGAGTTCAATTATGCTTGTCACAACCTTGCTGCTGGCTCCACCCCCAAAGTCCCCAGATATTTCTTGAATTGGACTTGGCAACCCTAGATTTATGAACACACAGGCTTTGCATGCAGAAAATTCCAGTTCAGGGATCTCCAGCATTGCTGGTTAAAAGGCTCTCTCATACATAGGGTTGCCAAGTCCCCATTGGCTGCCAGCCAGTGGCACCATAGAGTTCCTCCCCCCCAAAAATTACTAGAGAGTCCCCATGCAAAACCATGGAGTTTTTCATGATTTCCTAGAGCGTCCCCACACAACATGCCTGGCATGACACATCACTTCCAGGTGATGTCATCACGCTGCACACTGATCAGACTCTTTGGGGCCAGGGATCCTGTCAAGCGCCGATATTTCCAATAAGCAGTATTTTGTTTTAAATCAAAGCTGTTTTATTGTCAGAAACTCAGGAGCTATACCAAGGACACAAGCCTTGGGAGTAATGACGTATACACAGTTACACAGTTACTATATAGGATATCTTCAAAGGTTACCATACAGATGCATAATTGAGTCACAGGTTCAAAAGTTGCTAAACAACTATCTATTTTATTACTAAAGAATTTAGGCTATTAGAAACATTTCCCATTCTCACACTATTCTGGAAGCAGATAAGAGTTGTCTGTGTAAACCTGTGGGAGAGGCGACTTGAAAGTATTAACAGCCAGGCTGTAGCATAAACATTCTTGGGCCAGATGGATTTATTACTTGCCCAATAGTTGTAATTAAGTGGGGAGCAGAAGAGAGCTGGTGACCTGCTCTTTGTCTTAAAGAAAATCATGTTACAGAAAATAGCGCGCTTGACATACTGCCCCCCCAAGCCCTTCAAGGTTTTGAAGGATATTTAGCACAGAATTGTTTAATCAGTGCTGGCGCTCTCACATTTGAGCTAATTACCCATTCATCATGTGCTGTTGAAAAATGTTTCCATCTAATAAGAAAATACAATACACCCCGCTTCAGCTTAGCATCTAAGATTTCTTTCACTTCATGGTGATTCTGATCCCCCACTGGAGTAGGCTCTGGAGCTTTGGGTTGAGGGTGCCAGGGCGTTGCTCCAGGATCTCACCGAAGTAAACTGCAATGAAAGATAGGATGTATCTTACTGAACAGTTTTGGTAATTCAAGTTCTACAGTCACTTTATTGATTACACGTTTAATACAGAACAGTCCCTAAAACTTATATGCCAGTTTTTTAGAAGTTTGTGGTAGAGGCAAGTTCTTGGTGGACAGAAACACTATAATAATAATAATAATAATAATAATAATAATAATAATAATAATAATAATAATAATAATAATAATAATAATAATAATAATAATAATAATAATAATAATAATAAAAAACTTTTATTTATACCCCGCCCTCCCAGCCCAGGCAGGCTCAGAGCGGCTAACAGGACATGGTAGAAACCATGATACAAATAAACTATATCTTCCACTTTAAAATCCCAAGCAGGCAAATGATGCTTGTCGTAATGTTTTTTGTAAGTCTCTTTAGCCAACTCTAGATTTTCTTGGATGTTGTTCCAAGTTTTCCCCAACTTCCCCCACCACTGCTCAAAAGTCGATGGGGTTTCAGGTATTGTTCCTCCAATAGCTGTGGAAAGGGTTTCTGTTCATACCCATTCACTACTAGGAAGGGGGTGGATTTGGTAGAGCTATGTATGCTGTTATTATAGCCATATTCTGCAAATGGGAGCAATTTTGCCCAACTCGATTGCTGATAGTTCACAAAACATCTTAAATATTGCTCCAATAGCACGTTTATCCTCTCCGTCTGTCCGTCATTCTGAGGGTGATACATGGAGCTCAATCACGGTTAATTTACAAAACTCCCGCCGGAAGTTGGCAGCGAACTGTACGCCTCTGTCTGGAGACTGTATTTATACCCCACACCATAGAAGAGGAAGAGGTGGAGGAGACTGTATTTATACCCCACAACATAGAAGAGGAGGAGGAGGAAGAGGAGACTGGATTTATACCCCACAACATAGAAGAAGAGGAGGAGGAGGAGGAGGAAGAAGAGGAGACTGGATTTATACCCTGCCCTTCACTTCAAGTCTCAGAGCAGCTTACAATCTCCTTCCCTTCCTTTCCCCACAACATACACCCTGTGAGAAAGGTGGGGAATGAGAGATCTCAGAGAGAAATGCTCTTGAGATAACTGTGACCTACCCAAGGCCATTCTAGCAGGTGCATGTGAAGGAGTGGAGAATCAAACCTGGTTCTCCCAGATTAGAGTCTGTGCACTTAACTAATTACACCAAAACTGGCTCTCTAAGGGGGGTGGGTATGTGGGAACCCTTTCTCTCCCGCTCCCTTGCCACTGCATCAGTGGTAGAGAGTCATTTTATATGGCTCACCCTGCCCTGGGGATGAAATCCCAGATGGCTGCTCCAGTTCTTTCAAAAGTGGCACTCGGCAAATAGGACTCCAGTCTAACAGGAAGGAGTTGGCTGGTGGCCACTGGACACAAGGGTCTCATTGGATGTTTGCCTCGGAGCTCTCTCTCCTGTCCATAGATCATAAATATAGATGCAAGTTTCTTCGCCGAAGTGCCGTTTTTATGTCCTAATTTTTTCTTGTGGCTCAGGGGTAGGGTTGCCAGGCAGTGAGGGAGGGTTGCGGGCCAACAAGATCTAATGCCACATATAGTTTTTTTAAAATTGGAAGTGATGAATTGCTGCATTCAGCACTGCAGGATTTTCAAAAAAAAAATTGCCCCATAGCTGCCAGAGCGGTGGCAGGCAATGGAAGCAGGAAGCCAGGGGACACCCTGCCCACACCGGGGGGACAGGATGCCTACTAAGGGGGCATCTGATGATAATGTGGCGTCAGGGGATTAAATGTTAAGAACCACTGGGACAGGACATGCACCTAGCATTCACAAGCTCCTCTTCCACATGAGTTACATAGAATCCTAGAACTGCAGAGCTGGAAGGGGCCATACAGGCCATCTAGTCCCACCCCCTGCTCAATGAAGGATCAGCCTAGAGCATCCCTGACAAGGGTTTGTCCAGCTACTGCTTAAAGACTGCCAGGTAGGGGGAGCTCAACACCTCCCTAAGGAGCTACTTCTTCACCCAAAAAGTGATTAACATGTAGAATTCACTGCCACAGGAGGTGGTGGCAGCCACAAGCATAGCCACCTTCAAGAGGGGTTTAGATAAAAAATATGGAGCACAGGTCCATCAGTGGCTATTAGCTACAGTGTGTGTGTATATATACATTTTTTTGCCACTGTGTGACACAGAGTGTTGGACTGGATGGGCCGTTGGCCTGATCCAACATGGCTTCTCTTATGTTCTTATGAGCTGATACCTATAGTTGTCAACCGCCAGTAGGGTTGCCAAGTCCCTCTGACACTACGGTGGGGAACTCCTCTCACACACAGTGCAATGATGTCACCTGTAAGTAACGCCATCGCACCGGGCACATCGCACCAGGGATGCTCTACGATTTGTATTAAAACTCTACGGTACCTTAAAGTTTTTTTGCAAATCCTAGAGCGTCCCTAGTGCGACAATCTACTATTTGTGGTTAAAAACTCTATGGTACCATAGAGTTTTACTGCGAATCCCAGCATGGCATGCACGGCGCAATGACATCACTTCTGGGTGATGTCATCGCGCAGGGCATGTCATGTGATGGGGGGGGTCTTTGGCGGCCGGGATCCCCCAGAGACCTGCTCTGTGTCAGCGGGTTAGGCCTTTCCCAATGGGGGGATCTCCCACCCCCAGTGAGAGCTTGTCAGGTGGAGCCTGGAGATCTCCCAGAATTGCAACCGATCTCCAGAGATCACTGGCCCTTAAGAAATGGCAGCTCTGGAGGCTAACGCTATGGTGTTACACCCCACTGAGATCCTGCCCCCTGCCAAACCCCTCCCTTCCCAGTTTCCACCCCACCAAAAAACCTCCAGATATTTTCCAATGCTGTTTTGGCAACTATAGTTATACCCCACCTTTTCCCCCAATGGTGACCCGTAGCAGATTACAACGTTTTCTCTGCTTTACTTTAGCCTCACAACAACCGATTGGACTGACAGCGTGTGACTAGCCCAAGGTCACCCAGCAAGCTTCCCTGGCATGGTGAGGATCCAAACCTGGGTCTCCCCAGTCCATAATTTTATCCCAGGGGTGGCCAAACTGGCTCAGGAGCCACATGTGGCTCTTTCACACATATTGTGTGGCTCTCAAAGCCCCCACCACTCTGTCAGCTGGCTTGGAGAAGGCATGAGTCTCTTTAAATCACTTCTCCAAGTCAAGCCAGGTAGCGGCTTGGAGAATGCATTTGAAGTTAAAGTTGCTCCCTTTCCACTTCTTCCTCCCCCATCTATTTTCCTCCTTCCCACCCTCCCTCCCTATCTCAAGGCTGTCAAACATCTGACATTCATGTCTTGCAGCTCTCAAACATCTGACATTTATTCTATGTGGCTCTTACATTAAACAAGTTTGGCCACCCCTGTTCCAGCCAATCACTCCTTTCTGGTTGCGGCTCACTGACCTCTGGGTAGCCACTGAATTTTCTCCAAAACATGCACTGATTTTGTGTTGCCCAACTGTCTTAAAACCTTCAGACAAAGCAGCCAGTAAAATGAACATTAAAAAAAAAATCCAGAATTTAAACACACACATGTGAGTGATAGATGTTGGTTTTCATCCCAGGATCCTTTAAATGAAATCTGAAGTCAATTTGGAGTTCCTAGCTTGAACAAACCCCTTGGGGAATCTCAGGGAAAGTGTTGGATAACGGTGAATCCGAGGGTGAAGCATCGGCTGCCTGGAAGAGCCCCGGAGCATCAGCCGCTCCCTGCGCCGTGGTGACAAATGGAAGCCATTCCCCTCGATTAAGGGCTTATCCATGCCTAGGCGCTGCCGCCTCTTCCACCCTTCAGCAGGAAACGAGAGACGCCAGCTCCAGACAAAGAGGCATGGACTCGCGGGGGGCGGCTGCAAATCATTTGGCGCTAGAAGCAAGCTGAAAGGAGGGCTATTAGAGAGGGATGAATCCCTCCCAGGTTCTGTGTCAAACAAGCACCTGGCCTACCTTTGCCACAGCTCTGGGTTGGGAAATCCCTGATGATGTTGTGGGTGGAGCCTGGCGAGGGTGGGGTTTAGGGAGGGGAGGGACCTCAGCAGAGTATAATGCCATAGAGTGCCCCTTCAAAACAGACATTTGCTCCAGGGAAAAAGAGAGCCAGTTTGGTGTTGTGGTTAAGTGCACGGACTCTTATCTGGGAGAACCGGGTTTGATTCCCCACTCCTCCACTCGCAGCTGCTGGAATGGCCTTGGGTCAGCCATAGCTCTGGCAGAGGTTGTCCTTGAAAGGGCAGCTACTGTGAGAGCCCTCTCCAGCCCCACCCACCTCACAGGGTGTCTGTTGGGGGAGAGGAAGGGAAAGGAGATTGTAGGCCGCTCTGAGACTCTGTCCTTGAAAGGGCAGCTGCTGGGAGAGCCCTCTCAGCCCCACCCACCCACAGGGTGTCTGTTGGGGGAGAGGAAGGGAAAGGAGATTGTAGGCCTCTCTGAGACTCTGTCCTTGAAAGGGCAGCTGCTGGGAGAGCCCTCTCAGCCCCACCCACCTCACAGGGTGTCTGTTGTGGGGGAGGAAGATAAAGGAGATTGTGAGCTGCTCTGAGATTCGGAGTGGAGGGCGGGATATAAATCCAATATCTTCTTCTTCATCATCATCTCTGTTGCCTGGAGATCAGTTGTAAGTCTGGGAGAATTCCTACCATTGCCACCACCTGAAGACAGACCGCTCTAGGGCTCTCGCCACAACAAGCCACACCAGAGAATGCTGGGCAATGTTCCCTCTAAGCTGTGGAGCCTCATGAGCGACTGGCATTAAAGCTGTGGGCTACCGTATACATGAGTGTGCTCTGGGGCCATCCTTCCTGAGCAGGCTGAGCTAAGACAAGAATGTGCGAGCCAGAGGCTAAAAAACTGTGAGCTAGCTCACATGAGCTCAGCTTAGAGGGAACACTGCCTGGGAACAGGGCTTTTTTGTAGGAAAAGCCCAGCAGGAACTTATTTGCATATTAGGCCACACCCCCTGATGCCAAACCAGCTGGAACTGCATTCTTGTGCGTTCCTGCTCAATAAAAGCCCTGCTTGGGGGAGCAGAGAGAGTTCTGAATATGCTCATAATCGGGCCTCATTTTGGGCTGGAGCTTACAGGAGTGGCGCTCTGGAACCTCTACATTTCATTGTGCTCCTTCTTTCTTACACCCCCCCCCCAAAAAATGCCTTGCTTCTGGGCTTCCTTGTTCAAACCTCCTGTGAGAATTTTGCTGCACTCTAAGATTTGACAAACTTTCTAATATTTTTCCCCACACACGTTTCCCCCCCTCCCCCCGCTTCCATTTTTTGGGGGAGCGGGGGAAGAGGCTGGAAATCCTGGGGTCCCCCGCCAGGGCAGGAGGGTTGGGAAGCCTACTAGAGATCCAGCCAGCCCAAGCAGGCCTCACTCACCTGGGGCTCTCCTTAGACACCACCACCCCCCCAGTCAAAAGGCCAGCAAGCCACGTGCCACCCAAAATCAAATAAGAAGCGGAGAAAGGGTGGCGTGGGCTTCTCCAGGGGTTAAGGAGGGCTGCTGGGTTGTGGCAAAGCTCCTGGTGGCTGGCTGGCTGCGCGCTCTCTAGGCTTCCCAAATCCCCTGCCTGGGTGGGGCCCCCCCGATTTGGAGCCTCCTCCCCCCGCTTGCCAAAAATCCGGAAAGTGAGGGCGGGGAATGGCGGCCCTTCCCACCCAGCCCCGATCCCAGCAGCTTCTCCTTGCCCTTACCTTCCCACCCAGCCCCGATTGCAGCAGCCTTTCTTCCGTTTTCCCAGGCTGCTTCCCACCCCCAGTCAGCTGGCTGGCGGGGCGGGGAGGGGAAGCCCTGCCCAGCCTGCAAAGGACCATGTGCCTTTGCACCTCCAGAGGCTTGACTTGAAAGACTTCAATGGTGTGTCTGTGTTGCTGTGAAGAAGCTGGCAGCAACTGGTGAGTAGAGAGGCCAATCCCCTGCTTCAGACTCGCCAGAAACGGGGGGGGGGGGAGGGAAACGTCTTCATTATTCCCTATGTGGAGATCGATTCTCATAGGGTATAATGGGGAATTGTTCTGGAGGTTTCCGGGGCTCTGGGGGAGCTTTTTTTTGAGGTAGATGCACCAAATTTTCAATATAGTATCTAGTGCCTCTCCCCAAAGTACCCCCCAAGTTTCAAAACGATTGAGTCCCAAAAGAAGTTGCCCCTATCCTTCATTATTTCCTATGGAAGGAAGACATTTAAAAAGGTGCTGTCCCTTTAAATGTGATGGCCAGAACTCTCTTGGAGTTCAATTATGCTTGTCACACCCTTGCTCCTGGCTCCATCCCCAATGTCTCCTGGCTCCACCCCCAAAGTCCCCAGATATTTCTTGAATTGGACTTGGCAACCCTAGCACTCTCCTAAATCAGGGATTGTTATGCAGCTGCACCTACTATTCAATGGACAAGGTAGGTAGGTGGGGAGGAACCCTAAGAAAGGCTCAGGAGCTGTGCTCCTGTGAGCTCCTGCTGAATCTGAGGCCTACACACACACACACAAACACACAGACATATTTTTAAAACCCTATATATTGAGCAAGGAAATCCCCTTTCTCTTTGCCCACACCTCCTTTCTCATCCTAATGACTCTGCACTTTGGCATATAGTCCTGCTCCCTTTATGGTTTCCCCCCTCGAGGTAACAACACACTTAGAAAGGCATTCGATCGGTGCTTTCAGGGCATCACCTTCAAGAAGGAAAATGCCTCGCTTCCCTCCAAACCAGGCATTGATTTGCTCCCTCCAAGGCTTTTTATGAGCCTGCATATTAATCCCGCTGTATAAAAATGAGATGCTCTAACCGGAATGGTAGCTCTAAAACATCCTGTACCCTTTTGCTCCTCGCTCACCTTTATTAACTATTGCTCAGAGGACTTAAATACACATTGAATTAAGATGCACTTATTTTTAAAAGCAAAAGGGGGGAGAGAGAGAGCAGAACCCGGGAGGGTTGGCTGGCAATCTTGAATGCACAGTGCCCTCTGCTGTCTGGTAGATCACGATGGGTAGCCTACGCAAGTCTGTCGGTAGCAGTAGAAAAGAGCAAGAGTCCAGCATCACCTTCAACATGCAGGGCGTTTTTTGTAGCAGGAGCTCCTTTGCATATTAAGCCACACCCACCTGAGGCAGCCAATCCTCCTGGAGCTTACTGTAGGCCCTGTACGAAGAGCCCTGTAAGCTCTTGGAGGTTTGGCTATATCAGGGTGTGTGTGGCTAGTATGCAAAGGAGTTCCTGGCACAAAAAAAGCCCTGGGCTACGCCCCCCCTGATGTAGCCAATCTTCCAGAAGCTTACAGGGCTCTTGTTCCAGGGCCTACTGTAAGACCATGGAGGATTGGCTACATCAGGGGGGTGTAGCCTAAAGTGCAAAGGAGTTTCTGCTACAAAAAAAGCTCTGCCTTCAAGACTAACAACTTCTGTGGCAGTGGATGAGCTTTCATGAATCACTGCTCACTTCTTCAGATACAGTTAGAATATGAGTCAGTCTTGGAGAGTGTAGTAATTTCAGATGTCGAATGACAAGAGCAAGTGAATAACAATCAGGACTTTCTTTTGTAGCAGGAACTCCTTTGCATATTAGGCCACACCCACCCCTGAGCCAGCCAATCCTCCTGGAGCTTACAGTAGGCTCTGTACTAAGAGCCCTATAAGATCCCGGAGGATTAGCTACATCAGGAGGTGTGGCCTGATATGCAAATGAGTTCCTGCTATGAAAAAAGCCCTGACGACAATAGCTCCAAGGTTGCCAGTTCTGGGTTGGAAAGTACCTGGAGATTTTGGGGGTGGAGCCTGAAGAGGGTGGGGCTTGGGGAGGGGAGGGACTTCCATGGCATATAATCTCATAGAGTCCGTCTTCCAAAGTGGCCATTTCTCCAACTGATCTCTGTTTCCTGGAGATCAGTTGTAATCCCAGTGGATCACCAGCCACCGCCTGGAAGTTTATTTTGTTGTTGTTAAGTCGCACAGTCGAGTCCAACTCTTTACGACCCCATGGACCAAATCATGCCAGGCCCTCCTGTCTTCCACCATCCTCCGAAGTCAAATTCGTGTTAGTTACATCAGTAACGCTGTCCAGCCATCTCGTCTTTTGCCGTCTCCTTCTTCTTTTGCCTTCTGTCTTTCCCAGCATCAGAATCTTACAGGAGATTTATAGCACCGTGTAAATACGATCACAGCAAAATCAGTCTTAGAGGTTGAAAGACAATATTTGTACTGCAATGATTATCATATATTTCTCACGGATAAATGAGGGAATTGCCAATCAAAGTTTCAGCCTTTCAAACGTGGTATCCCACCTACAGAAGTTCACAGCTGGCTTGATTATCTTTGAGAAATTTATAAGGTTTACTATACCTTGTTCAACATTATATAAAAGTCATCAGAAACTTCAGTAGATACCTGAGCCTTTAAGACCAGAGGAAGGCAAACAGAAATGAAATAATGCTGGTTCTCATAGTGTTACAAGCTGCTACTTGTTTGAGTTTTCAACGCCGCAACTCCTTGTAATGTTTGCATTTTGGATCATACTGTGAATTTCCTGAATCTTTTTGAATGTTTGTGTCTTGATCATAATCACTGCAATACAAATATTGTCTTTCAACCTCTAAGATTGTATTTGCTGGGATAGTATTTACACAAAGCTATTAGCCTTTTGTTCCACAGCGATTACACCATGGTCTTAGGAGCCCTGTGGCACAGAGCAGTAAGCTGCAGTACTGCAGTCCAAGCTCTGCTCACGACCTGAGTTCAATCCCGGTGGAAACTGGGCTCAGGTAGCAGGCTTAAGGTTGACTCAGCCTTCCATCCTTCCGAGGTTGGTAAAATGAGTACCCAGCTTGCTGGGGGGCAAAGTGTAGATGACTGGGGAAGGCAATGGCAAACAAAAACCCCATAACAAAAAGCCTGCCAAGAAATGTCATGATGTGACATCACCCCATGGTTCAGTAATGACTCGGTGCTTGCACAGGGGACTACCTTTACCTTCCGTCTTGTTTATATCCCACCCAGAGGTTGGTAGCCCTAAGATGGACTCGTGTTAGCCAAATTGCCCTTAGATCGAATTGGGGAATTAACAGGCAACTGGCAAGAGCAGGATCAGCAACCTGCGTCTACGGGAGTCAGACTTCCCCAGAGACCCAAATGAGATAGGAGGAGATCGATTGCAAAAATTCAAGGTGCTTTATTGGAATTAAAGATCACGCAGTCATACAGTTACACTCGCATTCACACCATCATTAAGAACTAAGAATATACAGAGATGAAAATTGGATAGGGATGTTTGCATTAGCAAGATTGAAGCGATGATCACGGGTTATACAATTACCTGTCCAGAGAGCAAAGAAGATCCCAACAGCAACAGTCAGGAGGGAATGGGGTAGCAAAAATTGACCAGCAGATCTTGCCATAATGTACTCACACCTGATCAGGATATGGGGGCTATCAGGGCTGGCTTGTCCACTAGGCAAACTAGGCAGTTGCCTAGGGTGTCGGGAGGGTGGGGTGCTGAATTGGGCTCCACCCCGGTGCCCCAGGCAAGTGCTTAGTTTGCCTGCCTCCTCTGCCCACCTGCCACCACCACCCGCCCCTCCTTTCCCTTCGCTTAGCATCCTTTCGCCTTCCCCCCCCCCCCACACGCAATCATAGTGCACCGCGCCTGGGTTATACCAGCCGCAACACAGCATGCATCTTATCTTTCAGAGAAGGCGCCTCCAGTGCATTCGCCAAAAGATAAGATGCATGCTGCGTCGCAGCCGGTATGGCCCAGGTGCGGCACACTATGATCGCATGAGTGGGGAGGTGAAGGGATGGGAAGGAAATGAAAGGAGGGGCAGGCGGTGGTGGCGGCGAGCACTCTAATCACATGGGGGGAAGGTGGACAAGAAGGGAAGGAGGGGTGGGCGGGCTCCACAGGGGGGTGCAATAGAGCACAGTGCCACGTGCCTGGGGTGCCACGTGCCCTCGGGCTGGTGCTAGGGCTGTCAAGCCCCCACATTGGGCCGGTGGGGGGAACCTCCCCCTGCATTGCTGGCGCGATGACATCACTCGGAAGTGACATCATTAAAATGGTGGTGCCTGTGCGGGGCCGCTCTAGGCGTTTCCAGGAAAACTCTATGGTTTTCCCAGATGCTCTAGCCATTTGGGAGGTAAAACTCTATGGTACAATAGGTACGATGGAGTTTTAACCTAGAAGCTAGACTGAAGACAACTAGGGAGCAAGCTTTTTCAGCAATGGCCCCTCGATGGTGGAATCAACTTCCAGAAACGATGCGAGCCCTGCGGGACCTGAATCAATTCCGCAGGGCTTGCAAAACCTATCTTTTCCAGCTGGCTTTTGAGATAGAACCTGGCTAAATCGAAATTAGAATTGACCTGTAACCATCTAGCCATCTTATGTTTGATTGTAATTTTATAGCACCTTATAACATCTGTTTTTATTTATGTTAACTAATTTGTGTATTTGAACTGTATTTTAAAATTCGTGTTTACATTGTATTGTATTTTATTTAAATCATGGTTTCCATGTCTGTGAGCCGCCCTGAGCCCGCCTTTGGCGGGGGAGGGCGGGATATAAAAATAAATTTGACTTGACTTGACTTGACAAATAGCTAGAGCATTTGGGAAAACCATAGAGTTTTCCCGGAATCGCCTACAGTGGCCCTGCACGGGAGCCGCCATTTTGATGATGTCACTTCTGGGTGATGTCATTTCATCGTGCACGCGAATGTCCCCTGCCGGGGGATGAAGAGGACTTGGCACTAAGGACTTGGCAACCCTAGCTGGCACTAAGGGCTATCACCCGTGTTTCAGCTCTGCTGTCTGAAACAGTCGTTGCAGAATCCCTACATTAGGGCTGATCCGAACGTGGCCTCGATTGGTTCTTTGTTTTAATTGAATCTCCCTGGCCTACCGGCAAGCTTTTAAATTAATGAATTTTATTTTTTAAAAAAAAATTGTATACTCAAGCTATCTTAATTATTAAAGCATAAGTCATCCATGCTAAGTGTTCCCGAGCATGTGCTCTCCTTTAAGAAGCCAGAGCAAGAGAGAGAGCAGAGAGATGACAAAGCAAGAAGATGTGATAAAGCTTCATAAAATTCTGCACGGCTTGGAGAAAGCACGGAGAGGGAAAGATGCACGGAAAGTGGTTTTAAACTGCAAATGCTCCAGTTCTAGCATTAATTTGAAAAGTTCAAGGGGCCGGGATCGGAAAAGGAAAGTGCAGTTGCGTTTTGCATTTATCTTTCCTCAAGAATTCCAGAGCAGCAGAACTTTCAAAGGGATATGCTGTCTGAGAGGTAACTTTCCCTTCAGTTGGTTCCTGTAGCTACAAGTTGGTTCAAGCTGGTTCAAGTAGGTAGTGGAGTTTGGGAGTGTGAGAATCAACAGGAGCTGTTGTGTGCGGACAGGGCTTTTTTATAGCAGGAACGCGCAGGAATGCAGTTCCAGCTGGCTTGGTGTTGGGGTGTGGTCTATTATGCAAATAAGTTCCTGGTGGGCTTCTTCTGCTAAAAAGCCTGGTGTCAAACAATGGTGATGTCAGGGGGTGTGGCCTAATAGGCAAATAAGTTTCTGCTGGGCTTTTTCTAAAAAAAAAAAAAGCCCAGTGTAAAACGACGATGATTACAGGGGTTCAGCCTAACAGGCAAAAGAGTTCCTAACACATCACAACCTATCAGGGGGGAAACAAAGTCCAGGTATCAGATCCTAACAGACGGCCAGCTCAGGGCAGTACCAAGCTGCCCCAGAAGAGAGCTGGCTGGAAATAGAGCGTCCGGAAGCTTTCAGATGGTGCTTGGAACGGGGACGGGCCGCAGGTGCCCCAGGGAGCAACTGGACACTCACGCACCCCATCTGCAGCTCCCCGGGCACTCTCCAGGCTCTTCCCAGTCTTCCAGATGGCTGGGGAGGCATTCTGGCAAAAAGTGGCACCTTTTAAAAGTAGTGCAGGCAAATGTGTGCCATGTGGACACACTTTTTTGATCCACCCGCCTTCCGTCCCCAGGGCAGCTTAAAATGGCTGTCTGTCATCACCTGATAGGAACAAACTGCAAATTTGTGACAGAGTGATGGACTGGATGGGCCATTGGCCTGATCCAACATGGCTACTCTTCCGTTCTTATGTTCTTAAAAGTACTGGTCATAGCCTTCTAAACCCACATTGTTTCTGGCTCTCTCTCTCTCGGCTTGACTTCGCGAACGATGATTTAAGAAAGGTGCAGTAGTCCACGTCTGCTGCAGGCTCACTGGTGGCTGACAAGACCAATGCGGGACAGGCAGGTCCGGCCACAGTGGCTGCAGGGAAAAGTCTGATTTGGGGTTGGTGCTGTAGCAGTACGATTCTTCCTCAATCTCCTTTTGTCCTCAAGACCAGCTATGCATGCGTTCTCAAAGGAAGAGACAGCCTGGTGGATGGTGTGCCTCCATGCTTTGCGATCTGAGGCTAGGTCAGACCACTGGTGATGGTTAATGCAACAGGTACCAAGGGATTTCTTCAAGGAGTTCTTGTACCTCTTCTTTGGTGCCCCTCTATTTCAATGGCCGGTGGAAAGTTCGCCATACAGGGCAATCTTGGGAAGGCGGTGGTTTTCCATCCTGGAGATATGCCCTGCCCAGCGCAGCTGCGTCTTCAACAGCAATGCCTCGATGCTTGTAACCTCCGCCCGCTTGAGGACTTCAGGGTTGGTCACAAAGTCACTCCAGTGGATGATGAGGATGGTGCGAAGGCAGCACTGACACTCAAGGAGTCACAGGTGATGACGGTATAAAACCCAGCTAGACACAAGCTAAACCCCTGCAGCAACCAGGGGCAGTGCCGGAGAAGAAGAAGGACCATAGATTTATACCTCATTCTTCTCCCTAAATCAGAGTCTCAGAGCAGCTTACAATCTCCTTTATTTTCATCCCCCACAGACCGAGAGAGCTCTTGCAGCAGCTGCCCTTTCAAGGACAACTCCTAGGAGAGCTATGACTGACCCAAGGCCTTTCCTGCAGCTACAAGTGGAGGAGTGGGGAATCATACTCGGTTCTCCCAGATAAGAGTCCACACACTTAACTACTAGGACCTGCCAGCTGGCCCTGCACCAAAGAAGGCACCAGTTTCAGGGTGGGAAATACTTTGAAACAGCCCCATTTGGATCCAGGATAGCAAAATCAGACCGGCAGTTTTTTCTGGACAGAGGAGCTGCGTGAAAACGCTACCTGTCAAAAGCTTCTTTTCCTGGACTCAGAAGAACGAGGTCAGCATTTTAAAAAGGTAAAGGGCATTTTGTTCTCCCAGCTTGCATCTTTATCTCTTAAAGTTCAGAGAGCTTTCTTATCAAGAGCAGGGATTGGGGTTGCGATTTCTGGTATCGGCAAACTTGGGTTGTAGTTTCTTATATCGGCATTCCCCAATCCTATCCCCCCCTTTCAGACACATTCCTCTCTGTCCAACTTGAAAAATCATAATAGTTCTTTTTTGAGTTCAAACAATTTGGTGTACGTCATCTTTACAACCCTGTAAGCAGGGGTCATTTTGTAGAAAAATAGGTGGTGGAGCTCATTAGCATAACTCATTAGCGTATGCTGTTTCCAGCCCAAGCAGGCCTCGCTCATCTGGGGCCCTCCTTAGCCACCCCACCCCCCACACACACACACACAGTCAAAAGGCCAGCCAGTCCCCCGCTATCCAAAATCACATAAGTGGATAAAAGGCGGTGCGGGCTTCTTCAGAGATTAATGAGGGCTGCTGAGGGTGTGGCAAAGCCTCTGGTGGCTGGCTGGCTGCCCGCTCTCCCTAATCCACGGACTGTTATGCTGCTGCACCTACTATTCAATGGACAAGGTAGGTGGGGAGGAAGAGAGGGAACCCTCAGAAAGGTTCAGGAGCTGTGCTTCTGTGAGTTCCTGCTGAATTTGAGGCTTGCCTGTAAGGTTGTTAGAATCATGGAATCATAGAATCATAGAGTTGGAAGGGACCTCTAGGGTCATCTAATCCAACCCCCTGCACAATGCAGGAAACTCACAAATACCTCCCCCTAAATTCATAGGATCTTCATCGCTGTCAGATGGTGATCTAGCCTTTGTTTAAAAACCTCCAAGGAAGGAGAGCCCACCACCTCCCAAGGAAGTCTGTTCTACTGAGGAATCACTCTGTCAGGAAGTTCTTCCTAATGTTGAGCCAGAAACTCTTTTGATTTAATTTCAACCCGTTGGTTCTGGTATGACCTTCCAGGGCCACAGAAAACAATTCCACACCATCCTCTATGTGACAGCCCTTCAAGTACATGAAGATGGTGATTATATCACCTCTCAGCCGCCGCCTCTCCAGGCTAAACATCCCCAGCGCCTTCGACCTTTCCTCATAGGACTTGGTCTCCAGACCCCTCACCATCTTCGTTGCCCTCCTCTGGACCCGTTCCAGCTTGTCTATATCCTTCTTAAAATGTGGTGCTCAAAACTCAACACAGTACTCCAGGTGAGGTTTTACCAGAGCAGAGTAAAGCGATACCATCACATCACATGATCTGGACACTATACTTCTGTTGATACAGCCCAAAACTACATTTGCCTTTTTAGCCACCACATCACACTGCTGACTCATGTTCAGCATATGATCCACTAAGACCCCTAGATCCTTTTCGCACATACTACTGCTAAGACATCCTATAATCATGCATTGGATTTTTCCTAGCTAAATGCAGAATCTTAGATTTATACCTGTTAAAATTCATTTTATTGATTTTAGCCCAATTTTCCAGCCTGCCAAGGTATCCTGTTTCTGTTTTCTTTTGTGTTTGCAATTCCTCCCAATTTAGTATCATCTGCAAATTTAATAAGCATTCCCTCTATTCCTTCATCTAAATCATTGATAAAGATGTTGAACAAAACAGGTACCAAGACAGATCCTTGAGGCACTCCACTTGTCACTCCTCTCCAAGAGGAAGAGGAACCATTCACAAGCACTCTTTGGGTGCGATCTGTCAACCAGTTACAGATCCACCTAATGGTAACAGGATCCAAACCACATTTTACCAACTTGTCAACAAGGATAGTATGTGGAACCTTATCAAAAGCCTTACTGAAATCAAAATAAACGATGTCTACAGCATTCCCCTAATCCAGCAACATGGTCACTTTCTCAAAAAAAGAGATCAGGTTAGTCTGACATGACTTGTTCTTGAGAAAACCATTCTGGCTCTTAGTAATAACATCCATTCTTTCTAAATGTTCCAGGACCGACTGTTTGATTATTTGTTCTAAAACTTTTCCAGGTATAGACGTCAAGCTGACGGGTTGGTAGTTACCCAGATCCTCTTTTTTCCCCTTCTTGAAGATGGGGACAACATTCACCCACCTCCAATCTTCCAGCACCTCTCCTGTTCTCCAAGAATTCTCAAAAATAATAGCCAGAGGCTCAGAAATTACATCTGCAAGCTCTTTTAGAACCCTTGGATGCAATTCATCTGGCCCTGAGAACTTCGTTTCATTTAAAGAAACTAGGTGCTTATGTACTACCCCATGCTGATCCTAGGTTGGAACATCATACCCTCCTTATATGTTCTGTTTTTGCCATGTTGAGCACCGTTTCTCTCAGAAGAGAAGACTGAGGAAAAGTAGGAATTGAGCAGTTCTGCCCTCTCTTCATTACCTGTTACAATTTCACTTTCTTGCCCTCGCAATGGGCCTACCATGTCCTTGCTCTTTTTCCTACTCTGAACATAAGAAAAGAATCCTTTTTTGTTGTTTTTAGCATCTTTGGCCAGCCTAAGCTCATACTGAGCTTTAACTTTCCTAACTTTTTCCTCTACAAGCACTGGTGATTTGTTTATATTCATCCTTGGTTATAAGGCCCTCCTTCCAATTCCTAAAGGAGTCTTTTTTATCTCTAAAGTCTTTAGAGAGCTGTTTATGGAGCCACTTCGGCTTCTTTAGGCTTTTCCCATTTTTTCTTCTCATTGGAATCGTCCGTGATTGCGCTTTCAGTATTTCGCTTTTAAGAAACGCCCACCCCTCCTGAGCCCGCTTCCTCCTAATAGGGTTGCCAATTCAAGAAATATCTGGCGACTTTGGGGGTGGAGCCAGGAGACATTAGGGGCGGAGCCAGGAGCAAGGGTGTGACAAGCATAACTGAACTCCTGGCTCCACCCCCAAAGTCTCCTGGCTCCACCCCCAAAGTCCCCAGATATTTGAATTGGACTTGGCAACCCTAGCTCGGAGCCCAGCCCAGACGCCCCCTCCTCCCCGCGGGAGCTGCCAAAGGGAAGGAAGCAGCGCAAGCAATGCCGAGCCCTCCCGAGCCTCTCATCAGCTCGAAGAGGTTGGTGTCGCGCCCTGCCGCCTCTTGCCGGGGCTTCCTCCGCCTGCCGCTCGCTCCATCCTGCCCAGACCGCGCCGGGAGCTGCTGCTGCTGCTGCTTTTCCTCCTCTTCTTCCTCCTCCTCGGCCTCCGGCATTGCCTGCCTGCGCAGCTCCCCCCCCGCAACCGCCTCAAGGCCCGCCGCGACATCCCCAGGCTGTAGCAGGCCGGGCCAGAAACACCGCGGACCGGAAGCCAAGCCGGAAGAGGACCCGAAAGAAAAGAGGACCCGAAGGAGACAACTGGTTCTCCTTCGCCGAGGGAGCAAGGCCAAAAGCGGCCAGAGGGCGGTCAGCCCGGGACAAACGCCGCTGGAGCGTGGCCCCTGCTACTCACCGGGCCACGCTCCTTGGCGCCGTTTCCCTCCCTCCCCCCGCTTCCATTTTTTTGGGGAGCGGGGGACGAGGCTGGAAATCCTGGGGTCCCCCACCAGGGCGGGAGGGTTGGGAAGCCTACCTCCTAAGTATTTCTGACCATGGGATTTTACCCAGCATAGTTCTATGTTTATCAAAGTTTGCCTTTCTGAAGTCCAACCTATAAGTCTGACGACGTACCGCTTTTCCCTTCCCTAAGACTGTAAGCAGAGGCGTCACTAGGGTGGGTTGCACCCTGGGGTGTAACTGATTCAAGTCACCCCCCCCCCCCATTGGGCATCACCCCTTTTGGAGGGCTGCGTCACCCCCTCCGCACACAACCCCGCCCACTTCACATGGCCCCTCCCTCATCCACCCTCTGGTCACATGACCAGCCCCCGTAATCCAAGATACCAGTTTTGCAGCATTTAAGTTTCCCCCACTCACCCACATGCTTTTAGCTGAGCCGGTGGCAGCGCGGCCCCGGTTTCAGAATCCCGGCCAGCCCACACACAGCAGCAGCGTTCTAGTCCCAGGGCCAGCCCCTTCCTGTTGAGGGGGGGGGGTCATGGGTCAGTGCCTGGGGCCAATGAGAATGCTCTGGGGGAGGGCCGATGGCCCCCTTGGCCCCGCCCTAGTGACGCCGCTGACTGTAAGACTGTTGTTGCACAAGAAAGAGATTGGCTGATGAAGGCCCCAGCCTAAATTCATAGCAAGGTGAAATCTGAACTGGGGACTTTCCCAGCTATGCAGAACTGCACGTTGTCCTTACTACTATGATCATTTTAAATATTTCTTTTTCATTTCAATGCAACCATTGGGGATGCTTTTGGATAGAGGAGAAAAAGAAGGTCTTAACTAAGGAACTTCAGTTTTCTTCAAAGAGTTGTTAATTCCTAAAGGAAGCTTCCATAAACAGAGGCAGAAAACCTAGGGTTGCCAACCTCCAGGTAGGAAAAATACAAAAACCAAAAAGGTTTCCATGACAAACCAGCCTCCAATGAAGTTTTTAGCAAATGTAACGTTTTTATCCTTTCACTTGAAAATATATAAAGATTCTTACAAAAGCAATCTCATGCAAATACAATTGCTTACAAAATATCTCTACACAGAATGGAACACCAAAAGGACAAAAAGCCCCCATTCACAAATTTATCAAACAAGAGAGCCAGTTTGGTGCAGTGGTTAAGTGTGCGGGCTCTTATGTGGGAGAACCGGCTTTGATTCCCCACTCCTCCACTTGCGGCTGCTGGAATGGCCTTGGGTCAGCCATCGCTCTCATAGAGCTGTCCTTGAAAGGGCAGCTGCTGTGAGAGTTCTCTCAGCCCCACCTACCTCACAGGGTGCCTGTTGTGGGGGAGGAAGGTGAAGGAGATTGTAAGCCACTCTGAGATTCAGAGTGAAGGGCGGGATATAAATCTAATACCTTCTTCTTAAATATATAAATCTTCCAAGGTAGAGTCCATGCAATTCCTTCTGTAGATGAATGTCAATCCTCCAAAAGTGCAGCAAGCCTGAACATCTCAGTGCGTGGGAATCTCAGTACAGATCCCGCTGAGGTCCCTCCCTTCCCCAACCCCTGTCAACCCCTGACTCCACCCTAAAATCTCCAGGAATTTTCCAACCCAAAGTTGGCAGCCCTGATGAAACCTTTGATATTAGTGCTGCCAAGCTACCTTGGGAGGTAGGGGATCCCCCACTCAGGAGGGCCCCAACCCACTAGCAGGGAGCAGGCCACTGGGGGAATCCCCGCCCCCGAAGAACCCCATCATCACGTGCTATCATCAGTACAATGACATCACCTGGAAGTTATGTCATCATGCCAGGGTCAGCATGCAGGGACGCTCTGGGACTTGCACTGAAAACTCTATGGTACCATAGAGGTTTACCTTGAGTCCTAGAGAGCCCATGTGGCAGAGGGACTTGACAACGCTATTTGATACCGAGTCCTAGGAGTCAGCATCAGGGAAAGCCTCAGCCTCTACTTCCTCTTTACTGGTGCAGCAGCACAGTTGGTCATCTGCCATATGAGACAGGATGCTGGACTCAATGGATCGCTGGTCTGATCCAGCAGGGCTCTTATGTACTCATCCTCAGTTGGGGGCTGCACATAGCAAAGCCCTTGCACTACTTTCTTTACAGCATTCACCATGAATCACAGATGGCCACACGCCAGTCCCCATATTGTATAATTTTTTTCCTCCAAATCCTGCTGCTGCTGCTGCTGTTCCTGCCGGGAGTTCCCAAATCCATTTGGAAACGAAGGGGTGCATGCACTGTAAGTCCATTCCTACACCCTGAAACTAAACCCTGTCCTGAACATAAGAACATAAGCAGAGCCCTGCTGGTTCAGACCAACGGTCCATCTAGTCCAGTGTTCTGTCTCACACAGTGGCCATCCAACAACAGGACATAGAGGCTGAGGCCTTCCCCTCATAAGAACAGCAGAAGAGTCCTGTTGGATCAGACCAGTGGTCCATCTAGACCAGCATTCTGTCTCACACAGTGGCCTCAACCAGTTCCTCTGGAGGGGCCAACAACAGGGCAGAGAAGCTGAGGCCTTCCCCTCATAAGAACATCAGAAGAGCCTTGCTATCAGACCATATGTCCATGTAGTCCAGAATCCTGTCTCACGCAGTGGCCTCAACCAGTTCCTTTGGAGGGCCAAACAACAGGGCAGAGAGGCCTTGATAAGAAGGGGAAACATTTTTGCTTACAGAAAAACAGTATTTTGTTTTTGTGACTAGCTTGAGAGATGAGATTGAACTTTCCCCCAGGAAGTCTGTCAAGACAGAACGCAGCAGCACCCAGCGAGGTCCATATCAGGACCCAAATGTGTAGCATCACGTGTACATTGAGCTCCTATCCATGGAGAACACCAGTTCAGTCGATAAGAACTTCTATTTCCCTGCTAGTAGATAGGAGCTCGTTCTTGGTTAGGCTGCTGCAAGAGCGGTGCAGTTGAGAAAAATTTCTTTTCGATTGCCATGAACGCTGTACATCTGTCAACCCCTCACGGTTTAATAACCCTCACAGCCGCCCTTGTGGAAATGAGGGTGTCAGGTTGTTTTAGTGGGAAGTGAAGATACGGACAGAGGCCCATGTAGCTTCCCGACAAATTATTTGGTTGGGACATTGCTACTTCACCCTTCATCTAAGGAGCTCAGGGCAGGGAACATTATTTGTCCCCCCTCCGTTTTATCATCACGACAACACAGTGAGGTGGCTTAGGATGAAGGAGAATTATTGGTCCAAAGCCGGGGGTGGCCAAACTTGCTTAATGTAAGAGCTAAATAGAATAAATGTCAAATGTTTGAGGGAAGGGAGGGAGGGAGGGAGGGAGGGAGGGAGGGAGGAAGGAAGGAAGGAAGGAAGGAAGGAAGGAAGGAAGGAAGGAAGGAAGGAAGGAAGGAAGGAAGGAAGGAAGGAAGGAAGGAAGGAAGGAAGGAAGGAAGGAAGGAAGGAGACTGCAGATTTATACCCCACCCTTCTCTCTGAATCAGAGTCTCAGAGCAGAGTACAATCTCCTTTATCTCCTTCCCGCACAACAGACACAATGTGAGGTGGGTGGGGCTGAGAGAGCTCTCACAGCAGCTGCCCTTTCAAAGACAACTCCTAGGAGAGCTATAGATAACCCAAGGCCATAGGTTAGCCAGGGAGGAAGGTAAAATAGATGAGAGGGTGGAGGGAAGGAGAGGTGAAAAGAAAGCAACTTTAAATGCATTCTCTGAGCCCCTGACAGAATTGGCTTGGAGAATGATTTAAAGAGAGAAATGCCTTCTCCAAGCTGGCCAAAGGGGCAGTGCAGGCTTCGAGAGCCACACAATATGTCTGAAAGAGCCACATGTGGCTCCCGAGCCACAGTATGGCCACCCCTGGTCCAAGGTCACCCAGCTATTTTCATGGCATAGTAGGGATCTAAATCTGTGTCTCCTAACTACTCCACCAGCTAGGATGCCAGCTCCAGGTTGGGAAATTCCTGGAGATTTGGAGACGGAGGGGGTGAAGAGTGAAGTTTTGGGAGAGGAGGAACTTCAGCAGGAAGTGGACATAAAAACTTTTAGTGAGATGGTGAATAGATAGTCTCTTCCTAGGATTGCCAGCTCTGGGTGGGGAAACTGGCAATTTGGGAGGAGGCAGGGGAGAGCCTGGGGAGGGGGAAGACTTCAGACTTCAGTGTAGTTACAGAGTCCACTCAAAGCAGCCTTTTCCATTATTGCCTGGAGTTCAGTTGTAAGAGTGGTGGATCTCCAAGCCCCAAGTGGAGGTTGGCAATCCTATCTCTTCCTGCTGTTCTCAGGATGTAGGATAATGGCCAGACTTGTCTATGGAGTGTGTGTTAAGCTGTGATATATCCAAGCCCTCCTGAAGTAGGTGGGACCCAGAGAGCTCCCAGAATTACAACTGAACTCCAGACTACACAGATCAGTTACCGGGGGGGGGGGGGGGATGGCAGCTCTGGAAGGAGGGCTCTATGGAATTATACTCTACTGGGGTCCCTCACCTCCCCAAATCCCACTGTCTCTAGGCATCATCCCAAATCTCCCGGAACTTCCTCATCCAGAGTTGGTCATCCCAATTTCAACTGATTTCTAGCCAACAGAGATCAGTTCTCCACACACAAAAAATGGCAGTTCTAGAAGGAGGACTCTATGGCATTATGTCCTGCTGGTGTCCCTCCCCAAACTCTGCCCTCACTGGGCTCCACCCTCAAACCTCCAGGAATTTCCTAAGCCAGAGTTGGCAACTGTATCCTGAAGGAACAAGAGGACCTTTTGTAGCCACAGTCCTGAGTGGACATGAAAAGCTTCCCATGCTAGTTCACAGAAATTGTTCTGTTATGATGACATCACAAGGTCCTTAGTATGGTTACCGTACACCAGCCTGAAACAGCAGCTCAACTGACATTGGAGGGAAAAGAGGGCTAGACGTTTGTACGCACTAATCCATCATGTATGGTCCCAGCTCCAGCTGTTTCTGCCCATGGAAAAAGTTGCATTTATTTGTCTTTCAACTTCACGTGTGTTTAGGGTTGCTGACCTCCATGAGGGGTCTGGTAATCTCCCCAAATTATTGCTGATTTCCAGACTATAGAAATCAGTTTCCCTAGAGAAAATGGCTGCTTTTGAGGGTGGACTTTGAGGGTGGCATTATCCACTGCTCAGGTCCCTCTATGACAGACTACGCTTTTAAAAGCTTAGAAGTGCTATGTAAATAAATAAAGGACTGTGAAGGGCTAATGCTTCACAGAGACAACAAGCCTTGAGTGACAGGCTGCTCCAAGGAATATGAGTGGTTATGTAACAGCTGAGCAGAGAAAGACTTCTGAACTGAATGCTGAGGAGAATTCTGTCTGATTTCATCCCTAGCTGAGAAGAGCCAAGTATTGACAGAGTCTGAATTCAACCCTGACTGACAGCAGTTTTAACAGAGACAGGAGAAATGGGGAAAGTTGACAAGGATGAGTGGGTAGTTAGACAGAGACCCCCATTCAGGCCAAAGAAAGGGGACGGATATTTTAGTGAGAGGAGACTTTCCCTACCCAGTTGAACAGGAAATTAGCTCTGAAGGGTGCAGAGATCTCTCATCTGGTGTGGTTAGAGACTGCCTTTGGAGACCTTAAGAGCCAGTCAAAAATTCAAGATGAGTACTGGTGTTTCAAAAGAAGGAGGTTGGGTACTGGGAAGAGTGTCCTAGCCTTCTATAAACCAAGATTCAGAGAATACACAAAGAAAGTGCATGTATGTTTTGGGGAAACACTGGAACAAAAGCCTCTCAGCATAAACATTTAAGTCTGTGAAAAGCTTAAGAAACTCTCATTAGCCTGAAACATCAGAACTAAAGCCTGTGCATGTACTGAATTTACTTCAGAGTTATCTATACTGAGTTACTTTGGAATTTTTACCCCTGATTTCACCTGACCTTTCCCTTTTATGTTGAATAAAATATTTTGTTAATTTGGAATATAAAAATATCTTCAATCCTTCCCTCAGGTTCCTGGGCTGAGCAAGCAGCTAAAATATCACACTGGGACAGCCAGAGTTCTTCAGGAAAGAAGGAAACACAATATTAGGGTGGCTCAGTCAGTACAGGGAAAGAGAAATGGAGGGAAAATGTTGCCTCTGAGGGAGGGTAGTGGATGGAGTCATCATGCCTTCCCCTCACCAAACCTGCCTTCCGATGACTCCACTCTTAACTCTCCAGGAATATCCCAACCTGGAGTTGGCAGCCCTATTTGTGTACCTCTGGGAAGCACAAAGAATCTTGCATATGTGTGGTCCAACATTTTTGCAATAAAGGGTGACCCTCCATTTTTGAGCTGGGAGCCCTGAGTTGTTGTAATCCCCATTCTGCTGTGAAGCTCACTTTGGGAATTTGGACTGGCCATTCTCTCGCAGCCTAATCTACCTCTTACGGTTGTGAGGAGAATAAAATGAAGAGGAAAGTTGTAGGTATGTTGCTTTGAGCCCTATGCTCATGTGAGCTGTGTTAGGGAACCCCCAACACAACTTGTGTCTGTTGTGACATAGATTATCCCTTAGGCTGTTAGGGAATCTGAAATAGAACTCTCAGGAGAACCCTCACTGTGGGATGTGAAGTAGCCCCGTAGCTGCCAGGGGGGTGGGAGGTTCAGGCCCTTTAAATCAAACCCCTTTTCCATATGTATGGCCCCTCCAATCACTCACCGCGGCTTGCTGCCGCCACTCTGAAAAGCAGCATTGTTTAGTGTAGTGGTTAAGCGCATGGACTCTTACCTGGGAGAACCGGGTTTGATTCCCCACTCCTCCACTTGCACCTGCCAGAATGTCAGCCATAGCTCTGGCAGAGGTTGTCCTTGAAAGGGCAGCTGCTGTGAGAGTAGGCTTCCCAAGCCCCCCGTTCTGGCGGGGGACTTCTGGGTTCGCAGCCTAATCTCCCGCCCCCCAGAAATCGGGAAGCGGGGGGTGGGGGTGGAGGGGGGGGAGAACATACCTGCAGGCTTCATATTGTTGAGATCCTAAGCCATTTGTAAAATGTGTGGCCCCTTTAAGGCTGGGCAGGAAGCAGGAAGAGCTTCAGAGAACAGCCCCTCCCTTTTTTTTCTTTCGTTTTCACAGCAAGTAGAGTTCTCCAATCTGGTAAGTATTTGTGTGTGTGAGAGGGAGGGGGTAGGGGATTCCCTGGTTTGGAGGCCCTCCCCCCCTTTAGAAAGCGTGGGGGGGAGGGAAATGTCTACTGGGCACTCTATTATTCCCTATGGAGAACAATTCCCATAGGGAATAATAGGGAATTGATCCGTGGGTATTGGGGGCTCTGGGGGGGCTATTTTTTGAGGTAGAGGCACCAAATTTTTAGTATAACATCTAGTGCCTCTCCCCAAAATACCCCCCAAGTTTCAAGAAGATTGGACCAGGGGGTCCAATTCTATGAGCCCCAAAAGATGGTGCCCCTATCCTTCATTATTTCCTATGGAAGGAAAGCATTGAAAAGGTGTGCCGTCACTTTAAATGTGATGGCCAGAACTCCTTTGGAGTTCAATTATGCTTGTCACATCCTTGTTCCTGGCTCCACCCCCAATGTCTCCTGGCTCCACCCCCAAAGTCTCCTGGCTCCGCCCCCAAAGTCCCCAGATTTTTCTTTAATTGGACTTGGCAACCCTATGTGAGAGCCCTCTCAGCCCCATCCACCTCACAGAATGTCTGTTGTGGGAGAGGAAGATAAAGGGGATTGTGAGCCGCTCGGAGACTGAAATTTGGAGTGGAGGGCAGGATATAAATCCAATATCGTCGTCTTCTACTACTACTGTGGCAAGTTGCTACTAGCAATGCTGCTGGCCTCCGTCTCTGCCTTCTCTCCAAACAAGCAGCACCCGCTGCTGCTGCCGCTGCTCCTATCAAGCTTGGGTCCTGAGCCCTACACTGTCCGGCACCCTAGGCAAGGCTAACGTCTGGTGCTCTCCTGCACTGATGTCACCAAGTCACATGGGGGCTCCCAATTCTGCTCCCCCAGAAGACCAGCGCCCTAGGCAATCGCCTAGTTTGCCCAGTGGCAGGGCCGGCCCTGTGCAGGGATAGCGAAAACAGTGAGGGGCAGGCGCTCATCCTCTTTCCCTCTTTGCCCTGGCGCTTCCTTCTCTTGCTCTGTCCTAAGTCAGAACGCCCCCTTTTTTCTTTGCTCCTCCCCTCTCTGGGACAAGGAAGTGCTGTCTGATGCCGGAGCTCGGCTGTGTCCTCTCCTCTCCCACTCCCCCAAACCTGCAATGGGGGTCGGTCACCCTTCTCTCAGGGCTTTATTTTTTTTAAAAAATATGTGCACTTTGCATACACGAAACAAGCCCCCCACCAGAGGCTGGGGGGGGACTTGGCAACCCTAACCCCACCCTGCACTGACAATGTCACCAAGTCACATGGGGAGCACCCAACTTGGCGCCCCCAGGAGGCTGGCACCCTAGGCAATTGCCTAGTTTGCCTAGTGACAAGGCTGGCCCTGCTCTAAAGCCCCCCCTCTACGGCTGTCACTTGCTCCAAGACAATGGACTTCTGTCAACTGGAGAACAGTTGTAATTGCAGAACTCTGGGACCTACTTTAACCCCAATATGTTTGGCTCGATCCTAGTTGCTTTTCCAACTTCAATTACAGTCTTGTCCGATCCGGGCAGTCTTAGGGAACTGATTTTTACTTGCTAGGTTTTATAATACACAACGATAACCAGAGCCAAGACAGAAATCACTGCTAGTCCGGCAACAAGGCCAGATAAAGCCATTGGGGAAAGGGAAGTTAAATGACGTCAGTCAAAAACCAATACAATGGAGAAGACAGAGAAATCAACTTTGGCCTGGCTATCTGGAGGCTGAGGCGAGAACCTCCATTGCATTCCAAGAGCATGTTCTAGACAACATTGGGATTTCATTTTTTTAACTTAGGTGGTAAGGGGCAGCCTTGGTGACTGATGGAAGCTCGGCTGTTTATCTCTCTAAATGAAGTAGAATAGGAGGGAAAGATTATTCTGTCTCTCTCCCTTTCTCTCCTGACGAGCGGAGATAAACGTCATGTCACTGCCTCAGCCGGTGGAGGATTATGGACAATATACACGCGGGTCTCTTCCTCTTCCCTGCGATGGAAGCTGCATTTGATGACAGTTAACTGAAAAGCGCCAACGACGAAAGGGCTCGAACTGGCGGGTGACACGCTTCCTCTTTTAATAGCTTGTCAACTGCCCTGTCAGCCGTGAAATAGCAAATGGTTGTGAGATGTACTAGCGGTGAGGCGGGGGGGGGGGGACCCTAGTAGCTAGGAGGAATCTGTGTGTGGATTGCAAGAGAGGACAAAACAATCAGGACCAGCAAAGATTCGGAGGGATGATGTGGTAGTGGCTCTTTCTGTCTCTGGGTTTCTCCAAATGGCCATTAAAATGATCCAGAGGTTGGAGCGCCATGTCCTACCAGAGAGCGGAAAGCTTTCGAAAAGTTTGCAGGGGGGGAGAGACAAGACAAAGGGAGGGGAGGACGTGAAAGAAGTTCGTGAAATTATGTATAAAATGGGAAAAGGTTACAAGGTGGCCAAACTTGTTTAACAAAAGAGCCATGTAGAATAATAGTCAGATGTTTGAGAGCCACAAGGAAAGAAGGGAGGGAGGGAGGGAGGGAGGGAGGGAGGAAGGAAGGAAGGAAGGAAGGAAGGAAGGAAGGAAGGAAGGAAGGAAGGAAGGAAGGAAGGAAGGAAGGAAGGAAGGAAGGAAGGAAGGAAGGAAGGAAACTTTAGCTCTAAATGCATTCTTCAAGCTGCCAGCTGGCTTAGGGTGAAAAAGTTATTTAAAGAGACAAATGCCTTCTCCAAGATGGCTGATGGGGCAGTGGGGGTATGTGTGTGTTTTGTGCTGTCAAGTCACTTCCATATGAAGCTGCCTTATACTGAATCAGACCTTCGGTCCATCAAAATCAGTATTGTCTTCTCAGACTGGCAGCGGCTCTCCAGGGTCTCAAGCTGAGGTTTTTCACACCTATTTGCCTGGACCCTTTTTTTTTTTTTGGAGATGCCGGGGATTGAACCTGGGACCTTCTGCTTCCCAAGCAGATGCTCTACCACTGAGCCACCATCCCTTCCAGCATGTGGCTCTTTCACACTTGTTGTATGGCTCTCAAAAACCCCACCTACTGTGCGTAAAATAAAGATTTTAATTAATGCAATATTACATATAGTGGTATCAAGATTCTTTTTGTGGGGTGTTTTATCAGTGGGCAGTTCAGTAAAACACTACACAACAAGAGCCTTGATGCAATTGTTCATATCACCCAGGGATGAGTAGAATGTTTCTTATTTCATTTCTTCTCACATTGCTTTATATTTGTTCAGAAGGTATGTATTTGTTCACAGCTCTCTGCTTCTCAAAGCTCTCTGAATTTAATTTTAAAGATTTGTTTGTAACGTGTATGCATTTTGTCTAGGTTTTAAATACAATAAATATGTATATGGACATATTTACTCGTACAGTGTATGTTGTTTATGTGAATACTACACACTAATGTATAAAGCTAATTTCTTGTTGCAGAAATAACACTGGAAAAGGTGTAAATGGATAAGGAAAACGCATATGGCAAGAAAAGAGAAAAATGGGATAATAATAAAGAATCGCAGGTTTGATTTGCATAAGGGAGAAAGGGGGGAAATTAAATGGCTTTTTCAGGGCAAAACAGCAGGGATGAGAAATTTCAAATCCTCTTTAATGCGACCGTATCAAGTTTGCTTTTTTTTTTGCCATATCCTCTCAGTGCGCATGCGAACATGGGTAATGTGGAGAAGAGAAAGGCTGAACAAAAAACTGTGGCAAACCTAGGGTTGCAAGGTCCACTTCCTGGCCAGCAGGGGGCTCCAGACGCACCTCCGGGAGACCAGAAGTGATGTCACGCAACTTTTGGTAAAACCTGAAGTGACATCATCACATCTGGGATGTCACTTCTGTTTTTTTCCTGGAAGTCACCTGAAAACATTGGTTGGGGCAGGATTTTCTGCCGCCAGGCAACTGGCCACCAGCAAGTAAGAGCCCACCAAAGCAGGAGATCCCCTGCCCGCCTCCAACGGGGGACTCGAATGATGCCCCCCAAAAACCCTAAGGGAAACAACCCACAAAAAGAGCTGCACAATATTACAAACACTTATTGAACATGTAATATCATAATAACAAAAACTGGAAATATATTCACATGTGCCAACTCACCGACCACCTTCAATTGAGCACCGTATATGGAGCCTAAGCTTCCAATGTTTCAAAAGCTCAATGAAGACGTATTAAAGTCCATCAGCTTCTCCAAGTGGAATGTACATTGTTTCCAAAAAGTCCATGAGTAGTCCCAAGTCCAACTTTGGACGTACCAGTGCAACAGTACACCGGTAGGTATCTGTTTCTCAAACGCTTCGTCAGGTGCATGCGTACAACAGGGACTGATGAACCAGATACACAATCGTACAGTTTACAAGGAGTCAGTCACCAATGGCTGGCGTTCTTTGACGCTCAGACCGATCGCTTGGAACACGCACAATCTAAATACCTTAAGCACCTAGAAACAGATACCTACCAGTGTACTGCTGCGCTGGTACGTCCAAAGTCGGACTCGGGACTTCTTACGGACTTTTTGGAAACAACATACACTCCACTTGGAGAAGTTGATGGACTTTAATATGCCTTCATTGAGCTTTTGAAACATTGGAAGCTTAGGTTCCATACAGGGTGCTCAATTGAAAGTGGTCAGTGAGTCGGCACATGTGAATAAATTTCCAGTTTTTGTTATTATGATATTACATGTTCAGTGTGTTTGTAATATTGTGCAGATCTTTTTGTGGGTTGTTTACCTTAGGGTTTTTGGGGGCACCCAACAGGGGACTGGCAACCCTAGGCAAACCTTACATGCTCTGAGTGTGGACTTAATTAATTCAACTGGGATTTAGAACACTGGAGAGAGTGGAGATTCAGAACAATAGAGCAGGAATTCCCAATCTTTTTGAGCCTGTGGTGATTTTTGTAATTCTGATACAGCATGGTGGCTGCAGCCACAAAACAGCCACAACAAAATGGCTGCCACAGCAGTCAGAGCCAGGAACAAAATGGCTTCGGGAACTTACTTGCAGTCGCACAGTGAAAATCCTTGTGCTGTCAGCTTAGCACAGCCAATCAAATCCCCAGTGGCCAATCAGAAGACTTGCTAGCTAAAAGCTCCACCTGGCCCCACCCACTTTCTAAAAACACTTGGCAGGCACCAGAAAAGGTGTTGGTGGTAGGGTTGCAAGCTCTGGGTTGGGAAATACCTGGAGATTTTAGAGGTGGCGCCTGGGGAAGGAAGTATTTAGAGAGGGGAGGGACTTTAATGCAGTACAATGCCATAGACTTCAGCTTCCAATGCAAATGTTGAACTGGTCTCTGTAGCCTGGAGAGATCAGCTGTAATCTCAGGAGATCTTCAGCCACTACCTGACGATTGGCAATTCTAGTTATGGGCACGTTGGTGCCCGCAGGCAACACGCTGAAGCCCTTGCAAGAGAGAAACAGAATGATGGTGTTCCAATTACCTCTCCTTTTTGACAACGCTGTATGACGGGTGGCCAAACTGGCTTGGGAGCCACATGTGGCCCTTTCACACATATTATGTGGCTTTCAAAGCCCCCACCACCCCACTGGCCAGCTTGGAGAAGGCATCTGTCTCCTTAAATCACTTCTCCAATTCAAGCGAGCTAGCAGTTTGGAGAATGCATTTAAAGTTGCTTTCTTTCTACCTCTTTCTCTCCCCTATTTATTTTCCTTCCTTCCTTCCTGTGCCCAATTAAACCCTCTGGAGGCCCTTAGGCAGTTGAAATTTGGGGGGGGGGGGGCTCACAAATTATCTGAACACCCACCCCACCTCCCACGGTTCCCGCTGCAGCCTGCAGGCATCTTCTTAAAAGCCCCTTTTGCTAAACTGCGGGGGAGAGGCAGAGTGAAGCAGACTTGGCAATGACGCGAGCTGCAGGCATACCAGGCAAGTTGGGCAAAGAACAGCTCAGTTGTTGGCTGCAAGTGCAGGCTGGGAGGGAAACGGGGGAAAGCCATCCCAGGGTCCTTAAAAGTATGGCAGCCCATAGGCCAGTGTCTACTTAGCCTAATTGTTAATCCGGCTCTCTCTCTCTCCTTCCTTCCTTCCTTCCTTCCTTCCTTCCTTGTGGCTCTCAAACATCTGACATTTATTCTATGTGGCTCTTAAGTTAAGCAATTTTGGGCGCCCTTGCTATATGATATCTACTTATGCATGCAAAGCCCATCCCAGAGATGGCCTGGAAGCACCGGATGTGAAGTTAGCAAACACTGGCTGTTCCTCTAACAAGCTGCAGGGACGGCTTGAAACCGTCTGTGCAACCCGACCGTATTACCCCCATGGCGCGACCATCCCTGTGAGAGTGGTTTTTACCAGCCATCTCCATTTCCCAGCCAAGGGTACTCATTACAATACTCCAATCCGTCCCCTCCTGTCACCGAGGCGATTAAAGCTCCCGGAGGACGCATTGACGGAAAATGGGAACCATACGCTCCCCGTGCTTCCAAATTAGAGAGGAAAGTTAATAACACCGGAGAAGCTCTCCGAGCCATTAGCAGGGAAATACAGGGACTTAAATCAAGTACCGGAGGACTCTCCAACAGCTCTCATTTATTCCGATTAGGGGGTGGCATTTCAGCCCCCAGCTGGAAGATGCAAACATGGGAGGGGGGGTGGACATAACCATAGGATTGAAAAAAGGGAGGTTATTATCTATAAAAGCAAAAAGGGAGTAATGGGGGAGGGGGGGAGTCAGGTTGGAATATATGCACCAACCCTGCTTCTAGACCGACACAGGAGATCACAGCGTAGATGAAATCCATTTTCAAGACTGCAGCAACCCCCATCGATATCTGTAAAAGGAGGGGGGAATGAATTGCTTTGATTTTCCTTTTTTTAAGCCTGACCCTACTCTTCGAGATTGGATCAGCCAGCTTCTATTAGACTTGATGGGTAGTTTAAAACATACGCTATAATACAGGACTCAGGAAAGCAGAGATCTGGCAAAAAAGAAAAAAGAATGACCACAAAAACACAGAATAACCTGGATGTTGGTTTTTTGCTAGATATGATGAGTTTTGCTTCCAGAAGCTTCATTTCAGACTAGCAGGCAGGCTATCCAAAGTCAAGGTCCAGTCTGAAATCAATCTGGATCAGCACCTGGGTAGTAAACCCTGGGGGGGGGGGGGTTAGCAGATATAAAAGCAGCAGCAGTGAAATAAATATTTCCCACTTTGAAATTACCAGGAGAGTCCAGATATTCTGATCCTCTCATGAGCTAATAGCTGCCCCAATTCTATCCCAGTTTTTGGCTCCAGGCATAGGGCTTTTTTTGTAGCAAGAACTCCTTTGCATATCAGGCCACGCCCCCCCCCGATGTAGCCAATCCTTCAAGAGCTTATAGTAGGCCCTGTACTAAGAGCCCTGTAAACTTTTGGATGATTGGCTACATCAGGGGGGTATAGCCTAATATGCAAAGGAGCTCCTGCTACAAAAAAAGAGGCCCTGTTAAAATGTGAGTGTTGCCATCTTTTGGGGTCTCTGAAAGTTAAACTTCTGAGGCCTGGCCCATATGTGGAAGTGGTAGAACTCTGAGGTGGTATACTGGATCATGCTACTTCACATTCAGGGCTGGTCCTAGATTGTCTGGCACCCTAGGCAAAGCTAATTTCTGGCACACCCTTCCCCCCTGCACTGCCAAGCCCCCGGTCTGGGCGGGGAACCTCCCCCTACATCGCTGGCATGATGACATCACCTGGAAGTGACATCACCAAAATGTCGGCACCCATGCGAGGCCACTCTAGGCGTTTCTGGGAAAACTCTATGGTTTTCCCAGACGCTCTAGCCATTTGGGAGGTTAAAACTCTATGGAACATATTGTACCATAAAGCTTTACCTCCAGGAAAACCATAGAGTTTTCCCAAAAACGGCTAGAATGGCCCCACACGGGCGCCGCCATTTTGTTGACGTCACTTCTGGGTGATGTCATTTCATCGTGTACGTGCAAAATGCACTTTGGCACTCCCAGAAGGCTGATGCTCTAGGCAATCACCTAGTTTGCCTAGTGGCTGGCCTGGCCCTGTTCACATTGGCCATAGAAAGTGCCCTCAATTTGCAGACAACTTATGACAACCACCTAGAGCAAGGGTGTCACACTCATTTGTTATGAGGGCTGAATCTTCATCTTGGCGGGCTAGGCCATGTGTGTCATAAAATGTAATGCCAGGTAGGGGGAGTATAAACTTTATAAAGAAAACAGACAAACATACACACTCAGCCTAATTCACCTCACTGGCTTGTTGAGCCTCAACCAACAGAAGGAAGAGAGGCTTGACTCAGTAGCTCTGCTGTGCAATTGAGAGAGCCTGGCAAAGCTTCCCCCACTGCCTCCCCAAGGGAGGAACTTTGCTCTGTAGCTCCTGTGCGATTGAGGAAGCCTGGCAAAGCAAGTTGTGATGCAGAAGGAAGCAAGAGAGGGAGAAGGAAGCAGAAAACAGTGAGTTGCTCACGGGCCTGGTAGGAGCCCTCCGCGGGCCTGATCTGACCCTCGGGACGCTTGTTTGACACCCCTGAGTTTTCAAGGCAAAAGCCATTCAAAGGTGGTTTGCCATTGCCTGCCTCTGCACAGCGACTCTGATATCACTTGGTGGTCTCCCATTCAAACCAGAGTTGACCTTACTTTGCCTCCAAGATACAATGAGATTGGGCTAGCCTGGGTGATCCAGGTCAGGGCATTTCACATGGCTGGTGTGCTCTTCATATGAAAAATACCTTGCAGGCAAAGAACCAGCAGAACAGAGGGAAAGCTACCAGTTCAGCCCATCTTCTAGTTTTCTACTTGTAGGTTGAGATATGTGCTGAAAAATGATTTCCCCCCCCATTTGATCTTCCCTCCACCCCGCCAATTGGTACAGTCCAATAGGTCCAATTAGGGGTAAAACTAGACACATATTTTTAAAGAGTTGGGTTCAAGTTGTTAGCTGTTTAAAAAAAAAATACAAGAGAACCTAGAAGAAGAAGAAGATTGCAGATTTATACCCTGCCCTTCTGTCTGAATCAGAGACTCAGAGCGGCTTACAATCGCCTTTATCTTCTCCCCCCACAACAGACACCTTGTGAGGTGGGTGGGGCTGAGAGGGCTCTCACAGCGGCTGCCCTTTCAAGGACAACTCCTACAAGAGCTATGGCTGACCCAAGGCCATTCCAGAGGCTGCAAGTGGAGGAGTGGGGAATCAAACCCGGTTCTCCCTGATAAGAGTCCGCACAATTAACTACTACACCAAAATGAGCTTGGAATGCCACCGCTGGGGGGGGGGGGGGGAGGAGAGAGAGAGAGACAGGAAGGAAAGGCTCCTGCTATGGATGCCAGCTCTGGGTTGGGAGATTCCTGGTGGTTTGGGGATGGAGCCTAGTGTTTGGGGCAGGGAGGGACTTCAGTGAGGTATGTCATGAAGTCAATCTTCCAGAGCACCCGTTTCCTCCAGGGAGACTGAAGTCTGATGTCTGGAGATCAGATGTAGTTCCAGGACATCTCCAGAGCCCAGCTGGAGGTTGGAAACCCCAGATCCTACCCCCTCCTATCCACCAGGCCATTTTCCCATGCCGAAATAGCATTAGTTTTTAACTGACTTCTACAGGTACATAATTATAAATAAAAAGTATCTCATGCTTCCTTCTGAATGTCCAAGCTACTCTCTTTTTTCCAGTTTTAAATACTCTTTTAAAAAGTAAAAAACAAAACCCAATTATAATGTAATAAAACTTTAGTCTCTCTCTCTCTCTCAACATATAAAAGAGCAATGTTTATTGGCCTCTTCTCAAGCGCTAGCTGTAAGGCTGAGAACTGCAGAAAAACCAAGTGATCCTTCTGTTTTCAAAACGGGAAAATAATTTTAGATGGCGTCAGGGCCTTTTTTTTTTCTTTTTTTTTTAGAAAAAGCCCAGCAAGAACTCAATTGGATATTACACCACACCAGGGCTTTTTGCAGAAAAAGCCCAGCAGGAACTCATTTGCATACTAGGCCACATTCCCTGGTGCCAAGCCAGCTGGACCTGTGTTCCTGCTCAAAAAAAACCTGAGGCCACACCTCCTGACCCCAAGCCAGCCAGAAAGGCATTCCTGTGCATTCCTGCTAAAAAAAAAAGCCTTGGATGGTATACTAAGCAAGTCAACAGGAGCCAGATTGGGTGTCATTGCCTAATGGAGGGAAGCATAGCCAGCTTCAAGAATGGATTGGATAAACATATGGAGCAGTGGTCCATCAGTGGCTATTAGCCACAGTGTATTGTTGGAACTCTGTCTGGGGCAGTGATGCTCTGTATTCTTGGTACTTGCTGCGGGGGCGGGGCGGGGCATAGTGAGAGGGCTTCTACTGTCCTGGCCCCACTGATGGTTCTCCTGACAGCACCTGGTTTCTTTGGCCACTGTGTGACACAGAGTGTTGGACTGGATGGGTCATTGGCCTGATCCAACATGGCTTCTCTTATGTTCTTACGTTCATATGTCCAATGAGTTCACTCTTCCAGGTGTTTGAACCCACACCCCTTCCCCCTCCACAAAAATCTTTTAAAGAAAAATACACTGGCCTAGTTGAAGTTTTTTCTTTCTTTCTTCATAAAGAACTGTAACTGTAGAGACTAGGGTGAGAATTGCATTCTGGGACAAACAAGGAAGCAGCTTAAAAAGATGGAACCAAAGATATCTCTAACTGGCCATCGGCATCTCCTGCCCTCTTCAGGAGCTGAATTCTTGTTCATTTGCCACAGCACAAGTCCAACAAAATACCTTCTTATAAGGTCCAAGGTCAGTCCTTATTTCAGGTTCCAGAGATAAGCCAGGGAAAGCCAGTCCCCCGTTCCATTCTTTCATCTTCCCGCCTAATCTCCAAACCAACCTCCAACTTCAAAGGAAAAGAAGGTGAAAAAGTCAAAGCCAGATCTGCACAGATCCTTATGATTTTTTTTTAATAGTGAGATGTGGTGCATAGACATCAGGTGTGATGTGAGGATTAATATAAGGGTAGGTTTGAAGCAAAGTCGTGAAAAAAAATTGAAATGGTTTTTGGCTACATTTTGTTGCAGACGGGGGAGGGGTGTTGCAGATGTGGCAGGAGGTGTGTGGCAGGGTCACAGGGGGCACAAAGTTGTAGGTGCTATTATATCACTTCTGGTTACAAGCTGGAAGTGATATGGGGTAGCACTAGGAATCGCCAGAAACTCTATGGTAAAACTAGAGTTTCCAGTCATTCCTACAACTACTCTCCATTACTTCCAGGTTATCAATAGAAGTAACATAGGTTTAGGTTTTATTAAATTTATACCCCTCCCTCTCCGCCGAGGCAGGCTCAGGGCGGCTTACAACAATCATCATAAAACAATAGGAGACTAACACATTGCATCATCATAATAAAATCAATTAAATTTAAAGCAATTTAAAAATAGTTGGTGCTAATTCTGATATTATTCAAGTTCGATGACGTCAGTATTCCCTGGATTCCTCCCGCTGTTACAAGTCTCAAAGTCAGCCGAAAGCAAGCTGGAAGAGTATGGTCTTACAGGCCTTGTTGCATACATTGCTGTGTTCTATCTACTCTATCTACTATCCCAGCTCTATCTTCTGATGGACGGCCGATCTGATGATGTCCCAGAAAACCTGGACCAGGCATTGCAAGCTGTGGCTGGATGGCTTCAACTGAGCCGGCTGAAGCTGAATCCAATGAAGACAGAGGTCCTTTGCGTGTCATTTTTCCTCCACCAAGTGGCAGCAGGCAGAGAAAATGGAGGCCAGGAGGTCTCCCATCTCCTCAGGCTTTTACCCAGACAAGCTTGCTGGTGTGTTGGAAGACAGCTTGAACAAATCCTGCTAAGGTTTTCAGTTCCGCTCTGGCCACCGGCACAGGATGGAGGGGGGAGGGTACGGTTGCAAGATCTAGGCTGGGAAGCTCCTGGAGAGTCAGGGATGGAGCCTGGGGACAGGGACCTCTGTGGAGTGCAGTGCCTCCAAAGACCCAGTTTGATGGAGAGCCAGTTTGGTGTAGTGGTTAAGTGTGCAGACTCTTATCTGGGAGAACCAGGTTTGATTCCCCACTCCTCCACTTGCACCTGCTGGAAGCCTTGGTCAGCCATAGCTCTCGTAGGAGTTGTCCTTGAAAGAGTCCTCTCAGCCTCACCCACCTCACAGGGTGTCTGTTGTGGAGGAAGGAGATAAAGGAGATTGTAAGCCGCTCTGAGACTCTGACTCAGAGAGAAGGGCAGGGTATAAATCTGCAGTTTTCTTCTTCTTCAAAGCATCCTCTTTCTCCAACGGAACTGGTCTCTGTAGTGTGGAGATGAGCTGTAATTCCAGGGGATCCCCAGGCCCCACCTGGAGGCTGGCATCCCTAAGTCCTGCCATATTCCGAGATGTTTTCTGTGATCTTTCTCCAACTCTTTTTTTTTTAATGTGGATTTAACAGGAGAACATGAAAAGCAACTAGTAGATAACACCAGCTACAAGTTGGAGTTGTATAAATAGGAAACAATTTGCATAATACAATGCAGATTAGGCTACCGGGTTTTAGAAGCCTAAATGCAGCAACCCTACACATATCTGAAAGTCTGCACCTGTCCCGACAGACCTGCACATCCACTTTTTTCTTCCCATAGACTAGAGCTGCCCCCAGGTCCCGTTGCCCACCAAGACTCTGGGGGCAGGGAAAATTAAAGGGCAAAAATAAAGCACCTCATATACTCACTGGAAGTTGATACCGGAAGTTGCCAAGGAGTAGCTCTAGGAATCCCCAGAAACTCTATGGCAAAACCATACAGTTTCTGGGGACAGAGCTACTCTTGCCACTTTCTGTATCAACTTCTGTTGAGTACAGGAGACGCTATATATATAAAATTCTCCTACGAGTGCTTCCTCACACAATCCTCCCATTGTTTGCCAGCCACTGCCTCGCAACCATGTCCCTTTTTTTATGCCTCGCAACCATGTCCCACGTCTCCTTCCTGTCCCTTTTTTTTTCAGAGATCAGATCACCTAGAGCTAGGGTTGCCAAGTCTGTTTTGGAAATGTCTGGAGATTTTGGGGGTAGAGCCAGGAGAAGGTGGGGTTTGGGGAGGGGAGGGGCTATAAATAACCTATAAATAGTTTTTCAGTACTTGGCAGAGCCAGGTTCAAATCCCCACTTGCCATAAAATTCACTGGGTGAATTTGGGCCCATTGAGTTCCTCAGCCTCACCTCCCTTACAGGGTTGTTGTGAGAACCAACCTGAGATGGATGAACCACAAACAACAGCAGAAGGGCAGGATTAGAGAATGCAGCAGCCATGACTTACAGGCACATGTGCACACGCATACACACACACACACCAACCCCCCCCCCCACTCCCCCCAAAATGCAGTGGCAGTTGCCGAAAGCAGAGAAGTCCAGGCCCTGGCCTGTCCCCATTCTTCAAGCATTTTTCCCTCTCAGGAAAACTTGTTTTGATCAGTTGTGAAGGCAACTTGAGAAGTCAGTAGAGGAGTTGCAGTCAAAATACACAACAGAGGGAGAAAAGCCCCCAGAAACCCGCAGCTGAGAGAGAAATGGGGCTATAATATAGTGGGTTCAATGTATGAAGGAGATGTGGATGCAGTGATCATAGCTCTCTTTATTAGTTACAGCATGGTTACGAGTAGACTAGACTAGAAGACTGCTTAATTGGGCCTATGGAGGCAACTATATGCAGATCCAGGTTCCCGTGCTAGAACACCATTGGGTCAGGGCAGCAGGGATTTGGATCCTACTGCCCTTTGTTCCTGAGTCCCCAAGCTGAGTTCTTCAGGCTCCAACGAGCCAGCCAGGAACACTAACAAAACATAACCGCATACACAACAGGGGCTCAGTCAGTGACTCCTGTCACGAGAACAGGGGTGTATGATAAATAGACAGCAATGTTCCTCTTTTCCTCTCTGGAAAGTTGGAGAGACAGATTTGCTCAGCTAAGCCCGCCAACAAAGTGTGGAGAAATCTCTGAGGGCGATAAAGCCCCTTGGGAAATTCCTTCCTTCGAGGTCATCCATTTTTCTCCTTGGCAGTGCAAGTTAGTTATGAGTCACCAGGAAGGAAGCACTCCTTACTCAACAGCCACAGAAGCAGCTGACAGGCATGATGTTCCAAACGGTGAAGAGCCCTGGCCAAAAGAAATTAAAATGTCCAAGGAGGAGCCTCAAATCTCACACAGAGATGGCTTCCTCGCTAGGCAACTATGAACGGTGCCTTCCCTTTGACATCCTGTGAGGCTTTTGTGGGCCTCAAAATGGTGTCTGCAGCTCTCAGCTCTGTAGCCGCTTAAGGTTTTATGACCCACAAACCTATAGGGTTGTCAGGTCTGTGCTGGAAAATACCTGGAGGCTTTGGGGGTGGATCCAGGAGAGTGTGGGGTTTGGGTAGGGGATGGGTCTCAGCCTGGTATGATGCCATAGAGTTCACCCTTCAAAGCAGCCATTTTCTCCAGGTGAGCTGTCAGCTGGAGATCAGTTATAAAGGCGGGGGATATCCAGGCTCCACCTGGAGGCTGGCAACCCTACAATGGTCATCATGATTGTTGACTCTACAGTATGTTAGGCTTTTGCAAGCCCCAAAATGGTATCAGTGGCCCTCAGCTCTGGTGTTCAGTTAGGCTTTTGTGAGTCCCAAAATTACATCAGTGGCCCTCAGCTCTGGAATCTAGTTAGGCCTTCGTGACAGGGCTGCCAACCTTCAGGTGGGACTTGGGGATCTACTGGAATCACAGCCCATTTCAGACCAGAGAGATCTGTTCCCCCTGGATAAAATGGGTGCTTTCTCTATGCCATTGTACCCCACTGAGGTCCCTGTCTTCCCCAGGCCCCACCCCCAAATCTCTAGAAGGTTCCCAACCTGAAGTTGGCAGTCCTACCCACCACTAGTGTCCAGGGGTGACCTGGCCACCCTGCTTTGTCAGCCCCAAAACAGCATTGGTGGCCCTCAGCTCTGTGGTCCAGTTAAGCCTTTGCAAATCCCAAAATGGCATCAGTGGTGCTTAATTCTGGAGTCCCGTTAGGCGTCTGTGAGCCCCCCTAAAAGTGTCAAACTGCCAATCGCCTTCCGGTCTGGAGTCCCGTTAGGTCTTTTCGAACCCCAAAATGGCGTCTGTGCCTCTCAGCTCTAGATGCCACTTCTAGGATTGCCAATCCCCAGGTGGGGGCAGGGGATCCCCTGCTTTGGAGACCCTCCCCCTGCTTCAGGGTCATCAGAAAGCAGGGGGAGGGGAGGGAAATATCTGCTGGGAACTCTATTATTCCCTATGTAGATTTATTTCCATAGAAAATCATGGAAAATTGATCTGCGGGTATCTGGGGCTCTGGGGGGGCCTGTTTTTTGGGGTAGAGGCACCAAATTTTCTGTATAGCATCTAGTGCCTCTCCCCAAAATACCCCCCAAGTTTCAAAAAGATTGGCCCAGGGGTCCAATTTTATGAGCCCCAAAAGAAGGTGCCCCTATCCTTCATTATTTCTTATGGAAGGAATTGAAAAGGTGTGCCGTCCCTTTAAATGTGATGGCCAGAACTCCCTTTGGAGTTCAATTATGCTTGTCACAGCCTTGATCTTGGCTCCACCCCCAAAGTCCCCAGATATTTCTTGAATTGGACTTGGCAACCCTAGCCACTTCAAATGTTATGACCCTCCCCAAACGGTCTTCATGGCTATCAACTCTGGCTGTTGCCTCTACCTCAAAAAACAGCCCCCCCACGACCAAGTCCCAGATACCCACAGATCAGTTCTCCATTATACCCTCTGGGGACCAGTCTCCATAGGGCAGGGGTGCCAAACTCATTTGTTATGAGGGCCGTATCTGACATAAATTAGATCTTGTCGGGCAGGGCCGTGTCGGGCCAGGCTGAGCCATGTCGGGCCAGGCCACATGTATACCTATTTAAGATTAGGTAGCAGAGATATAAACTTTTTAGAGGACACAGACAAACATGACTAAAGGGTTTTTTTTTAACTTAATAGATGCTTAAAACATAGCACTTGTTGGCCTTAAAGATGCTTTCTTTGTATTTCTCCCACCGGATCTAGGGAACTGAGCAAAGGAAGCTCTGGCTCTTTCCCTCCCTCCCCAGGGGACCAGGAGGAGGACCCTCAACCAATGGAGAAAATTGAGGTTTTGCTCTGTAGCTCCTGTGCGATTGAGCAAGCCTTGCAAAGCAAGCTAAGGCAGAAAAAAACAAGAGAGAGCAGACAAGAACCAGTTGCTCGGGGCCTGAGAGGAGCCCTCCGGGGGCCTGATTCGGCCCCCAGGCTGCATGTTTGACACCCCTGCCATAGGGTATAATGGAGTGCCCAGCAGACATTTCCCTCCCCCCCCCACTTCCTTATGACCCTGAAGCGGGGGGAGGGCCTCCAAACCTTTGCCCCTAACTGAGGATTGGCTACCCTAGCTCTGTGGCCCTCAGCTCTGGAGCCTAGTTAGACCTTTACAACCAAAAATATTTGACTGTATAAAAAATCCCACAGTTGGGGCATTTACTTATTTAATTTCTGCCCTGCTTTGCGAGCCGCAAGGGCCCCCACCAAAGCCGATTACATAAAGCTGCCGGCAAAGGCACTCAGTCCCATTTAAAACCATTAAGGCGTCCAATTAAAACCACCAATCAAAAAACAAAAAGAAAAGAAACAATAATAGGCAGCCCCCTCAACAGCTTTATGAATTTTTAAAACGTGTTTTAAAGCTGAGAGAGAGCTTGGACAGAGAATTCCACAGTACAGATCTCTGCTTCCACTTCCTTAGAGTTGCAAGTCCCACCCCCGGCCACTAGCTGGTGATGCCATTAGCTGGTGATGAGGGGTAGGGTTGCCAGCGCCAGGCTGGGAAACTCCTGGAGATTTGGGGGTGGAGCCTAGGGAGGACAGGGACCTCAGAGAAGTGCACTGCCACAAAGTCTAACCCCCCCCCCCCCCAAAGCAGCCATTTTCTCCAGGGAACTGATTTTTGTATTCTGGAGATGAGGTAATTACGGGCATCCCCAGAGGTTAGCAAACGTTGGTGGAGTAAAATAAGAGAGAGCCAGTTTGGAGTAGTGGTTAAATGTGCGGACTCTTATCTGGGTAGAACTAGGTTTGATTCCCCACTCCTCCACTTGCACCTGCTTGCATGGCCTTGGGTCAGCCATAGCTCTGGCAGAGGTTGTCCTTGAAAGGGCAGCTGCTGTGAGAGCCCTCTCCAGCCCCACCCACCTCACAGGGTGTCTGTTGTGGGGGAGGAAGGTAAAGGAGATTGTGAGCCGCTCTGAGACTCTTCAGAATGGAGGGCGGGATATAAATCTAATATCTTCTTCTTCTTCTTCTTCTAAGGTGTATCATTGAATGTGAAGAGTGATGTAATATAGTGGTATGAGATCCTAGCTTGGAGAAAGCAGTAATGCAAAACAGGAAATCCAGACCAATTACGCCTGTAAGCTGATGGTACTTTGAAAATGAAATTTAGTTACCTTTGCATACGAAGAGCTAATCCGGAAGTAATGTGAATGGTGTATGAAATTTTTGATATCAGTAAAGAAATTGATTTTTTCTACATTTAATTGAAGACAGTATCTTTATTGGACAATTGTGAATATTTACCATTGGAGAAGAGGTATTTCTTACCAGTTTGGTGTAGTGGTTAAGTGTGTGGACTCTTATCTGGAGAACCAGGTTTGATTCCCCACTCCTCCACTTGCACCTGCTAGCATGGCCTTGGGTCAGCCATAGCTCTGGCAGAGGTTGTCCTTGAAAGGGCAGCTGCTGTGAGAGCCCTCTCCAGCCCCACCCACCTCACAGGGTGTCTATTGTGGGGGAGGAAGGTAAAGGAGATTGTGAGCCGCTCTGAGACTCTTCGGAGTGGAGAGCGGGATATAAATCCAATATCTTCTTCTTCTTCTTCTTCTTCTTCTTCTTCTTCTTCTTCTTCTTCTTCTTCTTCTTCTTCTTCTTCTTCTTCTTCTTCTTCTTCTTCTTCTTACATGAAGTCATTACTTTTTTGCAAACCCACCCGGAGGCTGGCATCTCCCTATTTCTGTCATAGACTTCATTTGTAGAATACTCTCACAATGGTGTCAAAGGGAGGAGGTGGAGGAGATTGAATTTTTACCCTGTCCTTCACTGAGTCTCACAGCGGCTTACAATCTCCTTCCCTTCCTTTCCCCACAACAGATACCCTGTGAGGTAGGTGGGGCTGAGAGCGCTCTGAGAGAACTGTGACTGGCCCAAGGTCACCCAGCTGGCTGCATGTGAAAGAGTGGGGGAATCAAACCCAGTTTTCCCAGATTAGAGTCTGCGCATTTAGCCACTACACCAAATTGACTCAAACATAGCTTTTCCAAATCCAGGTCCAGCTCTCTCCTGCCCGTGCCCATGGGGGACCTAGCAAGCCTACTCTGGCAATTGGACTGTGCTGTACTTGAGACATGTTTCAGCAGTGATGTCTTACTGAGTATTTTATTTTTCCCAGTAAAGACTATTAAATGTAGGACTGCCAAGTCCCTGGTCCAGGCGGGGAATCTCCCACCTGGGAGGTTCCCAACCCGCAGGCCCACATTGGGCCAGCGGGGGGAACTTCCCCCTGCGTCGCTGGCGTGATGATGTCACCTGGAAGTGATGTCATCAAAATGTTCCCGCACGGGCGCCGCCATTTTGATTATGTCACTTCCAGGTGACATCGTTTCATCGTGCGCACATCGCGCACACAAATGTCCCCCACCGGGGAATGAAGAGGACTTGGCAACCCTAATTAAATGCCTAGGGTTTGGAAATACCTGGAGATTTGAGGGGCAGGGTTTGGGGAGGGGATGGACCTCAGTGATGTATGATGCCCTGGAGTCCACTTTCCAAAGTGACCATTTTCTCCAGGGGAACTGATCTCTGTTGCCTGGGGATCAGTTTGAATCTCCAGACATCACCTGGAGGTTGGCAACCCTAGCTGATGTTCTACTGCGTGTCTTCTTTTTCCCCACGTCTGCAAAGGACATTTAACGCCTTGATACTTTTTCCTGACTATTCTTTTAAGCAGAAAACAGTTTTCGAGTCTGTGCAACATTTTCACGCTGATAATTGGCTCCCCAGGGCTATTTTACAGAAAGACACTGCTAATGTTTGCCATTCCTTGAGCTGAATGCCTTGTAAAAGCAAGGGAGGCCAAAGACAACTACTTCCAAGGGTTGCCACCGTCCAGGTGGCTCCTGGAGATCTCCCGCTATTCGTTTTAGTGGTTAGGATTCTTATCTGGGAGAACCGGGTTTGATTCCCCACTCCTCCACATGCACCTGCTGATGTGACCTTGGGTGAGCCACCCTTCCAAGCAGCCATTTTCTTCAAGGGGAAATTTCATTCTGGTAATCACTCACACCAAAGCCTGTTAGAATTCTCTATTTTCTCCAGGACAGCTGACCTCTGTCAGCTGGAGATCAGTTGTAAAAGCGGGAGATCTCCAGAGAACCGACTGAGTAACTGACCAATTAGTGGTGTTGAAAATCACCAGAGCACTGGTTCCAGGTTTAATTTTTACTAGACCACGGCTAGCCAGCCACATAAAGAGAACTGTTGTCTTGTGAGAAATGATATACACACATAATGAATTGAATTGAGCTGTGGTTCCAGAAAAATTAGTTTTTGTCGGACAAAGAGACTCGCCATCGAAACACGTGTATCTTTACCGGAAACGTGTTACATTTTGCATTTTCTGGATAAGAAACTCTGGCACCATTGTAACTGATGGTGTGCAAATTATTATTCTCATGTCAGTGGACCTTGTATTTACATGTCTGTATGAAAGTTTGTACAGCTCACAGAGCCATTGTTTGTATGTTCACAAAGAAGTAGCTATATACAGTTTTACTTCATGATTGTGAGTAATAATTATGTCATAAAGCCTATGATATTTCTGAAGTACAGTAATTAGTGGTATAATTTAATTCTTCAAACATGGTTTTCTCTTAGTCTTCCACCTTCCGTGTTTTCTTCCCCCCTTTTTTTACTCCACCTGGGGGCTGGCAACCGTATCTCCTTCTGTCAGCCCTTTTCCAGCTCGGAGGAAACCTGGGATGTCGTTGTGCTGAAAGAGCTGGATCCGCGTCCCAGAATACTGCCCACGAGTTTCAGCTCTGTGAAAATTTCAGCTCTAGAATTTGCCATATAAAGGAAGGAATTAAGGAACAGTCAACCTTACCAAAGCAGCTGCAGATTCTCAAAGGGGAATGAGAAGTTCCATCCCCCACTTCCATCACCGCCCATTTCAGCGCAGGCATAAATTTAGCTGTCGTCCTCAAGGCCTCATTATTGGGAAAGCAGTGATTTGAGAACAAGACTGCTGTTTCACTTTGCCGCTATCCAACTTCTCTGCAACTTCTTCCCAGTTTCACTTTACGAGCCCTGAAGATGTGGGTTCCCTTCCTTCTCTTCTTGGCCTTTCTCTCAGCCATCTCTGCCCAAGAAGGTGAGCACCAGAGTTGTCTCGTTTTCCAAGGTGGTAGGGTTGCCAAGATCAACTCAAGAAATATCTGTGGGCTTTTGGGGGTGGAGACAGGAGACTTTGGGGATGGAGCCTGGAGGAAGGATGTGGCAAGCAGGAGTGAACGCCGAAGGGAGTTCTGGCCATCACTTTTAAGGGGACTGCACATCTTTTAAATGCTTTCCCTCAATTGGAAATAATGAAGGATAGAGGCACATTCATCTGGGACTGGTCCAATCTTTTTGAAATTTTTTCGGGGGTGGTTGAGGGGAGGTACTTAATGCTATGCTGAAAAATTGGTGCCTCTACCTCAAAAAACAACCATCCTAGAGCCCCAGATACTCACAGATCAATTCTCCACTATATCCCATGGGAATCAGTCTCCATAGGGTATAATGGAGTGGCCAGCAGACATTTCCCTTTCTTTCTTTCTTTCTTTCTTTCTTTCTTTCTTTCTTTCTTTCTTTCTTTCTTTCTTTCTTTCTTTCTTTCTTTCTTTCTTTCTTTCTTTCTTTCGAAGGAGGGCCTCAAAACAGGGGAATCTCCTGCCCCCGACTGGGGATTGGCAACCCTAGCAGTTGAGGGCCAGAGGGGGTGTGGTTGTGTGGTGCTCCAGAAGCACCATCTGAGGTGAGGTTCAGCTCCAGAATGATTTTCTGGGCCAAGGAGCCTTTGAAGTCCATAGCAAACATTGAGGGGCGCAACATGTGCAACACAGTGCAAGTACATTTTTGTCTGGAATTACGACATGGCGCTTACAGGTTGCCGCTTTTCACTAGGTCTGAATTATGGCACTTCTCGGGAAAATGATGCATCTGACTGCATCTTACCAATTGGTTTGCAAGGGTCTTAGCAGTAATTGGTAATCACTGCGAGGGTCAAATTGGAGGGAATGTGAGAGGATCATGAATGGATCTGTGAGGTGATTGTCATAAGTAAATAGTGGTTGCAGCTGGCTCCTGGTAGAAGAGGGTCGTCCTTTCTCCTAGGCAGTTACCCCAAAGTAAAATTCCTCTGGTTTCCCACTATCCTTCATAAAATGGCAGCCTAAAGATGCTGCTTTCTCTCTTCGAAGCACAGCTGTCCATATGTTTCCCTCAAGCAGGGCTCTTTTTTTTTTTAGCAGGAATGCACCTAGCTGGCTTGCTAAAATATGCAAATGAGTCCCTGCTGGGCTATTTCTATAAAAAAGCCTTCTGTGAAACGATGGTGACATCAAGGGGTGTGGCCTAATATGCAAATGATTCCCTACTGGGTTTTTTCAACCAAAAAGCCCTAACTGAAACAATGGTGACATCAGGGGGTGCGGTCTAATATGCAAATGAATCCCTGCTGGGCTTTTTCTATTAAAAAAGGTCTTGATGGGGTGCAAGTGACACCTTGTGAGGATGGGACAGATAGCAGTGGGGAAAGTTAATCAGTAATGCAGAGAGAATTAATCCAACCGCAGGTCCATATTAATCCAACTGCAGGTCCATCTAACTTAGTATATTGTCTATATTGACTGGCTATTGGTCTCCAGGATTTCAAGCCCTGAAAGGTCTTTCTTAAGACCCGTCATCTGAGATTCTTGACACAGTGGTGCTGGGGATCAAACCAGGGATCTTTTGCATGCATACTGAATTTGCAGCCCTTCTCTTTTGGCTGTGTTGCTATATGAGCGGATGAAAAACGATGGATAGCATTTGTCTGTTAAACAGTAAAAAACTCAAACAAACCTCCTACTTTCTTCACAAGCTAAAGATATGTTGTCTACGCCAACCGAGGCTGTAGATTCCTAAATCTAGACCTGGCCCTCTGACCCAGGACCCTGCAAACGGAGTAAATGAAATTGCTGTTATATAGGGTTGCCAAGTCCAATGGAAGAAATATCTGGGGACTTTGGGGGTGGAGCCAGGAGACTTTGGGGGTGGAGCCAGGAGATGTTAGGGGTGGAGCCAATATCTAGGCTGTGACAAGCGCCGGAGGTTCCCGCGCCGCAGCCGCACTGTCCCTCCCTCCTCCTCCCGCTCGTTCTCCCCGCCCCTCGGCGGCCGCCTGAGGCTGAAGGCCTGGGTGAAGCAGGTGGCGCGGGCATTGAGAGTGGGGCCGGGGACTCGGGGCCTCCTCCTCGGCCACCAGCGCTGCTGCGCGTGGAGAAGCGGGGCTGTGCTGCAGAGCTCCCTCACCACCCTGGGCCGCGCCTGGCTCCGCCGCCTCCGCCACGCCTGTCCTCACCGCGCTCCTTCTGCCCCTCTGCTGCGCCTCTGTGCGTGGAGAGCGGGGCTGTGCTGCGGAGCTCCCTCAGCGCCCTGGGCCGTGCCTGGCTCCGCCGCACCCATCCTCCTCGCCGCGCTCCTGCTGCGCCAACGCCGCCGGCCAGACCCTCGGCCGACAGCTCCTGCGCCGCCGCCACCTCCTCCTTCTGGGCGCTGGCGGGCCCGCCACCTACGGCCTCACTGGGCGGGGAGGGGGCAGCAACGGCGGCTTGCCATTTCCCCCCTCTCCCCCCGCTTCCATTTTTTGGGGGAGCGGGGGAAGAGGGGGGAAATCCTGGGTTCCCCCGCCAGGGCGGGAGGGTTGGGACCCCTACTGTTATAGCAGGGGTCCAGTGTTCCCTCTAAGCTGAATCAGTGTGAGCTAGCTCACAGTTTTTTAGCCTCCGGCGCACACATTTTTGTCTTTGCTCAGAAAGGATGGCCCCAGAGGAAGTTAATTTAAAGGTAAGGTAGTCCCCTGTGCAAGCACCAGTCGTTTTCGACTCTGGGGTGACGTTGCTTTCACAACATTTTCATGGCAGACTTTTTATGGGGTGGTTTGGCAGTAGCCGAATCGCTGGTTCACAGCTTTAGTGCCCACAGCTCACAAAGTAGAATTTTTGCTCTACAGCTTACAGGGAGCATTGCTGGGGTCCCCAATTTTTTTCAGCACTTGTGGGCAAGCACCACCCTAAAATGGCTGCCGCAGTAGGTGAAGCCTATCCATGGAAGGCCTTCGTTTGAATGACAGCACTGAGTAGCAGCAGCCTCACCAACTTCTAAAAATTTGGCATGCATCCAGGACTTTTTTGTAGTAGGAACTCCTTTGCATATTAGGCCATGCCCCTCTTATGTAGCCAATCCTCCGAAGAGCTTACAGGTCTCTTCTTACAGGGCTGACTGTAAGCTCCTGGAGGATTGGCTACATCATGGGTGTAGGGTTGCCAATCCCCAGGTGGGAGCAGGGGATCCCCCGGTTTGGAGGCCCTCCCCCCACTTCAGGGTCATCAGAAAGCGGGGGGAGGGGAGGGAAATGTCTGCTGGGAACTAGGCTTCCCAACCCTCCCGCTCTGGCGGGAGTCCCCTGGGTTTGCAGCCTCATCTCCCGGTCTTCAAAAAGTGGGAAGCGGGGGGTAGGGGGTGGAGGGGGGGGAGAACATACCTGTAGGCTTCATTATAGAGCTCCTGAGCCGTTTGTAAAATGTCTGCCGCTTTAAGGCTGGGCAGGGAGCAGGAAGGGCTTGGGAGAACAGCCCCGCCCTTTCTTTTGCTTTCACTTTCACAGCAAGAGTTCTCCGGAAGAAGATCTGGTAAGTGTGTGTGTGTGTGTGTGTGTGTGAGGGAGGGGGCAGGGGATTCCCTGGTTTGGAGGCCCTCCCCCCTTTTAGAAAGCGTGGGGGGGGGAGGGAAATGTCTACTGGGCATTCTATTATTCCCTATGGAGAACGATTCCCATAGGGAATAATAGGGAATTCATCCGTTGGTATTGGGGGCTCTGGGGGGGGGGGCTATTTTTTGAGGAAGAGGCACCAAATTTTTAGTATAACATCTAGTGCCTCTCCCCAAAATACCCCCCAAGTTTCAAAACGATTGGACCAGAGGGTCCAATTCTATGAGCCCCAAAAGATGGTGCCCCTATACTTCATTATTTCCTATGGAAGAAAGAAATTTTAAAAGGTGTGCTGTCCCTTTAAATGTGATGGCCAGAACTCCCTTGGAGTTCAATGATGCTTGTCACATCCTTGTTCTTGGCTCCACTCCCAATGTCTCCTGGCTCCACCCCCAAAGTCTCCTGGCTCCACCCCCAAAGTCCCCAGATTTTTCTTTAATTGGACTTGGCAACCCTACTGGGAACTCTATTATTCCCTATGGAGATTTATTCCCATAGAAAATCATGGAGAATTGATCCGCAGGTATCTGGGGCTCTGGGGGGGCTGTTTTTTGGGATAGAGGCACCGAATTTTCAGTATAGCATCTAGTGCCTCTCCCCAAAATACCTCCCCAAGTTTCAAAAAATTGGACCAGGGGGTCCAATTCTGTGGGCCCCAAAAGAAGGTGCCACTATCCATTATTTCATATGGAAGGAAGGCATTGAAAAGGTGTGCCGTCTCTTTAAATGTGATGGCCAGAACTCCCTTTGGAGTTCAATTATGCTTGTCACAGCCTTGATCTTGGCTCCACCCCAATGTCTCCTGGCTCCACCCCCAAAGTTCCCAGCTATTTCTTGAATTGGACTTGGCAACCCTACAGGGGTGTGTGGCTTAACATGCAAACAAAAAAAAAGCCCTGCATGCACCACAGGAAGTAGTAGTAGGCAGGCCTCAGCTTCAGTGGGAGCTCACAGGAGCACAGCTCCTGAACTTTTCTGAGAGTTCCATCTCCTTGTCCATTGAATAGTAGGTGCAACTGCATAACAATTCCTGGATGAGCTCCACCACCTATTTTTCTACAAAATGACCCCTGGTAGTAGGCACTATCGTTGGAGAACCCTGCTTGTATAGCATTAGTCTGTCTAGCTCAGTGTTTTCTACTTCTACTAGCAGTTGCTCTCCCGGATCTCATTAGGCAGAGAAGGATCATTTTTAGGATCTGTTACTGAAGATCCTTCTTTAAACTGGAAATGTGGGGCAACACATCTGGCAAAAGCAGATGCTCTGTTTCTCAGTCACAACTCCTCCCAGTCCCTACTCGATCTTTGAGACAGAACTGGTCGGAATTAGGGGGTTTTAAAACAGAAGAGATGGACGCAAGACAGGTTTATAAAATACACGCATAGATCGAGAGACTAGACAGAGAGGATTAACTTCCCCCTTTTCTTGTAGCTCTAGAATGCCTTTGGGTAACCGTTGGAATTGATGGGTGGTAGATTCCAAACAGACATGCAATTCAATTAGCAGAATTACACTTCCATGTAAAGTGGTACTAACCAGGGGCTCAGGGGTCTTTGAAAAGGGGATTTGTCAAATTCATGTAATGTTGTGCAATCAATTCCAATTATTATTATTAAGGCCAAACTTTCACATGACATGGACAGTCATATTGCCACTCTGTTGCCAGTGTGAATTCCATTTAAAAACATTGTGCAGTAGGGTTGCCAAGTCCAATTCAAGAAATATCTGGGGACTCTGGGGGTGCAGCCAGGAGATATTAGGGGTGGAGCCAAGATCAAGGCTGTGACAAGCATAATTGAACTCCAAAGGGAGTTCTGGCCATCACATTTAAAGGGACGGCACACCTTTTCAATTCCTTCCTTCCATAGGAAATAATGAAGGATAGGGGCACCTTCTTTTTGGGCTCATAGAATTGGACCCCCCGGTCCAATCTTTTTGAAACTTGGGGGGTATTTTGGGTAGAGGCACTAGATGCTATACTTAAAATTTACTGCCTCTACCTCAAAACACAGCCCCCTCCCAGAGCCCCAGATACCCGCAGATCAATTCTCCATGATTTTCTAAGCGAATAAATCTCCATAGGGAATAATAGAGTTCCCAGCAGATATTCCCCTCCCCTCCCCCCGCTTTCTGATGACCCTAAAGCGGGGGGAGGGTCTCCAAACCGGGGGATCCCCTGCCCCCACCTGGGGATTGGCAACCCTATTTGGATCGGGAGGTGATGCTCCTGCCTTCAAGCCCATGCCGTTTCCCAGAGCCCAAATGGCACTGAGGTGTTATTTGTCCTGTCATGGGAGCTCGCACATGCACTGAATACTTGCAACAGGATCCGTTTATTTCCCCAGCAATGGAGATGGAAACACTTCACCTAATAAATGTTTGCTACTTCTGTTACTAAGGTTGCCAACTTCCAGGTGGACTCTGGAGATCTCTGGGAATGACAACTGATGTCCAGAGATCAGTTCCCCTACAGAAAAAGGGAGCTTTGGAGGGCAAACTGTATGGAATTATACCCTCCTGAATTCCCTCTCCTCCTCAAACTCTGCGTTTCTCAGGGGCCACCCCAAATCCCCAGGAATTTCCCAACCTGGAGTTGGAGGTTGGCCTAGCCCAGGAGTGGCCAAACTGTGGCTTGGGAGCCATATGTGGCTCTTTCACATATATTGAAGCCCCCACCGTCCCATCGGCCAGCTCGGAGAAGGTATTTGTCTCTTTAAACCACTTCTCCAAGTGGAATCAGACCCTCGGTCCATCAAAGTCAGTATTGTCTACTCAGACTGGCAGCGGCTCTCCAGGGTCTCAAGCTGAGACATTAAGCAAGTTTGGCCACCCTTGGCCTAGCCTTTGCATATCTCACTAGCTGGAATGTGGAATACTTCAGGAACCCAACATATGGCGATCCAGATTTGACCAGACCCCAGATCATTCAGAATCTGTTCCCAAGTCAATCTGGATCAGGGTGGACTCAGTGGCACCGTATCCCTGTTGAGGTCTCTCCCTTCTCCAGACCCCACCCTCCCCAGTTTCACCCCAAATCTCCAGGAATTTCCCAGCCCAGGGCTGACAACTCAATATGTAATTTAAAAATGCTCAAGAAGACCCTTTGCCAAGACAGAAATGGTGGCAACCCCGTCTCTCTGTCTCTTCTCACAGACTTGTCTAGAAAGGTATTTTTTTTCCGCAATGAACCCAGCGAAGACTACGTCATCCTTAAACCCCAGCCGGAAGAACCCTTGCAGAATTTCACCATTTGCCTGAGATCCTACACAGACCTGACTCGGCCCTATGGCCTCTTCTCCTATGCCACACCTTCCGAGGACAACGAGATCCTCATTTTCAAGTCCAAGCCAGGAGAATACCGAGTTTTTGTGGGAGGAGAATATGTATCCTTCAAAGTCTCCGAGGATCCCATAAACTGGGAACACATCTGCTTTGGCTGGGAATCAGCCACAGGGACTGTCGAATTTTGGATGAATGGGAAGCCCTGGCCGCGGAAAGGGTTGAAGAAAGGTTACACGGTTTCTGCAGATGCCTTTATCCTGCTAGGGCAAGAACAAGACCATTATGGAGGTTTGGCTGACTCTTACAACTCCTTCTCAGGAGAACTGACTGATGTCTATATGTGGGACTTCCTTCTTTCACCTCATAAGATGAGGTCGGCCTACCAGGATTTGCAGCTTCCCAGGTGCACCCTGGGATGGAAGAATCTGCAGTACGAAATCAAGGGTGACGTGACAGTGAAAACTAGGCTACGATAACGGAAAAGTGTCACTATCCAGTCTTGCAAATAAATCGACCCAAAAAAACCCCTAAAAATGGGGGGGGGGATTACTAGTCTAGGGTTGCCAACCTCCTGGTGGAAGGTTGAGAACTCCCTCTATTATGGTTGATCTCCAGACCACCAAGAAAAGAAAATGTCTGCTTTGGAGGGTGGACTTTATATCCCAACTGAGCTCACTCCCCAAATCCTGCCCTCTCCAGGCTCCACTCCCAAAATCTCCAGGTGTTTTCCAACCCAGAGCTGGCTAGGGTTGCCAGGTCTGTGTTGGAAAATACCCGGAGACTTTGGGGGTGGATCTGGGAGAGGGCGGGGTTTGGGGAAGGGAGGGGCCTCAGTATGGTACAATGCCATAGAGTCCACCCTCCAAAGCAGCCATTTTCTGCAGGGGAGCTGATCTCTGCCAGATTTCCTGGCCCCACCTGGAGGCTACACAACAACAACAAGAGGAAGCCATGGAGTAAATGCCCACAACACAAATTATGGCTACAAATTACTGGCAACAAGTTTGTAATAAATTTGGAAAATGTAATTGTGAAAAATTCCAAAGAAGTGCAATAAAACCATTAAAAACAATTTCATGTGTGTTTGTTCATACAACTTTCCCTTTGACCCGATAACTTATCAGCAGTTCAAAATACAATTGACTCCACTGCAATCGTCCCATGAATTCAGAGGCAAAAAACAGTGCCGTTCTTCAGAGACCGTCAGGGGCATCAAAGCTGAACCCCAATTCCATAAATTGATCACGGGGCCGCAAGCTGGAGCCAGCTGTTTCACACGGAGACTTCGTCAGATATTCATGTTGGGGTTATGCAGATCTTCATATATTCAATTCATAAACATTTCGAGTCAAAGGTGCAGGCTCCTCCCAGGATGTCTCTGAAGAATGGCAGGAGAACCTACGTGCCTTGAGAGTAATTGACTAGACTCATGCAGTCTTAGTAACGGAGCACTGGTTCCAGGAAAACTGTTTAACACGGCTTTAGAGCCGTGAGAGAGAACCCTTATACTTTGGAAACTGAAGTTGTTGTATGTTTCATGACTTTAGCACTGGTTCCAGGAAAACTGTTCAACACGGCTTTAGAGCCGTAAGAGAGAACCCTTATGCTCTGGAAACTGAAGTTGTTGTATGTTTCATGAATTGAGCATTGATTCCAGGAAATTAATTAATAGCCAGATGAAGGACTCTTCTACCGAAACACGCCTATATTGTTACTGGAAGAGTATCACTTATCCTTGGAAAAACTGTTGTCACCTTACTTATCCATGATATTGATGAAGAGGAATCAGTTCTGAATGTTTATGGATTCTGTATGATTATTCAACTCATTGTATAGGAAAACATTGCTTAGGCATTGTAACAGGTATTATAATTGCAAAGCGAGTGTCATAAAACTATTAGCAGAAGTATACAATTGGTGTAATAATTTCAGAGTAGTCATTGTATTAATTAGTCTAGTTGTGCACGGTTATCTCCAGGTTCTCAATCCCCAGGTGGGGGCAGGGGATCTCCCGGTTCGGAGGCCCTCCCCCCACTTCAGGGTCATCAGAAGGGGGGGGAATGTCTGCTGGGCACTCCATTATTCCCTATGGAGACTGATTCCCATAGGGTATCATGGAGAATTGATCAGTGGGTATCTGGGGCTCGGGGGGGGTGTTGTTTTTTGAGGTAGAGGCACAGATTTGCAGCATAGCATCCAATGCCTCTCCGCAAAACACCCTCCAATTTCCAAATGAATTGGGTCCAATTCTATGAGCTCCAAAAGAAGGTGCTCCTATCCTTCATTATTTCCAGTGAAGGGAAGGCATTTTAAAGGCATGCGGTCCTTTAAATGTGATGGCTAGAATTCCCTTTGGAGTTCCATTATGCTTGTCACAACCTTGCTCCTGGCTCCACCCCCAATGTCTCCTGACTTCACCCCTAAAGTCCCCAGATATTTCTTGAATTGGACTTGGCAACCCTAAGCTCAAACAAGGTCTTTGGGTTGACAGGGAAAGAACGTAGATGCCTTCTAAGTCCCAGAGTGTTTACATGGGTGGAGAATTTGAGTCCTGCAGAATCCCATTCACAAGGAACACATCTGCTTTAGCTGGGAATCAGCCACGGGTCCTTCTGAATTCTCGAAGAGCAGCACATTCAGGTCATGAAAACGGTTGAAGCAAAGATATATGATCTGGCATGTTAACAGTGTTTACTTAATTGGAAGAGATATTGTTCTTATTTCTTCCTCCACAATTAAAGAGGCCCCAAAGCGCTCACATTTGGCTCAACTTTTTGTTGTATTTCCCAGCCTTCTTAGAATATATTTGGACAACAGTTTCTTCAAGTCCAGAGGACACCTGGTAAGCATGATAGCTGAGTGAGAGGCTGCAACCCAGATCCCAATGTGATGTTGTCCAGGGGTCATTTTGTAGGAAAAAAGGTGCCGGAGCTCATTAGCACGACTCATTTGCATATGCCACACACCCCTGACATCGCCGGAAGGTGTACAAAATTATATCCGCTCAGCATCTACCTTAAAATTCTTCATGAATTATAATTGTCACAATAAAGCCTTACTCCCATCATACTTTTTTAATTACTTTCTCCTGTGTTGCCACAGTGGCATGAGGAAGATTTCCATCTGTCTACTTTATAGGTTTTGGTTATTTTCCCCATTTTTTGTGAGGGGAAATATTAGAAAGTTTGTCAAATCTTAGTTCAGCAAAATTCTCACTGAGGGTTTGAACAACGGAGGCCAGAAGCAAGTATGGGGAGAGGAGGGTAAGAAAGAAAGAACACAATAAAATTTAGAGGTTCCGGAGGTCCGCTCCTGTGAGCTCCTTCCCAAAATGAAGCCTGGTTGTAACCATCATGCCACACTTCTTGCCTTGAACTGGCCCTGGCTTCCTGGAGCCAGTTTGGTGTAGAGGTTAAGTGTGCGGACCCTTATCTGGGAGACCCGGGTTTGATTCCCCACTTTTGTACCATAGAGTTTTAACCTCCCAAATGGCTAGAGCATCTGGGGAAACCACAGAGTTTTCCTGGAAACACCTAGACTGGCCCCCGCACGGGTGCCACCATTTTGATGATGTCACTTCCGGGTGATGTCATTCATCTCGCGCACAAATGTCCCCTGCTGGGGGATGAAGAGGACTTGGCAGCCCTAACCACTACACTAAACTGACTGGCAATGGCCCTCAGGTATCAGACAGAGGTCTTTCATATCACGTACTGCCAGAGCCGGATTAGCAATTAGGCTAAGTAGGCACTGGCCTATGGGCTCCCACGCCTTTAAGGGTCCTGTGCCGACTTTTCACCATTGGTTTTCCCCCTGCTTGCATCCCTCCCAGCTTGCATATTCAGCCAGCAACTGAGCTGCTCTTTGCCCAATTGCCTGGTCGCTGCTGCTGGTGTTGTCACCAGGTTTGACTCTCTCTGCCTCTCCCCTGCAGTTTAGTAAAAGGGGCTTTTAAGAAGGTGCCTGCAGGCTGCAGTGGGGGCCGTGGACGGTGGGGCGGGTGCTCAGACTCTGAGATAAGTTGTGAGGGGGCCCGCAAGATTTTGACTGCCTAGGGGCCTCCACAGGGTTTAATCCAGCACTGCTGACTGCCTGTTCCTCTTAACTGGAGATGTCAGAGGTTAAAACTGGGGCCTTCTGCACGTAAAGCAGAGGCTCTTGCACTAAGGCACAGTCCCTTCCTGAGCAGAGAGAGGTTCCTTTACCCCAGGGGTCCTCAACCTTTTTAAATAGGGGGCCAGTTCACTGTCCCTCAGACTGTTGGAGGGCCGGACTGCCGTTACTGTACAAGGCCGCGGGCCGTCAGTTCTCCGTCTTCTGCATCTCTCTCCCTTCCCCACACCACACAACCTGGCCTGGGAACTCACCTCACCTCGGTATCACCTCACACTCTGTCTCCGCCGCCTCAGCCCAGTGCTGGAAGTGTGCGTTGCTAACGCAAGTTTAGGTCGAACGTCACTTCCGGTCTGATTTTGCCATAACCCGGCGGGCCGCATAAACGTCCTCAGCGGGCCGCATCTGGCCCGCGGGCCGTAGGTTGAGGACCCCTGCTTTACCCCATCAAGTATATACTGTGTCACTGAGGTATACTCCCTCTCCTACCTGTGGCTCAGAGTAGCAAATCTCTCTCTTTTTGCATGTAAACAAAGCTATTTAAACAAGACGGAGAGCGTATTTTAGCTCACCCGCGGAGCCAGATGGACCCGGAACGGTTCCTAACGGCTCTTCGGGATACCTGGCCTGCTGGCGACTCCCTGGATGATCTGGTAGAGTCCTGGAACGATGGGCTCTCCAGGGCCATCGAGGAGGTCGCACCCAAGCGCCCTCTGCGTTCCCGCCCGAAGCCGTCGCCCTGGTTCAACCAGGGGCTGCGGCAACAAAAGCGGGGACTCAGACGGCTAGAGAGGCAATGGCGGCGTACTCGAGACGAAGTGACCCGAACATCTTATAGAGAGAATTTGAAGGCCTATGAGATGGCAATCAAAGCCGCAAAGAAAGCGTTCTTTGCGGCTAAGATTGCGTCCGCAACTTCGCGCCCGGCCCAATTGTTCGACATAATTAGAGGACTTATAACACTGCCGCAAGGCAGACCAAATTCTATTGAATTGGAAATAGGCTGTGAGGCTTTTGCGAAATTTTTTGTGGATAAAATCGCGTCACTCCGCCCCGACTCCTCTGCCAATTTTGAGACAGTTAGTGAACCCGAGGCTCCGAGCCTGTCTTCGGATTATACGCTGGATGACTTCGACCCCCTCAGCCTGGAGGAAGTTGACAGGATACTCTTAGCGGCTCGCCCAACTACCTGTAAATTGGACCCATGCCCTTCCTGGCTTATTAAATCTTGCCAGGGTGACCTTAGATATCCTATACGGGATATCATAAATAGATCCCTGAGGGAAGGGCACTTTCCAACGCCACTCAAAGAGGCTGTGGTCCGTCCCCTCTTAAAGAAACCATCTTTAGATCCGGCCCAATTGGCAAACTATCGGCCGGTCTCAAATTTGCCCTTTTTGGGCAAACTTATCGAGAGGGCAGTGGCGAAGCAGCTGCAGACTTTCCTGGAGGATGCTTCCATCCTTGACCCATTTCAGTCCGGCTTTCGCCCGGGACATGGGACGGAGACGGTGCTGGTCGCCCTAATGGATGACCTTCAACGGCATCTGGATCGGGGCGGCTCGGCGGTGCTGATGTTGTTGGACCTGTCGGCGGCGTTCGACACGGTCGACCATCGGCTACTGAAGGGTCGCCTCGCCGACGCAGGGATTCAGGGGTTGGCTTTACAGTGGCTTTCCTCTTTCCTTGAAGGTCGGGGACAAAGGGTCGCAGTTGGGGGGGAGCTGTCCCGGAGGTGCACACTTGACTGTGGTGTGCCTCAAGGGGCGGTTCTCTCCCCGATGTTATTTAACATCTATATGCGACCTCTTGCCCAGATTGCCCGAAGGTACGGGCTAGGGTGTCATCAGTATGCTGATGACACCCAGCTCTATCTATTGATGGATGGCCAGCCGACCTGCGTCCCGGAAAATCTAGACCGGGCACTATATGCCGTGGCTGAATGGCTCAGACTGAGCGGGCTGAAGCTTAATCCTGCGAAGACAGAGGTCCTTTGCTTGGGTCGCCGTGGTCCGGAAGGGGGAATCCCCCTACCAGCCTTTGACGGTGCGCCGCTGATAGCGGCGGACAGGGTCAGGAGCTTGGGGGTGCTGTTGGAGCCTTCCCTAAAGATGGAGGCTCAGATAGCAGCCGCTGCCAAGTCCGCGCTTTTTCATCTTAGGCGGGCAAGGCAGCTGGCCCCCTTTTTGGAGCGCGACGACCTAGCAACAGTGATCCACACTACGGTCACCTCGAGGTTAGACTACTGTAATGCCCTCTACATGGGGCTGCCCCTGTCCCGAACTCGGAAATTGCAGCTGGTGCAGAATGCCGCAGCCCGGCTGTTATTAGGTCTCCCAAAGCGGGAACACATTCAGCCGGGTCTTCGGACCCTGCACTGGCTTCCAGTAATATACCGAGTCCGGTACAAGGTGCTGGTTATCACCTTTAAAGCCCTATATGGCTTGGGACCTGTCTACCTGAAGGACCGTCTTTCCCCGCACGTTCCCCAGAGAGTACTGAGGTCGGGAACACAAAATCTCCTTACTATCCCTGGGCCGAAGGAAGCCCGGTTGAAGTCCACCAGAGAAAGGGCTTTCTCTGTTATGGCCCCTACATGGTGGAATCAGCTGCCGGAAGAGGTGAGGGCCCTGCGGGACCTTGTTCAGTTCCGCAGGGCCTGTAAGACGACCCTCTTCCGGCTAGCCTATACTTAGCTGTATACTTTTACTGTAACTTGCTGGATTCCTTTTATATATAGCTGAAATATTTATGTGTATTAATAACTAGGGTTTTATCTGTTTTATCTGTTTTATCTGTTTTAAATATGGATCCCTTTATATGTGTAATTTTGATGGATCTACTATTGGAAGCCACCCTGAGCCACTTGTGGGAAGGGCGGGGTATAAATCTTAAATAAATAAATAAATAAATAAAGACCTTGCACAACTAAAGTCCAATAGATCTCGATACAATAAGGTTGGTTCTTTACATGAAGGTTGAAGCTATGAGGCACACATGAGACAGTGACCAGATGGATAGTCTTCAGCTCCAAACAAAGTTTGGAACACAAAAGCTTATATTTTGAATAAACTTTGTTGGTCTGCTGCTTCAGACCAACATGGCTACCTACCTGGATCCACCTGACACTACTTTTGCCCACGGAATAAGCTTTTCATGTGATGTTTTCCTATTATAACTTGTCCTTGAGGGCTCACAATTTTCCGGCATGTTCATTTAGGCTGTTATGAGGTCCATAACACAAAGAAGTATTATTTTACTATGCAGAATGCTCTTCAAAGACACTGGAGAGTTTTGTAAGTGGATTACAGGCGCTGAATAGTTTGTCTGCACCGATTGCTACCGGGGATGATCCTCACATTCTCATCTGGCAAATTTCTCCTGCAAATTTGATCTGCCCATCTTGGAACAGACCCCCGTGCATAATTTCTCTCTCTCTCTCTCTCTCTCTCTCGATTTCACTGCCTACAATTTTAATGCATATTTACTGACGACAGGTTTCAAACCCCTTGCCAGATGTGATATCAGAGCAGCAGCTGTTTCCTGCTCCTCGCTTCTTATTGCTTTATGTACTGACCTGCCCTTACCTGGATGGCCCAAGCCAGCCAGATCTCAGAAGCTAAGCAGGTAGGGTTGCTGAGTCCAATACAAGAAATATCGGGGAAATTTGGGGGTGGAGCTAGGAGACTTTGGGGTGGAGCCAGGAGCAAGGCTGCAGCAAACATCATTGAACTCCAAAGGGAGTTCTGGCCATCACATTCAAAGGGACCACAACACCTTTTGAATGCCCTCCCTCCGTTGGAAATAACGAAGGACAGTGACACCTTTTTGGGGAGCTCATAGAATTGGAACCCCGGTCCAATCTTTTTGAAACTTGGAAGGTGTTTTGAGGAGAGTCATCAGATGCTATGCATGCCTTTAAAATGCCTTCCCTCCAATGGAAATAATGAAGGAGTACCTTCCTTTGGAGCTCATAGAATTGGAGCCCCTGTTCCAATTCATTTGAAAATTGGAGGGTGTTTTGCAGAGAGCCATTGAATGCTATGCTGTAAATCTACCTCAAAAAACAGCCCCCTCAGAACCCCAGATACCTGTGGATCAATTCTCCATTATACCCTATGGCAGGGGTAGGGATCATTGGCTCTCCAGATGTCTTTTTGGCCTACAACTCCCATCAGCCCCAGCCATTGGCCATGCTGGCTGGGGCTGATGGGAGTAGTAGGCAAAAAACATCTGGAGAGCCAACGTTCCCTACCCCTGGCCTATGGGAATAATGGAGTGCCCAGCAGAGATTTCCCTCCCCCCCCCCCACTTTCTGATGACCCTGAAGCAGGGAGAGGGCCTCCAAACCAAGGGATCCCCTGCTGCCACCTGGGGATTGGCAACCCTATAAGCAGAGTTGAGTCTGGTTAGTACACGGATGAGAGACCTCCAGGGAAGTCTAGGATCATTACACAGAGGAAGGCAGTGGCAAACCACCTCTGTTCTTTTGCCTTGAAAACCTCAAGGGACGGCCATTGGACAGCTATGACTTGATTGCACTTTCTATCATTGTACACACACACACACATACTTGTATCGTGCTTTCCTTCTCCCATTCCCACTACACACCTTATCTGTTACGTATCTCCTCTCTCACACACACCCCTAATGGAAGGGATGTTATGCCTCTCTAATGAGTTACCATAAAGCTTCTGGCAATTTCTATAGAGGCATGAAGACACTTCTGGTTTTCCTCCGAAAGGTGGTGTAATGCCATTGTGCTAACAGAAAAAAAAAAATAACTTTATTTTTCTATTGCTGGTTGCTGGAGCAGTGGCAGGCTATGGGAACTGGGAGTGGGAGATCTCCTGTTCTCCATAGGTATCTGGCAAACTTTGATCCCTGTCTCATAAGAACTTCAGAAGAGCCCTGCTGGATCAATCCATCTAGTAAGAACATAAGAGAACCCATGTTGAATCAGACCAATGGCCCATCCAGTCCAACACTCTGTGTCACACAGCGGCCAAGAAAACCAGGTGCCATCAGGAGGTCCACCAGTGGGGCAAGGAACTAGAAGCCCTCCCACTGTACCCCCCCCCCTCAAGCACCAAGAATACAGAGCATCACTTACCCCAGACAGTTCCAACAATATGCTGTGGCTAGTAGCCACTGATGGACCTCTGCTCCATATGTTTATCCAATCCCCTCTTGCAGCTGGCTATGCTTGCAGCCGCCACCACCTCCTATGGCAGCGAATTCCATGTGTTAATCACCCTTTGGGTGAAGAAGTACTCTATGGTACCAGAGGCTGCGGGGGACTTAGCAACCCTAACGGCAACTCTTGAGGTTCTCAATGCCAGAGCCAGAGGAGAGCCAGTTTGGTGTAGTGGTTAAGTGAGCGGACTCTTATCTGGGAGAACCGGGTTCGATTCCCCACTTCTCCACTTGCAGCTGCTGGAATGGCCTTGGGTTAGCCATAGCTCTGGCAGAGGTTGTCCTTGAAAGGGCAGCTGCTGTGAGAGCCCTCTCCAGCCCCACCCACCTCACAGGGTGTCTGTTGTGGGGGAGGAAGGTAAAGGAGATTGTGAGCCGCTCTGAGACTCTTCGGAGTGGAGGGCGGGATATAAATCCAATATCTTCTTCTTCTTCTTCTTCAAGCAGAGGAGGACCCTCCCAACTGCCTGCTCTTCTTTCTAGCCTTTCTCTGGGAGGGATGGTGGCTCAGTGGTAGAGCATCTGCTTGGTAAGCAGAAGGTCCCAGGTTCAATCCCTGGCATCTTCAATTAAAAAGAGTCCACGCAAGTAGGTGTGAAAAACCTCAGCTTGAGACCCTGGAGAGCCGCTGCCAGTCTGAGAAGACAATACTGACTTTGATGGACCGAGGGTCTGATTCAGTATAAGGCAGCTTCATATGTTCATATGGAATGAACCTGGGACCTTCTGCATGTGAAAGAGATACTCTGCCACTGAACTGCCGCCTTTCTCCAGCCCTCCCCCAGCCAGCTTGCATTAATGCAACAAAACAAAATTGGAGCAGTTCAGAATGACCAACGATAAACCAAAATTCCTAACACGGTTGTTAAAATAATCACAGCATAAAATTGTATTAAAATAGTAAAGCAGAAGCAAAAAAAAATCTTATTGAAACAGAAACCACCTTCAAACCAAGCAATCAATACTATACATAAATCATTACCAAGCACCGCTAAAATGCTAAAACCTGGCATTGAAGCATGAGAAAGGTCAAATGAAATGTGTTCTTGCAAACAAAGAGATTTACAAAAATGCTGGAGTTTAGGGTTGGCAGCTCTGGGGTTGGGAAGTTCCTGGAGATTTGGGTGTAAAAACTGGAAAAAGTGGGATTTGGGGAGGGATCTCAGCTGGGTGTAATGCCAGAGAACCAGGCCTTGGATTCAGTAGGAGCTCAGCTCCTGAACCTTTCTGAGGGTTCCCTCTTCTCCTCCCCACCTACCTACCTTATCCATTGAATAGTAGGTGCAGCTGCATAAGAATCCTTGGATGAGCTTCACCAACTATTTTGCTACAAAACGCCCCCTGCATAGAACCCACCATGCAAATCAGCCATCCTTTTCACGGGAACTGATCTCTGTCATCTGGAGATCTGTTGTAATTCTGAGAGATCTCCAGGCTTCCACCTGGAAGCTGGCAACCCTAGAAGTAGGAGCATAAGAGAAGCCATGTTGGATCAGGCCAATCGCCCATCCAGTCCAATATTCTGTGTCACACAGTGGCTAAAACCCAGATGCCATCAGGAGGTCCATCAGTGGAGCCAGAACTCCAGAAGCTCTCCTATTGTTGCACCCCAAGCATCGCTGCCCAAGACAGAGTGTTCCATCTATATTTGGGGGCTAATAGCCATTGGTGGACCTCTGCTCCATATGTAAACAAATAAACAAAACAGCTTTCCCAGCCCTGGCCCCAGCCTGGTGGAATCAGCTCCCCATGGGAATCCAGGCCATACCGGACCTGTGGCCATTAGGCTTGCCAATCCCCAGGTCCCAGCGGGGGTTCTTCCGCTTTCCCAGGCTCCTTCCCAGTCATCTGGCCGGCAGGGGGAAGCCCCGCCCCCAAAGCCACCATGTGACTATCCCCCTTTGGAGGCTCCAGTCTCCGATTGGAAAGGCTTCCTCTTGGGATGGGGTGAGTACAGAGGCCAATCTTGTGAGTACAGAGGCCAATCCCTCACTTCAGAGTCGCCAGAAATGGAGGAGGGGAGGAACGTCTGCTGAGCACTTCATTATTCCTTACATGGAGATCGATTCTCACAGGGTATAATGGGGAATTGATCTGGAGGTTTTGGGGGCTCTGGGGGAGCTGTTTTTTGAGGTAGAGGCACCACATTTTCAGTATAGTATCTAGTGCCTCTCCCCAAAGTACCCCCCAAGTTTCAAAATGATTGGACCAGGGGGTCCAATTCTATGACCCCCCAAAAAAGGTGCCCCTATCCATTATTTCCTGTGGAAGGAAGACATTTAAAAAGGTGTGCTGGGTCTTTAAATGTGATGGCCAGAACTCCCTTGGAGTTCAATTATGCTTGTCACGCCCTTGTTCCTGGCTCCGACCCCAAAGTCTCCTGGCTCCACCCCCAAAGTCCCCAGATATTTCTTGAATTGGACTTGGCAACCCTAGCTGCCATTCCATAGGGCCTGTAAGATGAAGGTGTTCCACCAGGCCTTCAGTTGAGGCAAGCGGGCATCCTCTCCTCGCCTCTCCTCTCCTCTTATTGTTCAACCATCTACTGCCTTTCCCCGCAATGATTTACCACCTGAATTATTATACTTGGGCCGACAACTTTGTTTAATCTGCAAAATGTACCCATCCCGCCTGTATTACAGTTTTATTGAGTTATGTGGTGTAGTTTAGTTGTAGGGTATTGATTTTATTGTTATGTTTTAACTTTTATGCTTGTAATCTACCCTGAGCCCATATGGGGGAGGGCGGAATATAAATCTGCTAAATAAATAAATAAAACTTGCACTGGAAGTGCAAGAGTTGGCATCTGCGGAGCTGTTTCTGCTTTTTTTAGTGGCCAGCCATCTTATTTCAGAAGGTGAGGACAAAAAGTAGAGCCTTGGGTAATGCTCATGTTACACTCTCTTCATCCATAACAATTTAATCCTTCACCCAACAAAGTGTCCTCAGACCAAAATATGTCCCCCGTTTGCAAACATTTCCCATTGCCAGGGCTTTTTTTTGTAGAAAAAGTCCAGCAGGAATTCATTTGCATATTAGGCCACACCCCCTGATGTCACCATTGTATCACATGGGGCTTTTTCTTGAAAAAGCCCAGCAGGAACTCATTCGCATATTAAGCAGGGGTGGAATTCTAGCGGGAGTTCCTTTGCATATTAGGCCACACACCCCTGATGTAGCCAATCCTCCTGGAGTTTACAACCAGCCCTGTAATAAGAACACTGTAAGCTCTTGGAGGATTGGCTACATCAGGGGTGTGCGGCCTAATATGCAAAGGAGCTCCTGCTAGAATTCCACCCCTGATATTAAGCCACACCATCTGACACTAAGCCAGCCAGAAATGCATTCTTGTGCGTTCCTCCTAAAAGAAAAAAAGCCCTGCCCATTGCTAGATTTTGGAAGAAGCAGAGACTTAGCCTTCTCCGTCACAGAAGTACATTGACAACTCCGAGAGGTGTAATCAGCATTTTCTACCACTCCTGTGGGGACGGTAAAAATGTTAGGCAATGCAAAGCAAGGAGAATGAGATCTTTCTCTTGGAAAGACAATGGTGAAATCAGGTTTACAGGTTTTGTCATGTTGAAAAACTAAAAATTGGCAAGCAGCCTGATCAACCTCTGTGCAAAATACGTATGGACGATTAAAAAAAACAACTAATGAACTCTCTTATTTTTTAGACCACTGATTTAAGAAAAGGATAAGCCCTGGTGGCATAATGTAATGATCAGTTAATCCAGTTGTCAGATTTCAATGCTGTTCAACCAAGAAAGGTCTGCTTATCAGGGAAATATCATCTTGTCAAATATCATCTGGCTCATGGTGCAGTGTACCTGCGGAATTTGAGAGAATTGCAGATTTCTCACTCCAGATATCTGCCTTGCTCTCTCTGCTTTGCCAGTCTGGTGTAGTGGTTCAGTGTGCAGACTGTTATCTGGGAGAGCCGGGTTTGATTCCCTACTCCCTCCACATCCACCTGCTGATGTGACCTTGGGTCAGCCACAAGTTGTCTCAGAATTGAGCTCTGCTCAAGAGCAGTTACAGGAGAACTCTCTCAGCCCCACCTACCTAGAACATAAGAACATAAGAACATAAGAGAAGCCATGTTGGATCAGGCCAACGGCCCATCAAGTCCAACACTCTGTGTCACACAGTGGCAAAAAATGTTATATACACACATACACTGTGGCTAATAGCCACTGATGGACCTGTGCTCCATACACTGTGGCTAATAGCCACTGATGGACCTGTGCTCCATACACTGTGGCTAATAGCCACTGATGGACCTGTGCTCCATATTTTTATCTAAACCCCTCTTGAAGGTGGCTATACTTGTGGCCGCCACCACCTCCTGTGGCAGTGAATTCCACATGTTAATCACCCTTTGGGTGTCTGTTGTGGGGAGGGAAATGAGATTGTGAGCTGCTCTGAGACTCCTTCAGGTGGTAAAGGGCAGGGTATAAATCCAATCTCTTCCTCCTCCTTCTCCTCTTCTTCTTGTTCTTCTTCCTCCTTGGGCTGAAATTATTCAATCCTGCTAACAAAAACTTGCAGTACACAGCCGTTTCATGTTTTCCCCTGGGTCTTAGGCTCAAAGCATTGACCATGAGGTTTCTGTAATGAATGTCAATAGATCAAAAGTAGGTTTCCAATTTACAGACACACACCTGAACAACATCTGAACAGCATATGTCAGTTATTAGAGACTGTTAAATAAACAAAATATTGCAAGAGTGCTAATTTTTAAAGCACAGTTTAAGTTCTTTTAAAAATATATTTGAAAGCAGACCACTTCTAATTAAACTGGGTCCTTGTATCATACATTTAAAATCGTGGTTCAAACAAAATCCAAATTTTAAGTTAGATGAGATTAAAAGAAACAGTCAACTTGCCGAGCTGTGAGGTCCATGGCTGCTAGCTTGGCGCCATCTTGCTTCCTCTGAAGTATATTTAATTGTCTGTGTCTTTTTATAAAGTTTATATCTCTGCTACCTGGCATTACATTTCATGACACACATGGCCTGGCCTGACAAGATCTCATTTATGTCAGATCCGGCCCTCATAACAAATTAGTTCAACACCCCTGCTCTATAGTAATTACTTTTGTCTTCTTGATATCCAGCTGTAATCCTCCCTTGGCACTTTCCCCTTCAACCTCCATCAGTAGTTGTTCTCAGTCTTTACTTATTTTCTATCAGTCATGTGGCGTCATCTGGCTATCTCAAATTGTTAATGTTCCTTCCCCTGTTTTCACTCCGCCTTCATCTAAATCTAATCCATCTTTCCGTATGATAATGTCTGGCTGTCTCCATATGGGAATTTACCCACAATGTTAGATAAAACTACCCAATTTGGACTTAATTGACTTTACACCTTGTGCGTCATCTTAAATTTATCTCCAAAATCGTTAACGCAATGACTGCCAAGTAATTCCTTTGCTCTCACCCTACAAGGGACCTGTGAATCTCACTTGGTGTCAGAGAGATACAAGGGAAATTGCTGGCCTTTGTAATTTCGATGGAAAGACACCGTTCGGTGCAATCTAACACAAATGGCACCACAATATCTGCTTGCCTGCCGGCATTAAGCACAGGTATGCTGGTGAGAAAAGACCTTAAAATCATGGCCTGAAACTAGGGTCACCAGCCTAACAACCACAAATAGCAGGAGTTTTGGGGGAGAGGGACCCTTGAAAAAAAACCAGTATTGCACATGCCATGACATCACTTCCAGTAAAAACATGTGACACAGAATCATAGAATCACAGAGTTGGAAGGTACCTACAGGGTCATCTAGTCCAACCCCCTGCACAATGCAGGAAACTCACAAATACCTCCCCCTAAATTCACAGGATCAGCATTGCTGTCAGATGGCCATCTAGCTTCTGTTTAAAAACCTGCAAGGAAGGAGAGCCCACCACCTCCCAAGGAAGCCTGTTCCGCTGAGGAACCACTCTAACTGTCAGAAAGTTCTTCCTAATGTTGAGCCAGAAACTCTTCTGATTTAATTTCAGCCAGGGCTTTTTTCGTAGCTGGAACTCCTTTGCCTATTACTAATAGGCGTACTAATACAGCGGCGTAGGGAGGGGGGGGGCGGGGAGGGCGGGTCGCCCCAGGTCTGGGGGGCCCCTGCATTGCCAAGGGGGGCCCCCTCTCCTTCCCCCAGCGCCGAAGCCCACCTGCGCGGAGGCGAGCGCCTGCTCCAGCACAGCGGGCTAGTCGTGCCAGACGAGGGCGTGCAGCAGGAAGCAGCTCTCGGCGCTGCTGCTGCTGCTGGTCTTGGCGGCGGGGGAGGCGGCCAGCATCCTCCCGGTCCCGGCGCCGCGGAGGAGGGAGGCAGGCGGCGGGGAGGCCGTCGTCAGGGCGCCGCGGCCAGGAGCAGCATGGGCGCCGCGGGCCTGCCGAGCCGCCGCAGCTGGCAGCGCGGGGGACGAGGCGGAGGCGGCGCGCCCTGCTCCCGGAGCGCACTGAGGGCAGGACAGGGGGGATCCCCCACCCGGCGGCTGGCAGCGGGGCACCATGGGACTTGTAGTCCCCGCGCTGGGCGAGCCCGCGGTGGCCGGCCATCGGAGTCGTCGTCTTCCCCGTGCTGCTGGCTCGCGCGGGCACGTGCACACCTGCCTGGCACACCTGATCGCGCAACAGACACACACGCCGCGCCTGGCCAGACTGCACCTCGCCGCCGCGGCGCTGGAGGAACTGCTTTGTGCGCAGGTGTCACCAAGTCGGGCTGCTGGGCTGCCTGGCGCCTGGGAAGGGCTCTGGAGAGCTGGGAGGACCAGGAGCCGCCATCTACTATACGATTATGGAACCATCTAAACTGGCAGAACCAGCGCCAAACAAGTTTACTGCTGCCAGATTTATTCTATGTAATGAATTATGTATTTTAAATATTTTAACTTAATTAACTGGTTTTTATGTTTAATTTCTTTAATTGTTAAATTTTAAAGTTTTATCCCTTGTTAAATATGTGAAATGTTGTTAGCCGCCCTGAGCCGCCTAGGCGGGGAGGGCGGGATATAAATGTAAATATAAATATAAATAAATAAAATAAAGGGAGCTGCTGTGATCGAGAGGCCTGCCAACCTCAAGGTGGGGCCTGGAGGGCTCCTGGATTCAGAACTCCCCTCCCGGGTGGAAGTAGAGGATCCCCTGGTTTGGAGGCTCTCCCACCACTTCAGGGTCACCAGAAAGCCTGGGGGGGGGGGTTAAATGTCTGCTGGGCACTCCATTATTCCCTATGGAGACCGATTCCCATAGGGTGTAATGGAGAATTGATTTGCGGGGCTCTGGGGTGGGGGCTCTGTTTTTTGAGGTAGAGTTACCAAATTTGCAGCAGCATAGCATCTGATACCTCTCCCCAAAACAGGCTCCAAGTTTCAAAAAGATTGGACCAGGAGGTCAAAATCTATGAGCCCTCGCAAGTGGTGGCCATCCTGCGGAAGTGATATCACCGGAAGTGACATCATATCCTGTTTCTGGCGGCGTGCACACACATAGGGGGGCCCACATAAATCTTGGGCCCCGGGCCCCCAAAGCGCTAGCTACGCCCCTGCCTATTAGGCCACACACCCCTGATGTAGCCAATCCTCCAAGGGTTTACAGGGCTGTTAGTATAGGGCTTACTGTAAGCTTCAGGAGAATTGGCTACATCAGGGGGTGTGGCCTAATATGCAAATAAGTTCCTGCTACAAAAAAAAAGCCCTGATTTCAATCTGTTGGTTCTGGTCTGATTTTCTGGGGTAACAGAAAACAATTCCGCACCATCTTTTAGATGACAGCCCTTCAAGTACTTAATGGTGATCATATCACCTCTCAGCCACCTCCTCTCCAGGCTAAACATAAACATCACAGTCCCCCCATGAATTTAGTGGAGTCCATAGAGATATGAAGAATTCCTAGAATGTCATGAGGTGGCTGTAATGTCACCACTAGATTTTTTTTTTTTTAAGCAAAAGTGATATCACAACATGCACTGTGTTGATCTCCACCCAAATTCTCCTCCCACTGCTCCAGGGAGAAACAGTGGGAGAGCAGCGACAAAAGGCAGGGAAATTCCAGCAAGTGGCAACCCTGCTCGAAACACCTTTTTTCCTCCCCCACATTTAATTTGTACCTTTGTAGCATCCAACCTGATGAAGCGATCTCGTGAACTTGGAAGTTTGCACACATTTTTTGTCATTTTGGTTGGCCCTGATAAAAAAAACACTGCTTAGAGAGACAGCCTAGCCCTCAGTTCCTGAATGCTGGTGGCTCTTAATTTGTGGGATCAAAGGTAGCTTTGTAAAAAAAACCCATAAAAAATGACAGAGCTCATTAGCATAACTTATTAGCATGTGCAGTCCCCCCCCCAGCCAAAAGCAACCCGATGTAAGAAAGGAGAGCCCTGGGTGAGCGAGGCCTGCTTGGGCTGGCTAGAGATCCAGCCAAGCAGGCCTCGCTCACCTGGGGCTCCCCTGGGCCACTCTCCCACACCCAGTTAAAAGGCTAGCAAGCCACCAGCCACCCAAAATCATATAAGAAGTGGAGAAAGGGTGGCACGGGCCTCTCTCGGGGTTAATGAGGGCTGCTGCGGGCATGGCAAAGCCCCTGGTAACTGGCTGGCTGCCCGCTCTCCTAATCCAGGGATTGTTCTGCAGCTGCACCTACTATTCAATGGACAAGGTAAGTAGGTGTAGAGATATGAAGACCCGGAAAAAAAACAGAAAAATTTGGGGGTGGGGGGGACCGGTTTTTTTTCCTGAAGCCTTTTTTGGGGGAGGGTTTCCAAAAAATTGGAAAAATTGAAGAAAAGAAAAAAAATGATTATGGAATGTTTTATTTTAACATGATGAATAAAATATTTTAAGACAAGGTATTCAAATATTTTCCAAATCATTTCTAAAAAAATATGTATGGTGTCAGATTATTCTAATTTCTATGCACTGAGAACAAGCAAGTCCTAGGTCATGCCCATTCGCTGAAACTTAGTCCTACACTCCTTTCTATACGCTTCCCCCCCGTTCAATTCTTTTTATGAGAACGAGTTTTTTATTTTTATTTAATACTGTGGAGAGGAAATATGAATCATTGCTATTTCTGGATTTTTAAAAATTGTTTTGTGGAGGTTTTTTTGTCTGTTCCACATACACTAATAAACAGTTCAGGAGATTGTTGCTCCATTTGTTATAATTACAAATAAATATTGCTTTAAAAGTAAATTCTGTTTGTAATAATTGTTTGGCTACACTATATTTTTAATATGCTAGTTGTGATAATTTCATGCCAAGTAAAATTGTCCATAGTTGTTATGTATGTGCCTTAAAGTATGTACTTCCTGCCAGCTCAATGGAGCCAGGAAAGCAGAGACTGTATAACAATGCGTAGTGGGATCCAAATACCTGCCACCCTGCACCAATCACAGACCCCTGCCTGTTTGAGGAACCAATGGCAAGCTAGTCCGGGAGATTAGAGTTGTATATAGGGTTGGCCCACAGGCCCTCAGTCGGTCTTTGTTGGAAGCAGCCTTCATCATGCTTCCCTTAATAAAGAGCTGTCCTCACTATGATCTTGTCTCTGCAATACTTTGAACCCCCTATATTATAATAGTCATATTTTATGTTCCTAAAGTAACAGAATGACTTTCAACCTGGAAAAGAAAAAAGCAGTGTTAATGTAGCATTTTTTTCAATTTTCCCCAAAATTTCCATTTTTGGGGGGGAGGGGAATGGAAAAAACCTGGGGGTTTTTCCAAGCTTCAAAATTTCTGGAAATTTTACATCTCTAGGTAGGTGGGAAGGAAGAGGGGGAACCATCAGAAAGGTTCCAGCAGGTGCAAGTGGAGCAGTGGGGAATCAAACCCGGTTCTCCCAGATAAGAGTCCATACATTTAACCACTACACCAAACTGGCTCTCTTGAGTATAACTCTGTGGGCTTCCAGATCTTAAAGCCACATTAGCAAAGAAGGCCACATTTTTTTTTCCTTTTTACCTACTTAAAGAGGCACTTGAAAGGAGATTGGATACAGGCCAGGGTTTTTTTTAAGCTGGGACTCCTTTGCATATTAGGCCACACTCCCTGGTGTAGCCAATCCTCCAAGAGCTTACAGGGTTCTTAGTACAGGGCCTACTGTAAGCTCCAGGAGGACTGGCTACTTCAGGGGATGTGGCCTAATATGCCAAGGAGTTCCTGCTACAAAAACAAAGAAACAGATAAAACCCAGAGTATACCACAGGTTTCTGTTTCCATAATGGAAGGAGATCTGCAGGAGGGTTAAAACAAAATATTGCAGCAAAAATCTTTTGCTGAGAATTTGGGGGATTGAGTAGGGTATCAAAAAACCTTTTAAAAGTAAATATTCCCATATATAGAATCTTAACTAAAAGTTATCATTCATTTAACTTTATCTTATCTCCAATATGACTACTATTCTTATTCCTTTACTTAATCAATATTACACATTTGATCAGATAGCCATAATGTATTCTCCTTTGCACTTCAAATACCTGTTAAACATTAAACATAGATTTCGTAGTCATTAAATCATCACTTAAAATTATATAAATCTTAATCTTGTCTTAACTCACATGGATTTACTATATGAATTCAACTACTTATGTTTCATTCCTAAAACAATACTCAGTAATCACAGTCCTTTTTCTCTTTTAAAGTTCAGTTAATATTATCAAAAACCACTAGATGGCTCTTCACCTTCCATTGCATCTCCACATAGTTTTGGAATTTATTCCAATCTTCTTTAAATTCCTCCCGGTTACAGTCTTTTAGGATTCTAGTAAGTTTGTCCATTTCACTCCAATTAAGAACTTTTAATATCCAGTCCCATTTTTCTGGTATTTTATCTTGCTTCCACATTTGCGCATACAATGTCCTCACAGCTGAAAGCAAATACCACAGCAATGTCCTGTCTTGCTTCGGAAAGCGTTCCATTTGTAATCCCACCAGAAAGACATCCAGTGCTCTCTTAATATTATACCCCAAGATTTTCGAAATCTCTTGTTGAATCATTAACCAAAATTGTTTCGCCTTTCACAAGTCCACCACCTTCATGTTTTTTTACATTTGCAACACCTATCTGAAGCTTGATTGTTCATTTTTGCTAGTTTTTTAGGTGTCATATACCACCTATACAGCATTTTAAAACAGTTCTTTTATATTATAACACGTTGAAATTTTCACACAGTTCTTCCATAGGTTTTCCCACATCTCCATTTGTATTTCTTTATTAAAGTTTATTGCCCATTTAATCATTTGAGGTTTCACAACCTCCTCTTCTGTAGACCATTTCAATAGCAACTTATAAGTCCTTGAAATCATTTTTTCATTTTCACCCAACAGCATTTTTTCCATTTCCGTTTTTTCAGATCTTATACCTGTACTTCTAATATCTTTTTCCACCAAGCTTTTAATCTGAAGCAACTGAAACCAATCAAATTTTCCTTGCAGTTCTTCAGCCGATTTCATTTCAACTTTACCTCCCTGAAATTTTAGCAGTTGTTCGTATGATACGTATTTCTCTTCTCATGGACTTTGAGACAATTTAATAACTTCATTTGGCACTATCCAAAGTGGTTTTCTCTCATCACCATATTTATTATATTTTTCCCATGTATTCAACAAGTTCCTTCTTATATAATGGTGTGAGAAAAAACCATCCATCTTCTATTTCCCATAGTATATATATGCATGCCAACCAAAAATATTTCCTTGCCCTTCTAAAGCCAATAATTTTTTATTGATCAAAGTCATCCAGTCCTTAATCCATACCAAACATACTGCATCATGATATAACATTAAATCAGGTAATTGGAAGCCACCTCTTTCCTTTGCATCCGTCAAGATTTTCATCTTAATTCTTGGTTTCTTGCCCGCCCAAATAAATTCTGAGGTCTTTCTTTGCCAACAATTAAATTGTTTCTTATCTCTCACAATTGGAATGGTTTGAAAAAGAAACATAATTCTTGGTAAAACATTCATTTTAATAGCAGATATCCTCCCCAACATAGATAAATTCAATTTGTTCCATTTTAGCATGTCTTCTTCAATCTTACACAAAAGTTTTTCATAATTATTTTTATATATAAATCAATGTTTCTCATCGTAATTTCTACACCTAAGTACTTTACGTTTGAAACAACTTCACAACCTGTAACATTTTGTAGCTCTTTCTGTTTGCCTGATGACAAGTTCTTAGTAAGGATTTTAGATTTTTCTTTGTTAATATAAAAGCCTGCTAGCTCACCATACTCATTTATTTTCTTTAACACCAAGGGTGTCACTTGCAATGGATTTTCATTAATAAACATCACATCATCCGCAAAGGCACTGTATTTATATGAAAAACCTTTCAACTTCAAACCCTCATTATCATCATCAATTTGAGACAGCAAGACCTCTAGGGTCATTATAAACAGCAATGGAGATATAGGGCAGCCTTGTCTTGTGCCTTTGCTAATCTTCATCTGATTAGTCAAGTCAGCATTCACACAGTTCAGCTTGTTGTTCTGTATATATTGCCTTGATCATCCTTAAAAAATCATCTCCTAATTTCATTGTTTCCATCACAGCAAACATAAAGTCCCAATTAAGATTGTCAAAAGCTTTTTCTGCATTAGCAAAAAATAAAGCCACCTCTTTTTCTGGATGCTTATCATAATATTCTACAATATCTATTACAGTTCTGATATTATCTCTTATTTGCCTTCTGGGGAGAAAACCTGCTTGTTCCTCTTGAATAGAAATGTTCAAATGCTGTTTGAGTCGTTCCGCTAGAATTCTAGCAAAAATCTTATAATCGTTGTTCAATAGTGAAATCGGTCTTTAGTTTTTTACATTCATGGAATCTCTATCATCTTTCGGAATCAAAGTAATCACGGCTTCTTTCCATGTGTTTGGCACCTTCCCCTCTTGCCTTATACAGTTCATCAATTTTTGAAGTTTGGGTACTAGTACTTCTCCCAAGACTTTATGAAATTTTGCTGAAAAAAACGTCAGGGCCCAGAGCTTTTCCTAATTTCATTGAACAAATTGCTGCTTCAATTTCTATTTTCTCAATTGGATCATTTAAAATCTTTTCCATATTCTCACTTAAGGGTTGTACTTTTATTTTTCGCAATTAGGCATCAATTTTCTCTCTATTTACTTGTTGACCTTTGAATAATTTGGCATAGAATTTGTAAAACTCTCTTTTAATTCCAGCTTGGTCCACAATTTCTTTACCCTCCGAAAAAATCTTAATTATAAACTTTTTCTCCCTTTTTTTTTTTCAGTTGCCAAGTCAAGTATTTCCCCAGTTTATTAGGACCTTCAAATTATTTCTGCTGTAGCCTTTTTAAATTCCACTCCACCTCTTTGTTCAATAAATATCCCAATTGATTCTGTAAAATTGTTATCTCTCTCATTATTCCCCCCCCCCCCGGTCTTTTCTTCAAGTAATTTTCTTTTCTGCCTATTTCTGCTTGCAAGTCCTTCAGTTGTTTTTCTTTGACTCTTTTGTCTTTATTGTTCAATGTAATTAGTAGTCCTCTCATAACAGCTTTATATGCGTCCCATACAGTCTGAATATTAACCTCTTGGGCTTCATTAGCCTGGAAGAAAGCTTTGGTCTCTTTTTCAAGAGATTTCACTACTTCAGCTTTTAACAGCAGGTCTTCATTTAGTCTCCAACTTCTTCTCTTTCTCCTTCCCTTTGCTGACCACATTAATGGATTATGGTCTGCACCTATTTTCAGAAGAATCTCTATTTTATTAGTAATAAGTCCCAAGTACTTCGTAGTCCATAACATATCAATTCTTGAGAAGGAATCATGCCTTGCTGAAAAAAAAGTGTAATCACGTACATTAGGATTAAACTTTCTCCAGATGTCTTCCAAACTTTCTTGCTTTATTATTTAAAAAAAAGACTTTGGCAGCTTGCCATCTTTTTTCTTTTTGTTTCCCGATCTATCCAGAGAGTTCTTAAGTGTTCCATTGAAATCTCCCATTAGCATTACCTGTTCATAAGTCATTTGATCAAGTTGTTGCTGAATGTCTTTTAAAAAAGCATCTTTTGCCCTGTTAGGGGCATATAGTCCCAACAACAACGTCTTTTTTTCATTCATAAACACCTCCACAGCAATGTATCTGCCTTCATTATCTTTAAAAACCAATTTTGGCTCCAATTCTTTTTTAATATAAAAGACCACTCCCTTTTTTTTCTTTAGCTAATGAAAAAAATTCTTCCCCCAAAACCTTATTCCACAAAAATTTGTAATCCAATTGCTTAATATGTACTTCTTGTAGACATACTATTTTACATTTCTGCTTTTTAATCCAATGAAAAATTGCTTTTCTTTTTTGAGGTGAATTAAGTCCACTTACATTCCAAGAAATTAATTTGTAATCCATAATGATTTTTCAGTTATTTTGTATCCTCAAATTCTTTATTGTCCGCCAAAAATTCATTCATGCCTTGCATGTCCACTTTTGTCTTCCTCAGTCTTTTATATTCAAAGCTAAGACCTTCAGGTAAAATCCATCTGTATCTTATATCCTTGTCTCTCAGCTTGTCTGTCAGTTTCTTCAATTGTTTTCTATCAGTGATGACTTTCCTCGGCAGTTCCTTCATCATCCGCACTCTGCTTTCCTCCACCACCAATGGACTTTCAAATTGCTTACTTAAGATCCTTCCCACCATGTCTCTTGTGGTAAACTTCACTACCACGTCCCTGGGGAGCTTGCGCTTTCTGGCAAATTCTGAATTGACCCTGTAGACATAATCACACAAACGTCCCATCTCCACAGGGTCATCTCCCATAAAATCAGCCAATGTTGTAGCAATATAGTTCTTTAGATCCTCTTGGTCAGTCTCTTAGACATATCATGTTCTCCATCAGCTTGCAATCCTGTATTATTGCTTTATCCTGCATCTTTTTAATGGTAGCATCTTGATCTTTTATCTTTTCTTTAGTCTCTTCAGTCTTTTTCGCTGTTGCTTGAGACTCTTTTCTCAGTTCATCAATTTCTTTTTTTATATCCTTCTTTACTTCTTCAGCACTTTAATTTATTTCTTTATTTCCTTAGTAAGTTTCTTTTCACTTCCTGTTATTAAATCCTTCATTGCTTTTAAAAGTCTTGCTTCCATGGCATCCAGTTGATCCTGCCCTTGTTTAGACATTTTTCCTTCTGCCAATGAGGAGGCTTTTGCCCTTGTAGCTCTTAATCCCAGCTTCTGGTCTGACATTACGGGATGCCCATTGCAAGTAATGGAGTTCAAATTGACCTCACCAATCCACAATCTGATAGTTGCATTTAATAGATTAGAGCATGCCTTTTCCAGCAAGCCCAAAATTGCCTTCCTCAGAGCTCCCTGGCTCAAGAAATTAATTTTCAAAGTTTTTAAATTTCCAAAATGGAGGTTTCCAAGCCTCACTTTTAAAAAAACTTTTCCTTTTTTCCCTAGGGCTTATTTTTATTTCCAACTATATAGTCCAAATTGTTTCTTCTTTTGGGGATGATTTATGTTGATTATGAATATTATTACAGTCCAGTTTCACTGTATTTAAAAAAAAACTTTGACCTTTCTGTAATGGCCTCCGATGTTTCTCTATAGTTTCTGATTCTTGAAAATTCCCAGATGTTAAGAAGTTCCTCTTTCTCTCAGCAATTACTTCCTGATTCTCTGGCAATGAAGTCCCGTACTCACTGGTTGTAAATCTCACGATATTTAAAACACACGTCATTTCTTTATAATAAGAGACTGCAGTTGTTTTGTCTGGGGGTCTCAGAAGCCACAGGAATTTTCAACAGCAAGTATTTTTCTGCATTTTTCTGCTTTCTCTTAATTCCAAAAGTTACACATTCACCCCCTTCCACTCCTCTTTAATTTCATTCTGAAGCCAATAGTTCTGGATCGTAAAACTTTTAAAAAAAAAACAGTCTTAAATTAGTGCTGAAGTGAAAGATAAGGATCTTTTACCTTAACAACATTAATCATTAATTATATCGTCCAACTCAGTCTTCTGATGTTATTATAGTCTGTAGGAAGCTGGAACCTTAATGAGTTTGTCAACTTAATGACTCCAGAGATACTTTGTAGTCGCTGGAATGTAGACTCTCATTGGGGAACCTTCAAAGCCGAAAACAGACCCCTCCTGGGATCTCTCGCCAGCCAAAGTAAATCCCCTTGAGTGATTTATTCACGTCCTAGACAGTTTCCTTTGCTGGAAAAAAAGTAGACAGCAGGCATTAGAGTGCCTTTTATGTCCAAAACAAAGCTCTCGGTCTGTTCCTCCTAAGAGAAACAGGTCAGCTCATTATGCTCCAACTCCGGAAGTCTGGTGATTCCGCACTCATGCTGGTCCATTTTGGGACGAAGCAAGCTAGCGATTTTGCACCAGTTGCTCCGCGCTGGCATTTTGCGTGGGGCAAACCCGCGATTTGCCCCGCCACAGTGTAAACCTGAAAAAACAGGTTTACACTTCGGTGTGGCAAATCGTGGGATTGCCCCATGTAAAATGCTGGTGTGGAACAACTGGTGTGAAATCATCAGCTTGCTCCACCCCAAAACGGAAGCCTGCCCCAGACCAACATGAGTGCGGAATCACAATCTATATTCTCATCCAGCAAGACTCTTCTTATATTCTTTTTGTTTTGATTTTTTTTTACAGACTTGTGGGGAAGGGCCTTTGTCTTCCCCCCAGAGGGCACCGAGAACCTCGTGATATTGAAGTCTACCCAAGAAGAGCCCCTCCATAGCTTCACCTTATGCCTGAGATCTTTCACCAACTTGATCCAGAAGCACACTCTTTTCTCTTATGCCTCCGAAGACCAGTACGGAGACATCATCATTTATAAGACATATCTGGATATGGGTCCACAGTACATGGTCATCATCGGGGGAGAAGAGACAGCCTTCAGAGTGCCAGATTCCTATCTGAGGTGGAAGTCTAGCTGTGTCACCTGGGAATCAGAGATGGGGGTGATCACTCTTCGGATCGGTGATTTTGTCTTGGCGCGAAGAGTCCTGCAGAAGGGTTATTGCATTGGACCTCCTAATGAAATTATGTTGGGAAACTCTTCCTATTATGCTGGCTTCAGTGGAGAGATTAAAGATGTGTACATGTGGAATGTTGCAATCCCAATAAGGGAACTGAGAACGACCTCCTGGGATTCCGTCTTGCTGCCTCCCATCATCAACTGGAGAAAGCTGCACTATGAGATCCAAGGCAATGTGACCCTTGTCTGACATGGAGCAGAAACACCTGCCTTGGTTTCCACCTCCTCTGCTACATGTATTCCAATCCACTGTCCGGTGATGTGGCTTCTGCCTTTCCAGCACTACAAAGACCTGCCCCATTTCTTGACTGTTAGCAGGAACTCCTTTGCGTATTAGGCCACAGACCCCTGATATAGCCAATCCTCCTGGAGCTTACAGGGCTCTTCTTACAGGGGCTATTATAAGCTCCAGGAGGATTGGCTACATCAGGGGTGTGTGGCCTAATATGCAAAGGAGTTCCTGCTACAAGCTTTTTTGTAGAATAGAAAAAAACAACTGTGCCTGAAAAAAAAACTTTGCACACAGTTTAAATAGAAATATCAAAAATGTCTTAATAGTGTACTGTCGCAGAAAATAATATCAGTCATTTAAATACATACAACTATATAAGCACAGTGTCTCTTAAGGCAAAAGTCAGTTCTCCTGTGTGATTCCTAAGTTTTTTCTACTCATTAAAAAAGTCATGGAAGATGCAAAGTTCAAATCATGAAGAAGAGTCTTTCCACAGTGTTCAGCTCAAAAGGGTAATTTTCCTTCATGTGATTGCTTTTCTCACAAGCCGAATGAATTATTTACTCTAGAAAGTCACTTGCACTTGCCAATTTCTCAAAGCATTCTTTTCAAATGACGGCCATTAGCAGGAACTCCTTTGTATATTAGGCCACACCCTCTGATGTAGCCAATCCTCCTGAAGCTTACAGGGCTCTTCTTACAGAGCCTACTGTAAGCTCTTGGAGGATTGGCTACATCAGGGTTGTGTGGCCTAATATGCAAAGGAATTCCTGCTACAAAAAAGCCCTGGTGTTTCCCATCCTCCTGCTGAATCTCAGACTACTCATCTCTGCTCTGTTCACTCACTTGCTGGTCAGACCACAAGATGCTTGTTTCCAAATCCCTGCTCTGGTTTTCTGTCCTCCTCCAGCACACATTCCTAGCTCTGAATGACAATGCCCCAACCTATCTTTCCTTATTTCCAGTATATCCCTGGCCTTTTATGAAGAGCTCTGCAGGATCCGACTAATGGTCCATCTAGTCCAGCATCCTATCTCCCATAGTGGCCAGCCAGTTCCTCTGGAGGGCCAACAACAAAGCCCGGAGTTTGAGGCCTTCCACTGATAAAAACAGAAGAGCCCTGCTGGATCCAACCAATGGCCCATCTAGTCCAGCATCCTGTCTCACATAATGGCCAGCCAGTTCCTTTAGAGGGCCAACAACAGGGGCCTAGAGGTCAAGGCCTTAAGAACATACAGATGTAAAAACATAAGAAGAGCTCTGCTGGATCAGACAAGTGTTCCATTCAGTCCAACATTTTTGGGCCTGGTGAGTAGCTGTCTTGAGTGAATGGAATTTAGGCTTCTACTAACCACCCCTTAGAAACAAGCTATGCTTGATACTGTGTACGCCTAGCTTGAACTTAAGAAGAATATAATAAGAAGAGTCCTGCTGTAACAGAACAGTGGTCCATCTAGTCTACCATCTTGTCTTGCATAGTTCCTCTGGAATTCCAACAACGGGGTAGAGAGGCCTTGGCTTTCCCCTGATGTTGACTTCTGGGCTGGCACTGGGATTCAGAAGCTGACTGCCAGCTCATCCCCTCATCATCTTAGTTGCCCTTCTCTGCCTTTTTTCAGCTCTGCGACGTCCTTTGGGAGATACAACGACCAGAACCTACTACCACATAGGCGTCCCAAATATCCCGCCCTGGCGGGAGAACACTGGATTTTGAGCCTCCTCCCCCGGTCTGCAAATATTCGGAAGCGGGAGGGGGGACGATGCTTCCCCCTCACAGCGCCGGGCCGCCGCCGCAGCAACACCAGCGCAGCGCCGCCACCACAAGCGCTGCTGGCCCAGGCCCATCACCGCGGCTGCGGCCCGAGCTACAGGCTGCCAGTGCCTGAGGAGAGCGGCAGAGGGTCTCCTCTCCCCCCCCCCCCCTTTGATCCTGCCTTCTGGGAGGGACTTGCGAGATTTTTTTTTACAATAAATACCAATTGCCCTTCCTTCCGAGGAGCGGCTGTAGCTGGGAAGGAGCGATCAGGAAAGTCAAAGGGAGGAAAGGTAAAACAGAAAAACAACAACCCCATGCAAGCCCCCCCCCCCCCCCCGTCTGAGGCTGCCAATTACAGGCCGTTTTCCAACTCGACCCCGAAGAAAAGCTAAAACCGGCATGAGGAAGCCCGCGCCTGCCTGCACTCTTTGCTTTCTTCCTGAGTGAGAAGGAAGCCGTCCACTTTCTTAACGCTTGCAAGGTCCGGGTAAAGTTAGAGAGTCCAGCGGCTCCTTTAAGACCAGCAAAGTGCTATTCAAGGTATGAGCTTTCGTGTGCACGGCACGCACACCTCAAATACGCAAGGTCTGGGTAAATAATTTTAAAAGCACATTATGCGGTGGAAAAAAAGGCCAGCAAGGCATCGCAACCAGCCAGGCAAGACTGCCTCCCTAGCGAGAGAGAGCATGTGACTTACCAGACTGGGGAGGAAACTGACTGCTGGGCATTCATTATTCCCTATGGAAACCGATTCCCAAAGGGAATAATGAAGAATTGATCAGCGGGTATCTGGTACTCTGGGGGGGGGCTGTTTTTTGAGGTAGAGGCACCAGATTTTCAGCATAGCATCCGATGCCTCTCCTCAAAAGACTGTCCAAGATTCAAAAAGATCTGACCGCGGAGTCCAATGCTATGAGCCCCCAAATAAGGTGCCCCTATCTTTTATTAATTCCAAGGAGGGAAGGCAATTGAAAAGGTGTGTGGTCCTTTTCAATGTGATGGACAGAACTTCCTTTGGAGTTCAATTATGCTTGTCACAACCTTGCTCCTGGCTCCACCCCAATGTCTCCTGGCTCCACCCCCAAACTCTCCTGGCTCCACCCCCAAAGTCCCCAGATATTTCTTGAATTGGACTTGGCAACCCTACTACCACACCTTGATTCTTTCTCTTCCTGCTCTAGCGTGCTCAGCCGTCCCAAAGTCTGTTGATGACCCCTCCCGTTCTTCCCTCGTTGCTGCCCCTGGAACTGCTTGGCAGAAGAGCTGCTTGGTGCTGCCGCCTCTTTTTTTCCTTCTGATCCATCTTAAAAGCCTGGTTTTTGTCGTGTCGCACAGATACTGACATATTTGTAACACTTTATTTCTCGTGCCAAGGAACGCTCCACAAGCTTCACTGCCACCACAGCCGTTAAGCATTGCTGAAGGCCCTTCACGCCACCCAAGATGTATGCTGCGTTCCTTTACTCTGAAGCCACTCAAAAGGCAAGAGACTGACGGTTCTTTCACTTAAAGGTATACTAGAGCAATATACCAATCCCAAAGTCTAGTTATCATAGGTCTAAAAATTCAGAATACCGTATGGCTCCTTAGTATTCATGTGCTTGTGTTGGTGGGAGGAGGAGGAGGAGGAGAAGAAGAAGGAAGTTCTATTCAAACTTTGTTCTATCGTTTAAACCCACATGGCTACCCACCTGAATCTGTCTACAGACATAAGATGGAAATCTGAGTTCTTTCCAACTCAGTAATCGATACGAACATAGGATGCTCGTGCATTTCTCTTTTATCAGATAGCGTGCTGAGTTCTTGTTTCCCCACACATATGTAGAAATTGCTTCTCTGTGCAGAACACAATCTGTTGCAGTTCCATTTGGTGGTTTTCTCTTTTCTCATAACTACTGTCTGAGTCCTCGACTGGTGAGTACCAGATGGGAAATAGTTTGTGGATCCACAGATTTGCAATTCTACCTTATTGCGATTATGGAGTCAAAGGAAAAGGACGCCCAAATCGATCACATATGTTCCCAATTGAGAGGGGGGAATGCATGGCTTACCTAACGTGATGTATAAAAAAAATAAGAAAAATTCAGAGGTTTCAATTTTTAAAAAATGAATCCCACGAGTTCTCTTTTGGGGACTGTGTGATCTGTTGTTGTTTTTTTACAGTCACATTAAAGGTAAAGGTAGTCCCTTGTGCAAGCACCAGTGGTTTCTGACTCTGGGGTGACGTCGTATCATGACAATTTCACGGCAGACATTTTACGGGGTGGTTTGCCATTGCCTTCCCCAGTCATTTACACTTTCCCTCCAGCAAGCTGGGGACTCATTTTACCGACCTCAGAAGGATGGAAGGCTGAGTCAACCTGGAGCCGGCTACCTGAACCCAGCTTCCACCAGGATCGAGCTTAGACTGCAGTACTGTAGCTTACCACTCTGCGTCATGGGGCTCTTCCTACAGTCACATTAGAGACTCTATGTACCCACAGAACCCAACAATTCAGGACTGAAACCTTTCGCAAAACCATGGGTGTGTCTTCTGCTTGGGGACAATGGAATTGGACACCCACAGAAAATCCCCCACCATGTTTTTTACTCCCTGGCATCCACAGTATCTACTGGCAACAAGGATACAAGAATTGTGAAATACTTCAAAAGACTGAACAGAGCACATTTGATCACAGATGATAGGCAAGGAACACAAGGAATAGCCAGAGAACACAATCAGAACAGAATCGGGGGGTTCTGGAGAGGTCACATTAGGCAATCAAGGCTTAACATAAGCCATGTTAGATCAGGCCAATGGACCATCCAGTCCAACACTCTGTGTCACACAGCGGCCAACAAACCAGGTGCCCTCAGGAGGTCCAGCAGCAGGGCCAGAACTCCAGAAGCCCTCCCATTGTTGCCCCCCAAGCACCAAGTGTACAGAGTATCACTGCCCCAGAGTGATACTCATACCCTCAGGTGGGGTAGCCATGTTGGTCTGAAGCACCAGCAAAGTTTGGATCCAGTGGCAACTTTAAGAACAACAAAGTTTTATTCACAGTATAAGCTTTTGTGTGCAACCGCCAGGGTTTTTTTTTGTAGCAGGAACTCCTTTGCATATTAGGCCACACACCCCTGAGGTAGCCAATCCTCCTGGAGCCTACAGGGCTCTTAGTACAGAGCCTACTGTAAGCTCCAGGAGGATTACCTACATCAGGGGTGTGTGGCCTAATATGCAAAGGAGTTCCTGCTACAAAAAAAGCCCTGTCAACCACACTTCATCAGATACAGACCACAGGACTCAAACTTCCCTCAATACCTTGTGGCTAATAGCCACTGCTGGGTCTCTGTTCCAGATGTTTTATCCGATCCCCTCTTGAAGCTGTCTACGCTTGTAGCCGCCAGCCACCACCTCCTGCGGCATGTGTTAATTACTCTTCTGGTGCAGAAGAATGTCACATTTTGATACAAACCAGCTTAGCAATATTTTAAAGGGGTGGTGATTTCCTGTGTAAACGTCGGAGGCCTCTGCGTTGTTCAATAGACAACAGGTGTTGCGTTGATCTCAGCCGCTTCTGCCTAATTAAAGAGTTCCTGCAATTCACAGGTTTGCGTAATAATAAAGATCTCATTTTCACCCCTTTTCATCTCCTGTTATTTACAGTCCAGGTGGGAATGGTACAGACTTCCTGTTAGTGTGATCAACAGACATGAGAGGGGTGGTTTTACCTCTCCTATTGCCAAAGGAGTAGAGTGTGGAATACCTTCAGGTCCAACAGAGGGACTGCACGGTTGTGAGGAATTACAGTGTTGGGACCTAATGCCCAGAGGTCGTTTTGTAGAAAAATAGGTGGTGGGGCTCATTGGCATAACTCATTAGCATATGCCACGCTCCCCAGTCCAAAGCAACCCAATGCAAGAAAGGAGAGCCCCAGGCGAGTGAGGTCTGCTTGGACTGGTTAGAGATCCAGCCAGCCCAAGCAGGCCTCACTTGCCTGGGGCTCTCCTGGGCTGCCCTCCCCCAGTCAAAAGACCAGCAAGCCATCCACTGCCCAAAGTCACATAAGAAGTGGGAAAAGGGTGGCAGGGGCTTCTCTAGGGGTTAATGGCAAAGCCCCTGGTGGCTGGCTGCCTGCTCTCCTAATCCAGGGTAGGGTTGCCAACTCCAATTCAAAAAAATATCGGGGGACTTTGGGGGTGGAGCCAGGAGACTTTGGAGCTGGATCCAGGAGACATTGGGGTGGGGCCAGGAGCAAGGTTGTGACAAGCATAATTGAACTCCGAAGGGAGTTCTGGCCATCACATTTAAAGGGACCACACACCTTTTCAATGCCTTCCCTCCATTTGGAAATAATGAAGGATAAGGGCACCTTCTTTTGAGGTTCATAGAATTGGATCCCCTGGTCCAACCTTTTTGAAACTTGGGGGGGTCGTTTGAGGAGAGGCACCAGATGCTATGCTGAAAATGTGGTGCTTCTACCTCAAAAAACAGCACCCCCCCCCCCAGAGCCCAGATACCTGCAGATCAATTCTCCATTATTTCCTATGGGAATAAGTCTCCATAGGGAATAATAGAGTTCCCAGCAGACATTTCCCTCCCCTTCCTGCTTTCTGATGACCCTGAAGCAGGGGAAAGGCCTCCAATCTGGTCCTGGAAGATCCCCTGCCCCCACCTGGGGATTGGCAACCCTAATCCAGGGATTGTTATGCAGCTGCAGCCACTATTCAATGGACAAGATAGGTGAGGTGGAAGAGGGCGAAGCTCCTGCTGAATCTGAGGCCTGCTAATGCCCAGCCGGACTCAACCCCGCCCCATCTGCCTAGGGTTGACAATCCCCAGGTGGGGGCAGGGGATCCCCCGGTTTGGAGGCCCTCCGCCCGCTTCAGGGTTGTCAGAAAGCAGGGGGAGGGGAGGGAAATGTCTGCTGGGAACTCTAATATTCCCTATGGAGATTTATTCCCATATAAAATCATGGAGAATTGATCCACGAGTATCTGGGGCTCCGTGGGGGCTGTTTTGGGGGGTAGAGGCACCAAATTTTCAGTATAGCATCTAGTGCCTCTCCCCAAAATACCCCAAAAGTTTCAAAAAAGATTGGACCAGGGGGTCCAATTCTATGAGCCCCAAAAGATGGTGCCCCTATCCTTCATTATTTCCTATGGAAGGAAGGAATTGAAAAGGTGTGCCGTCCCTTTAAATGTGATGGCCAGAACTCCCTTTGGAGTTCAATTATGCTTGTCACAGCCTTGATCTTGGCTCCACCCCTAACGTCTCCTGGCTCCACCCCCAAAGTCCCCAGATATTTCTTGAATTGGACTTGGCAACCCTACATCTGGCTGAGCTGAGGACAGCCAGGGGCCTGATGTGTCCATGCAAGAAAGGCCCATGCAAGGAGGAGGCAGCTGGGACCCAGACAGCCAAGGACAAAGCTAGGAAAGTGCAGGGAGGAGTCTGGTCAGAAGGCAAGGCCTGACTTGGGGGAGGCCAGGATGGGAGCAGGGGAAGGATCAGGGCAGGGAAGAGGCAGAGAAGTGTTCCCTTTTCCTTTTCAGGTGAATCGGGGGAAGGGAACTGGATACAGAAGAGAAGAAGAGATTGGATTTATCCCCCACTTTTCCCTCGGAGTCTCAGAGCTGCTTGCAATCTCCTTCCCCTCCCCACAACAGACACCCTGTGAGGTAGATGGGGCTGAGAGAGTTCTGCCAGAAACCACTCTTGAGATAACAGTTCTGACAGAGTTACGACTGACCCAAGGTCATACCAACAGGTGCATGAGGAGGGGTGGGGAATCAGACCTGGTTCTCCCAGATTAGAGTCAAGTGGGGGTGGCAGCAAGGCAAGGGAATCCCATAAAAGGGAAGGCCCCACATAGGGTTGCCAAGTCCAATTCAAGAAATATCTGGGGACTTTGGGGGTGGAGCCAGGAGACTTTGGGGGTGGAGCCAGGAGACATTGGGGGTGGAGCCAGGAGCAAGGGTGGGACAAGCATAATTGAACTCCAGGGGAGTTCTGGCCATCACATTTAAAGGGACAGCACACCTTTTTAAATGTCTTCCTTCCATAGGAAATAATGAAGGATAGGGGCACCTTCTTTGGGGGCTCATAGAATTGGACCCCCTGGTCCAATCCTTTTGAAACTTGGGGGGTACTTTGGGGAGAGGCACTAGATACTATACTGAAAATTTGGTGCCTCTAGCTCAAAAAACAGCCCCCTCAGAGCCCCCGATACCCACAGATCAATTCCCCATCATTCTCTATGGGAATCGTTCCTGGAGGTGCATAATGGCTGTGGGGGAGGGGCTTCCCCCGCGGGCCAGCTGGCTGGGGGAGGGGGGAAGCCTGTAAAACCGGGGGATCCCCTGCTGGGACCTGGGGATTGGGAAGCCTAGCCCCACACCTGGCTAGGCAGGAAGAGAAGAGCTACAGAGGGAGCCAAGAGAAAGCCAGTCCTGGGAAGGAATCGTAGGGTGATTACAGACCACCACTTTGGACCAACTCAGAGACAGCTCTGAAATTGAACCCAGAAATCCTTCCACACGCAAACTTCTGCCGCCCGTCTCCGTCCCACACTCACCCCGTCCTCCACAAGCCAGCTCAAAAAGCTACCGCTTCTGAAGTGGTAGCAAATTTCTGAGCCAACAGCCATTCTCCACATCAGTGTCTGGAAGCGGCAGGGCGGATGCAAGGTGCTTTGGCGGTGTGAAACTACCAAGCCGCCCCAAGCTGCTTCAGGCTTCTTCTTTTTTGGTAAACCTAACCAGAGCGCTCGACTCTTCGGGGGGGGGGGGGGAAAGAGCAGTCCAGCTTCTGAGGTGCCTCCCCATCTGAACGGGCCAAGTCGCCTTGAAGAAGGGATGGGGTCCCCTCACGTGTGGAAGCGTCAGGGCGGCTCTTTTTGAGCTGGCCCAATTCGGAACGCCTCCCAACCGCCCCAAACTGCCCATCTGTTATCACCCATAGAAAGTTTTTCCTAATATCCAGCTGGTACCTTCGCACCCATAATTTAAACCTATTATTGCGAGTCCTCTCTGCTGCCAGCAGGAACAGCTCCCTGCCCTCCTCTAAGTGACATTAGATTAATGCAGAGGTTCCTGCCCTCCTCGGGCTGTACCCCGAAATCTCCTGAGTATTCCCCAACCTGCAGCTGGCAACCCTGTCTTAGAAAAAGGCCACCAATGAAATCTCCCTCCTTGATGCTGCCATCAGCAGATAAGGCTAGATAAGTGAGGAGAGGTGTCTGTATGTGTTTTAAGCAGGAACACACAGGAACACAGTTCCAGCTGGTTCGGCATCAGGGGATGTGGCCTAATATGCAAATGAGTTCCTGTTGGGCTTTTTCTACAAAAAAGAGCCCTGTGTGAAACAATGATGACATCAGGGGTGTGGCCTAATATGCAAATGAGTTCCCTCTGGGTTCCCCCCCCACACACACACACACAAGAAAGCCCTGGGAGAGGCTATCGTGTCCAGAAATTACATTATGCTCATGAGGTTTATCAGGAATGCAAACATCCTCAGTAATACAAACCTAATCTCACTTTCAAAAAACTGGACAGGCAAACACTGGCTCCCACTTTGCAAGGAGTCAGATAGAATTCACCTCCTTTTTTTTAACCGCAGCTCCTGTTTCCAGCTCCGTATGAATGAATGGCCACTTCATTTTGAGAAGCCAGTTCATTTTGAGAGCCAGTTTGGCGTAGTGGTTAAATGCACGGACTCTTATCTGGGAGAACCGGGTTTAATTCCCCGCTCTTCCACTTGCAGCTGCTGGAATGGCCTTGGGTCAGCCATACTTATCACAGGAGTTGTCCTTGAAAGGGCAGCTGCTGTGAGCGCCCTCTCAGCCCCACCCACCTCACAGCTTGTCTGTTGTGGAGGGATGAGATATGGGAGATTGTAAACCGTTCTGAGTCTCTGATTCAGAGAGAAGGGCAGGGTATCAATCTGCAGTCTTTTTCTTCTTCTTCAGCTCCAAGTGCTCCTATGGAGAATAAGAAAGATGCAGAAATGTGGGAGGGGTCTATGCCAGAGGTGGCCAACGGTAGTTCTCCAGATTTTTTTTTGCCCACAACTCCCATCAGCCCCAGCCAGCATGGCCAATGGCTGGGGCTGATGGGAGTTGTAGGCAAAAAACATCTGGAGAGCTACCGTTGGCCGCCCCCGGTCTATGCCTTCCCCTGCATCTCAGACCATCTTGCTCCAAGGACCCAAAGTACGACATTAGAAGAGGTGACCTTGGGATGCGTAACAGTTTCCCCTTGATCGTTGTGGCGAGTTGTAAACTGGAACTGGAAATGTGTCATCAGTATTTTATCGTCGATCCTTGCTGTTAGCATATCTCGTCCAGATAACGTTTTTGTTATGGCCTGTGGCCAAGCAAAATAAACCAGGCTAATTCTTTCTTTTTTTCTTCAGGTTCAGCGTGTGTTCCCGCCTTCCAGTATCTCAACTCTCCTGAGATCACTTTATTAGCAAATACCAATTAGCAATTAAAGGAGGGAAGGCGCTAACAACGAGGTTTGTCAGTCGAAGTCAAAGCTTCACACGGATATTGGCTAAGTTGGCCGGGAAGTTTCTAGCTACTTGAGTTACAGCTGTTTAGTAACTCAGAAGTGTTCTAAAGCGTAAGTGGGTATTGCCCTGGTGAGATTTTATGGTCGCAAACAGCATATTATGGATTCAAAATCTGGTGTTGGAAGGCCCCTCCCCATCTGCTTAGGATGGGTCAAAAGTTGTTTTTACAGCTGAATTCCAAACCATCATCACAACAGCCATTGTGCTGTACCACAGTTACAAAATTATGCATGTGTTAGGTAGAGAAAGAGTACTTTTCTCTGCTTCTCAGAATACAAGAACTCTGGGACAGTCGATGAAATTAATGAGTGGTAGGCTTTGAACAGGTAAAAGGAAGTACATCTTCACCCAAAGAGTAATTAAGAAGAACTGCAGATTTATACCCCAACCTTCTCTCTGAATCAAGAGACTCAGAGTGGCTTACAATCTTCTATATCTTCTCCCTCCACAACAGACACCCTGTGAGGTGGGTGGGCTGAGAGGGCTCTCACAGCAGCCGCCCTGTCAAGGACAACTCCTGTGATAGCTATGGCTGACCTAAGCATTCCAACAGCTGTAAGTGGAGGAGCGGGGAATCAAACCCGGTTTTCCCAGATAGAGTCCAGGCACTTACACCAAACTGGCTCTCTTAACACATGGAATTCACTGCCACAAGAAATTGTGGCAGCTACAAACATAAAGAGAGTTTCAGGAAGGGATTGGATAAACATCTGGAGCGGAGGTCCAACAGTGGCTATTAGCCACAAGGTATAGATGGAACACAGTGTCTGGGGCAGAGATGCTCTGTATTCTGGGTGCTTGGGGGCCACAATGGGAGGGCTTCTGGAGTTCTGCCAGTGGACTTCCTGATGGACCTGGGATTTTAGCCACTGTGTGACACAGAGTGTTGGACTGATCCAACATGGCTTCTCTTATGTTCTAATGGTAGGACTGCCAAGTTCCCAGGCTGGGTGGGGTTCTCCCTGGATCCTCCCCTGATGTCGCCAGAGCGATGACATCACTTGGAAGTGATGTCATTGTACCCGGCGATGTTGCGTGCCAGCCACTCTAGGAGCATCCAGGAAAACTCTATGGTTTTCCTGGACACTCTGGCAATTTGGGAGGAAAAACTCTATGGTACCATAGAGTTTCCCTCCCAAATTGCTAGAGTGTCCGGGAAAACTATAGCGTCTTCCCGGACACTTCTAAAGCAGCCAGCACATGATGTCGCTGGCACAATGACATCACTTCCAAGTGACGTCACTGTACTGCACACACAAAGCGCAAACAAAAACAGTCCCCCGCCAGAGACCGTGGTGGACTTGACAACCCTATCTAACAGTCCATATAGTCCAGTATCTTATTTCCCATGGTGGCCAAACAGATGTCCCAGAAGGTCTACCACAAAACTTCCTCCTGATGTTGTTCCCCAGCAACTGACGTTCTGATGTGTGCTGCTCTCAAATATGGAGTTCCCCCTAGGGCAAAAAGCCACCAATGAACCTGTCCTCCATGAGTTTGTCTAATCCCTTTTTAAAGCAATCTAAGCCCGATTCCATAAGAACATAAGAACATAAGAGAAGCCATGTTGGATCAGGCCAACGGCCCATCAAGTCCAACACTCTGTGTCACACAGTGGCAAAAAATTTTATATACACACATACACTGTGGCTAATAGCCACTGATGGACCTGTGCTCCATATTTCTATCTAAACCAAAAAATATGGAGCACAGGTCCATCAGTGGCTATTAGCCACAGTGTATGTGTGTATATAAAATTCCCCACTAGCCTTACCCCACTCTCGCTCTCCTCTTCTCTGCGGGGCTTCCGTTGGAGTTCACACTATCTGTCCTGAGGCTGCAACTCGCTCCGCCTCTTTTGCGCAGCAAACAAGATCCTCCTAAAACCGGTTTCTGTTTGCTGCACAAAAGAGGCAAAGCGAGTTGCATCCCCGGGGCAGCTTGTGCAACATCTGATGGAAACCCTGTGGAGAAGAGGAGCGTGAGAGTGTAGTAAGGCTAGTGGGGAATCGGTCTGTCACCATTGCCACAGTCTGTGACAGAAAGTTCCAAAAGGTAATTAGGTGTTGCATGAAGCCATGCTTTCTCCAAATGTATTGAACTGATAGTAGAAATGCCAAGAGGAACCCCCATCTCACAGCTTGTTCTGCTTCAATCCACCCGTGAGGGTTTCCAGGGAAACATGGGTTATTGAGAAAAAGGGGGATGAAAGAGCCAAACTGGGAGTGAGGATGGAGGAGGAGGAAGAGGAGGAGGAGGAGAAGAAGATTGCAGATTTATACCCCGCCCTTCTCTCTGAATTAGAGACTCAGAGTGGCTTACAATCTTCTATATCTTCTCCGCCCACAACAGACACCCTGTGAGGTAGGTGAGGCTGAAAGGGCTCTCACAGCAGCTGCCCTTTCAAGGACAACCTCTGCCAGAGTTATGGCTGACCCAAGGCCATTCCAGCAGGTGCAAGCGGAGGAGTGGGGAATCAAACCCGGTTCTCCCCTATGAGAGTCTGCACACTTAACCACTACACCAAACTGGCTCTCCTCCACTTTAGCTGTTGAAGTGACCAGGAGGGGGAGACTGTGGAGCTGTCAAGCAAGCTTTGAGGGAAGGAAGAGGTGGCTGGGGGTAGGGACAGAAAGCAGGGGAAGGGAACTTGAAAAATAAACAGTGGGTGTTTTTACATTCAGTTTGATCCAGAGTTTTAGAGTCTTCAAATCGCCTGCCACTGTTCTGCTTTAATTATTTTCCCTTTTACATTTAAGCATTTCAATTTTTTTTTTTTGGGGGGGGGGGTCTCTGATCAGAGAGCAGCTGGAATACCAATGCTTAGTTAAATGTATACGATTGCTTGGAAATCGTGTCAACACTGCAAAAACAATACAAATTTAAATTACTAGATGAGGCAAGCAATGATATGTAAAAATTTCAAGTGCTGTCAGTTCTCACGCAAATTATTGCACCTTATGGCTTTTGGAGGAGTCTTTTAAAACGCATGAAAACTTCTACAATACAAGTTTGAAACGCCCGTAGAGAAAAAACCAGATCAAAGCTAGTGTCGAGAAAAACGTTGCAGCAGCAGCTCCAAAACGCATCTCACTGAAACAAATGTAGATGCTTCGGGCAGCAAGGATGCAAAACCGTTGTGAGAACGTTAGGTAATGTAAAAGGTGAGTTTCCAATGCAGTGATAGAGAGTCACAAACTGTCAGTGGAAAAACACCCTGTGTCAACATAAGGACTATTTGCTGCCAATTGTTTTATCTCATTCCATCACCGGTTTTTTTGGCTCCTGCTCCACTGAGTCTCTTTTCCAAAGAAATTTGATCCGTCAATGACTGGAGGTCAGCTGCTTCCCAGCTTGTACCCTGCCCAGGATGCTTTTACACAATAGAATTCATTGGCTTCTCTTACATTCTTATGTTTGGTGATGTCCCACAAACCATGCTCTCATCTTATCATTCCAGAAATTAGACGTATCTCATGAAGTCATAAGACAGGCTAAGTTTCAATGTTTTGTATGTGACCCAACAACAACATACGAACAATCCGGTTGGATTGGACCAGCAATCCATTTTGTTCAACATGCTATTGCACATGGTTGCCCAAACAGCCAACCTGAAGGACCAAAAAACAGGCCACAGAGACCATAAGAACATAAGAGAAACCATGTTGGATCAGGCCAGTGGCCCATCCAGTCCAACATTCTGTGTCACACAGTGACCAAAAAACCCCATGTGCCATCAGGAGGTCCACCAGTGGGGCCAAGACACACACACACACACCCAGCACCAACAATATAGAGCATCACTGCCCCAGACAGAGAGTTCCAACAATACACTGTGGCTAACACCCACTGATGGACCTCTGCTTATCCAATCCCCTCTTGAAGCTGTCCAAGACCAAGACCTTCTTCTGATGTTGCCTCCTGGCTTGCTTCTGGTTTCAAATGTGTTTGTCATCTAGAAACCAACTGCAGTCAGTTCATTAGCAAACGGTTTGACGCAGCACCCTTTGGGCTTCCCTGTTACAACCCAGCTGGGATTTTATGATAAATAACTTGTGTCCTTGTGAGGACTGTCTGCTGACAGGTTTGTTATGTTTCATGATCATTTGTCTTACTCCTGCTTCATAAAGCCCCCTTTCCAAAGATATTTAATCAACTGAAGACCAAATGCTTGCTTCACCCCAGGTGGTATCCACCCTGGGGTATTTTCTAAAATGGAACTTACTGAATAATCATTCTTCTCTACCCTTCTCAGCTCAAGGGTGTGTTTTGGAAGAGCTCTGCCCCTCCCAGGTAAGGCTCTACCTCTTGAAATGAAGGAGATTCTGGTACAAACTTGACCAATCTTTGGAACGAGGGTAGGGTTGCCAATCCCCAGATGGGGACTGACAAGAGAAAATTCTAAGGTTCCATGACAACCAGCCTCAGTAGTGCATAAGCATACCCTGATGTACAGAACACCCATGTAAAATGCAGAGAAAGGACATAAGTGAAACCATTTAAAAACACAGTCTTAAGTTTTATCTAGTAGTCCTTCAGCTTCAAAGGAATCCTCGGTTCTTCAGCTCCTGAGGAAACCACGTAGTAGTTCAACTTCCAAAATAGTCCAATATGTCTTGTACACAGCAGTCTTGAACACAGCAACGAGGCAGTCTTCCTGTAGTACTTTAAATTCCCTCGTTTCACAAGAAGCTTTGACCAGCTGTGTCAGAAATAACAAAGTTTAAAATCACAAATATTTAAAAAGCATATAAACAACCCACACCTGTAATATTACATGCCTTTCGACCAGTATATCAGAGCACAGCAAGATTCCAACATTTTTGCACACAATTAAGTTACAGTCTCCAGATGGGGGCAGGGGATCCCCAGATTTGGAAGCAGAGCATCCAATGTCTCTCATCAAAACACTCTCCAAGTTTCAAAAAGATTGGACTAGGGAGTCCAATTCTATGAGCCCCAAAAGAAGGTGCCCCCGTCCTTCATTATTTCCAGTGGAGAGAAGACATTGAAAATGTGTGTAGTCCCTTTAAATGTGATGGCCAGAACTCCCTTTGGAGTTCAACTATGTCACAACCTTGCTTATGGCTCTACCCCAATGTCTCCTGGCTCCACCCCCAAAATCCCCAGATATTTCTTGAATTGGACTTGGCAACCCTCAACAAGGGGTGTGTTCTGTGGTTAAAAAAAAGTTATAATTGTCCCGCCTTGGGTCTCGACCAAGGGGGGGGTCGGCTCTCCCACGGCCAAGGCCGCCTTTCCCGCGGCCGACTCCCCAGCCGAGCCCCGCCAGCAAAAAGCCCTTCCGACGGGCACCGGAAATGCCTGCGACACCCCCACTCACCCCGACGAGGCTCGAGGAGCCCGGAGAGCCAGACAGAGGCCACACCATGCCCCGCGGCCACCCGACATGGAGGAGACCGGCCAGCTGCATGGGAAGAACCGGGGCCAGCCCGCGGCGAGTCAGAGAGCCAGCCCAGGAGCCGGAAGAGGGAACCGTCCCAGGACGCCAGGGATCAGCGTCGGGTCTTATGAAGAGGGGCGGGGCCAGCCTGGAGAGGGGGCAGGAAAAGGGGGGTGGAGCAAGAAGGGGAATAAAAACAGCCACGCTGGGAGGTCAGGGAGGCGGCTGTGAGAGAAGGCCTGCCCATCCAGAGAGTCGCAAGGAGCCCTGAACATCACCAGGGATAGGAGACTGGGTGACGTAACCCCGCCCCTACCCAATTCTGAGACCTCCACAGCTGGCTACAGAGCGAACGAGAGGGCTGGTCCCAAGGAGACACCCCCTGGGGAGCAGCAGGGGTGCGATATTAATATTGGATCTGGGTTTTGGGGGAGAAATCTTTATTGTGATTGCAGATTTTTTGATAGGACACTTCAGATTTGGTATTCGAATCAGTGTGTTTTTTTCCAGGTTCCAGAATCCCAGGACAATTATTTTCAATGAGGAACCAATTTGAGGGTTTGGGACACCTTTTTTCAGATATAATGGCTCTAAATTTGCAGCGAACCTAGTCCTCCCTCTAATCGAAAGGCCCCCATATTTCAGAGGCAATGGACAATGGGGCTCGGTTTTACAGACCCCCAACTAGGTGCCTCTCTGCACAGGCCCATTTCTCTCCATTGATTCTTACGGAGGGGGGCGTAGATGGCTGTTGCAGCCTGGCAGAAAATTGACATCATGCCAGCCACCAGCATTTTGAAAAGATTCCTGCAGCATTTTTTAAAAATGTAATCTTACAGTGATTGACAGTAGAAAAACACTTTCTCTTCTGAAAACTCTGCATCTGCTTTCATTCCTTGCTGTGGTCTATTGCTGTTTTTCTTTCACAAAGTACAAATTTTCATTGGCAGAGAACACCCCCCCATCTGCTCCTGCCATCCTTGTAATTCCCCCCTGCCCCAAAAATGAGAGCTACCTTTAACATTCCTTCTCTGGGGCTTATCTCTGATGGCGATTGGCTGGGAGCCCTCTGGTGATCCTTCCCTTGGAAGGATCCAGTTGGAATGCAGAAAAGTCATAGCCCAGGAAATCAGGAGCATCAAAGACAAATAAGATGCCTCCTGTTGAGGGGGTGAGCACTTGATCACAAAAAAACAACATGGGTTCTCCAGGAAGGTGAGTTTCCAGGGCTATAGCCAGGATTTTAAATTTGATGGGGCCACGGGCAGGATTTTTCTGTTTAAGGGGTCAGGCTCTCAGTGTCAACTCTCAAAAAAATCCTGTGAACGCCTCTTTAAAAAAAAAAACCAAACACCAAGTTATCCCTTTTATCAGGGCTTTTTTTTTTTTTAGCAGGAACGCACAGGAACACAGTTCCGGCTGGCTTGGTGTCAGGGGGTGTGGCCCAATATGCAAATGAGTTCCTGCTGGGCTTTTTCTACCAAAAAGCCTTAGTGAAACAATGGTGCTGTCAGGAGGTGTGGCCTAATATGCAAATGAGCTCGTGCTGGGCTTTTTCTACCAAAAAGCCTTAGCGGGACAATGGTGATGTCAGGAGGCGTGGCCTAATATGCAAATGAGCCCCTGCTGGACTTTTTCTACTACTGCCTTTTATTATCACTAAATTATGCACAAGCTTTCATCTTCCCCTGCACTTTTTATTAGGCTGGATGGTAAGTGGGGAGAGGAGAAAGAAAAGGGCTAAGGCCTCTTGAACAGAGCGACAGCAAGCAATTGATAGATGGGGCAGAAAGGTTACACAGGGGTTTGACTGGTGGAGCCTGGACCCCCCCCCCCCCCAGTGCCCCACTGTAGCTATGGACCTGGGAGTTTCTAACCCCTAAGAATCCCGGATCTGTGTTGCCATTCCAGAAAATCATGGTAACAGTCATTTCCCATTACATTTTCATCAGCTCAGGTACTTCAGAATGCACACCTCTACCGGGAACATTCTGCAGTTGGCCTCAAAACAAAAGATAATCCTGATTCTAACCCTCCTTGTCAGCCTCTTGGGGTCTGCTTTGGGATTACAACTAATCTCCAGGCCACAGAGGCCAGGTCACCTGTAGAAAATGGCCGTGGCTTCTTTGATGAGGTCCATCCATCTCATGTTAGCTTGGAAAGGGTTGGAACACTTTCCGTATAAAGAAAGGTTAAAACGCTTGGGGCTCTTTAGCTTGGAGAAACGTCGACTGCGGGGTGACATGATAGAAGTTTACAAGATTATGCACAAGACAGAGAAGGTAGAGAATGAAGTACTTTTCTCCATTTCTCACAATACAAGAACTCGTGGGCACTCTATGAAATTGCTGAATGGATAAAAGGAAGTTCTTCACCCAAAGGGTGATTAACATGTGGAATTCACTGCCATAGGAGGTGGTGGCAGCTACAAAGATAGACAGCTTCAAGAGGGGATTGGATAGCATATGGAGCAGAGGTCCATCAGTGGCTGTTAGCCACAGTGAATTGTTGGAACTCTCTGTCTGGGGCAAGTGATGCTCTTGATGCTTGGGGGGACACAGTAGGAGGGCTTCTAGTGTCCTGGCCCCACTGATGGACCTCCTGATGGCACCTGGGGTTTTTTGGCCACTGTGTGAAACAGAGTGTTGTACTGGATGGACCATTGGTCTGATCCAACATGGCTTCTCTTATGTTCTTATGGCCACTGTGTGACAGAGTGTTGGACTGGACGGGCCATTGGCCTGATCCAACATGGCTTCTCTTATGTTCTTATGACCAATGTGTGACACAGAGTGTTGGACTGGACGGGCCATTGGCCTGATCCAACATGGCTTCTCTTATGTTCTTATGGCCACTGTGTGACACAGAGTGTTGGACTGGATGGGCCATTGGCCTGATCCAACATGGCTTCTCTTATGTTCTTATGGCCACTGTGTGAAACAGAGTGTTGTACTGGATGGACCATTGGTCTGATCCAACATGGCTTCTCTTATGTTCTTATGTTGGGTCTTCCTCTTTTCCTGCTGCCTTCAACTTTCCCTAGCATCATTGTCTTTTCCAGTGAGTCTTTTAAGGAGGTAATAATTACTCATATCAGTTTTGTAGTAGAGTATTCATTGATTTTTAAGGGTGTTGTAACCTATCTGCATATCTCTTGAAAACTAACTGCTGGTCAATGAAAATGGACCCTCTGTGCACTTACTATTGCTAAAAGACTTTTATTACAGCACTGAACATAAGAACATAAGAGAACATAACAGACCATGTTGGTTTAGGCCAATGGCCCATCCAGTCCAACACTCTGTGTCACACAGTGGCCAAAAAAACCCAGGTGCCATCAGGAGGTCCATCAGTGGGGCCAAGACACTAGAAGCCCTCCCACTGTACCCCCACAAGCACCAAGAATACAGAGCATCACTTGCCCCAGACAGAGAGTTCCAACAATCTCTCTCTCTCGGCTTGGCTTCGCGAACGAAGATTTAAGAAGGGTGCAATAGTCCACGTTTGCTGCAGGCTCACTGGTGGCTGACAAGACCAATGTGGGACAGGCAGGTCCGGCCACAGCGGCTGCAGGGAAAAGTCTGATTTAGGGTTGGTCCCTGTGACTAATAGCCCCTGATGGACAACCTCTGCTCCATATGTTTATCCAACCCCTTCCTGAAACTGGAAAGTTAAATAAAGGTCCATCTCCAGTAATCCAATGGATTGAGGATTTTACAACCTTATCAGCAATTGAATGTAAACAACAATTGCACTTGGACATATTATTTAGATATTTGGAAACTTCTATACGGGCTTATTTGTAGACTTGCCACTATTGTTATATTTTGTTTTGGGTTTTTTAAAATTTCTTTCTGTTTGGGAATCTGATTTATAATAAAAGGGGTTTTTTTAAAAAAAAGATACAGAAAAGACTGGCTCTTAATACCCGTTTCTTATATTTACTGCAATATTGTTCCTTAACGGAAAGTATTCAGACCAAGGTATATTTAGATCATCCCTTTTCCATCTTTGAAGCTAATAGTAAACTGTGGTCCCTTTATACCACATGTGCAAATCTGATGATATTGTTCAAAATACAAAGACCTTTTTCTCCAAAGACAGGAGGAAAAAATTGATTATATACAAAAAGGAAGCTAACAATAAATCCTTTAGGATTTGTTTGGTTTTTTTAATACTTCCTGTGCTATCCAAGTGGCATCAATTAACATGTTTCTTTGTAAAACACAGCATTGTTTGTACCCCTTAGAGTCAGACCAAGGTAAATGTTCTACAGGAATCTTTGATGAAATTTGCTCTATGGTTCCTCTTGGGTTATCTTTATCCATTAGAAACCCAGAACCAATCAGTTTCACACAGGTAGTGCAATAATAGACAATTGTCTTTGGCCAACATTCACACAGTGCTTTTGTAGCACGTCTAAAGAAATGTTAGGTTCTTTCTCTGTCCAGATATAATTAGATGACAATTTCTGCCAAGAAATCAAGATGTTAGAAGCACTGGGAATTGGTACATTTTCAAATAAGAAACGAAAATGAGGGAGGATGTTTATTCAGATTCAAGCCTGTAAAATGACAGGGTCCACTCCAACTGTGACTCTCTCTTTTGAAACACTCCTACTTAGCAATAGCAGTAGCCTCTCTTTTGAGTTTTATGATAAATAGCAGCAATACTCCCTCTAAGCCAGGGGTGTCAAACATGCAGCCCGGGAGCCAAATAAGGCCCCTGGAGGGCTCCTATCAGTCCCACAGGCAACTAGCTGTCATCTGCTTCCTCCTCTCTTGCTTCCTTCTGCATCTCATCTTGCTTTGCAAGGCTTGCTCAATCGCACAGGAGCTACAGAGCAAAACCTTGATTTTCTCCATTGGTTGAGGCTCCTCCCCTTCCTGTTTCCCTGGGGAGGGAGGGAAAGAGCTAGAGCTTCCTTTGCCCAGTTCCCCAGATCCCATGGGAGAAATACAAAGAAAATACCTTTAATACCAACAAGTGCTAATGTTTTAAGCATGTTTTATTTAATTTTTTTTTTAAATCTTTAATTGTGTTTGTCTGTGTCCTTTAAAAAGTTTATATCTCTGCTACCTAATCTTAAATAGGTACACACGTGGCCCGGACTGACACGACCTGGCCTGACAAGGTCTCATTTATATCAGATCCGGCCTTCATAACAAATGAGTTCGACACCCCTGCTCTAAGCTATGGAGTCTTGTGAGCAAAAATTCTGCTTTGTGAACTGCTAGCATGAAAGTTGTGAGCCACTGAATAAATTAGTTTGGTGTGAGGCCATTTTTCCTGACCTAAGACAAAAATGTGTGAGCCAGAGGCTAAAAAACGGTGAGCTGGCTCACACTAACTCAGCTGAGAGGGAACATTGAGAAGCAGCCCAGTTTGCTGATGATCCCCAGCTATTCAGGACTGGCAAAACCAAAGCAGATTGCCAAGGGGGAAACGGAGATCAAGACTGATACACACTGAAACAAAGAAATAGCCTAACTTGAACTGTATGCTGATGGAATGGCTGAGAGAGAGAAAGAGATCTGGGTATTGTAGTGGCCAGCTTGACGAAAATGTCAACTCACCATGAGGCGGTGAGGAAAAACGCAAACTCAATCAGGGACACGTTATTCAATTAGGGACAGGTTGCAGGCTCCTCCTCAGCCTCAGGAGCCGTGGCCAAGGGGAAAGCACTGGACAGGGACTGCAAGAGCAGCAGGCAGGGGTGGAATTCTAGCAGGAGCTCCTTTGCAATTAGACCACACACCCCTGATGTAGCCAATCCTCCAAGAGCTTACAAGGCTCTTTTTTGTAAGCTCTTGGAGGATTGGCTACATCAGTGGTATGTGGCCTAATATGCAAAGGAGCTCCTGCTAGAATTCCACCCCTGGCGGCAGCCATCAACCATCAACGCGACTCTAGACCATCAAGGGGACCATGTATTGGGGGAGGCTGGGGAAGAGGAGGGGCCAAACCCAACCCATATGAGGTAGTATCAACAAAGAGCTGGGAGGAAACAGTGGATCCTTTTCTTGGTCTATTAGAGTGATGTAGCCAACCCTGATGTAGCCAATCCCCCAGGAGCTTACAAGGCTCTTTTTTGCAAGCTCTTGGAGGATTGGCTACATCAGGGGTGTGTAGCCTAATATGCAAAGGAGCTCCTGTTAGAATTCCACTCCTGGGTCGGCCGCCATCAACCCCACTCTAGACCATCTAGGGGACAAGGTATTAGAGGAGGCTGGGGAAGAGGAGGCTGGGGAAGAGGAGGGGCCAAACCCAACCCATATGAGGTAGTTCCCACAACAAGCTGGGTAGGAAGTAGTGGATCCTTTTCTTGGTCTATTTGAGTGGGTATCCAGAGGAGTAAAGAACCAGATGGTGCCCTCCCCCTCCACTCTCTATTCTAGGATTGCCAGGTGTGTGTTGGAAAGTACCTGGAGACTTCGGGAGTGGATCTGGGAGAGGGCGGGGTTCGGAGAGGGGCCTCAGCATGAAACAATGTCATCGAATCCACCCTTCAGAGCAGCCATTTTCTCCAGGGGAGCTGATCTCTGCCAGCGGGAGATCAGCTGTAAAAGCGGAAGATCTCCAGGCCTCACCTGGAGGATGGCAACCTTATGTCTATTCCGAAGTCTGGGGAGCTCAGGGGCTGATGCCCACCTGACTGCTGAAGGACAGGCCTCAGGGTGCCCATAGGGGAATGTCAAATTTATATCCCGCCCTCCCCTGAGGGGCTCAGGGTGGCTAACAACAGTTTAAAATGACATAAAAGATATATATATAAAACCAGAATATGCAATAAAATCATTTCCATACATTTTACAGTCGTTACAATTCCAAGATGCACGTTGATGTTCTGGTTATTCTGATGGTCTGGTTTCAATTATATTGGCTTCAGTGAAATTCGAAGAGGAAATTAACATTGTAATGCTGTTGTATATATCTAGGTTAGGGTCGTCAGCCCCAGGTTGGGAGATTTGGGGGGCGGGTTGAAGCCTGAGGAGAGCCGGTAAGGGAGGGGCTTCAGTGGGGCACAGTGCCGTCGCACACCTTCCAAAGCCAGTGCCAGATTAAAACCTATAGAGGCCCCTAGGCAGTTGAAATCTTGGGGGCCCCCTCACAAATTATCTCAGAGTCTGAGCACCCACCTCACCGCCCACAGCCCCCACTGCAGCCTGCAGGCACCTTCTCAAAAGCCCCTTTGACAAAGCTGCGGGGGAGAGGCTAGGGTTGCCAAGTCCAGTTCAAGAAATATCTGGGGGCTTTGGGGGTGGAGCCAGGAGACTTTGGGGGTGGAGCCAGGAGACATTGGGGGCGGAGCCAGGAACAAGGGTGTGACAAGCATAATTGAACTCCAAGGGAGTTCTGGCCATCACATTTAAAGGGACAGCACACTTTTTAAAATGTCTGCCTTCCACAGGAAATAATGCAGGATGGGGCACCTTCTTTTGGGGCTCATAGAATTGGACCCCCTGGTCCAATCGTTTTGAAACCTGGGGGGGGGGGGTACTTTGGGGCAAGGTACTAGATACTATAATGAAAATTTGGTGCCTCTACCTCAAAAAACAGCTCCCCCGGAGCCCCCGAAACCTCCAGATCAATTCCTCATTTTCCCCTATGAGAATCGATCTCCACATAGGGAATAATGAAGTGCTCAGCAGACGTTTCCCTCCCCTACCCCTTTCTGGCGACTCTGAAGCAAGGGATTGGCCTCTCTACTCATGAGTTGCTGCCAACTTCTTCAAAGTAACACAGACACACCATCCCAAGAGGAAGCCTTTCAATCAGAGACTGAAGCCTCCAAAGGCACATGGTCCTCTGGGGGCAGAGCTTCCCCTCGCCGGTCAGCTGACTGGGGTTGGGAAGGAGCCTGGGAAAGCGGAAGAACCCCCGCTGGGACCTGGGGATTGGCGAGCCTAGGAGAGGCAGAGAGAGGCAAACTTGGTAATGATGTCAGCAGCAGCCGCACCAGGCAAGTCGGGCAAAGAGCAGCTCAGTTCGCTGGCTGCATGTTCAGGTTGGGAGGGTTGAAAGCGGGGGGGGGATGGGGGGAGCCAGCCCAGGACCCCTAAAGGCATGGGGGCCCCTAGGCCAGTGCCTACGGCCTAATTTTTAATCCAGCTCTGTCCAAAGCGGCCACTCTCTGCAGGGGAATTGATCACAGTTGTAATCCCAGGAGATCTCTGGCCACCAACTGGAGGTTGGCAACCCTCTGTTGCAGCCTCATTCAGAATATTGTGTATAGCTCTGGTCTCCATACTTTGAAAAAGGTATTGCAGAGCTGCAAAAAGTGCAGAAAATGGTAACCAAGGTGATCAAGGGATTGGAACACCTTTCATCTGAGGACAGTCTACAGAGGCTGGGGCCTAAGATAAAAGACCACATTCTCCAATGCATGCATAATTTTATGAATTTCTGTCACATCCTTTCCCCCCCTCCCGCAGTCTTTTTGCAAGCTGTGGGAAACACAGAGGCCAAAGTAGGGTTGCCAACCCCACCTGGAGATCTGGAACTCTTCTCCATACTACAGAGATCAATTCTCCATAGGGTTGCCAACCCCCAGGTGGGGGCAGGGGATCCCCCGGGTTGGAGGTCCTCCCCCCGCTTCAGGGTCATCAGAAAGCGGGGGGGAGGGGAGGGAAATGTTTGCTGGGAACTCTGTTATTCCCTATGGAGATTTATTCCCATAGAAAATCATGGAGATTTGATCCGGGGGTATCTGGGGCTTTGGGGATGAGGCTGTTTTTTGAGGTAGAGGCACCAAATTTTTGGTACAGCATCTAGTGCCTCTCCCCAAAATGTCCCCCAAGTTTCAAAACGATTGGACCAGGGAGTCCAATTCTATGAGCCCCAAAAGAAGGTGCCCCTATGCTTCATTATTTCCTATGGAAGAAAGGCATTGAAAAGGTGTGCCGTCCCTTTAAATGTGATGGCCAGAACTCCCTTTGGAGTTCAATGATGCTTGTCACAGCCTTGATCGTGGCTCCACCCCTAATGTCTCCTGGCTCCACCCCCAAAGTATCCTGGCTCCACCCCCAAAGTCCCCAGATATTTCTTGAATTGGACTTGGCAACGCTAATTCTCCAGGAACAAATGGCTTTAGATACTGGACTCTATGGCAGTATAATGCCCAAGGTCTCTCCCCTCCCCAAACTCTGCCCCTACCCCAGTCTCTGCCCCCAAGTCTCCAGGGATTTCACAACCAGGAATTACCAACAAGAAAGTCAGTTTGATGTAGTGGTTAAGTGCATGGACTGGGATCTGGGAAAACAGGGTTTGATTCCTCACTCCTCCACGTGCAACTGCTGATGTGACCTTGGGTGTTTTTACATTCAATTTTGATCCAGAGTTATTGAGTAGTCAAATCAACTGCCACTGTTCCGCTTTAAATTATTTCCTTTTGCATTTGTGGATTTGCTCTGCTCATTTTGCAGAGCTAAACTTCTATATTGCAGCTCATGCACAGACTGCTGATGTCAGTTACAGGAACTGCAGATATATAGTTCTGAGACATCACATTTTATCCTGAAGCCAGATTGCTACATTCTGCAGATCTTTCCAATGTTCACAGTTTTCTTATTACTCCATGATATGGATTATTGTGAGCAAAAATTAAAATTTGTGAGCTACAGTATGAGCTCTGATCAGGGCATCCAGAATACCAATGCTTAGTACATTGCTTAGAAATCATGTTACAGCTACAGTCACCATACAAATGTAAACTGAGGCAAGTACCAAGATGAGGCAAGCAATGAGATGTAAAAATTTCAAGTGCTGTCAATTCTCATGCAAATTGGTGGCACCTTATGGCTTTCGGAGGGACAGGGAATGGGATCTGAAAATACAGAAGAAAACTTCTACAACCATTCATTTGATATGCCTCTTGAGAAATGTCCAGATCAAAACTAGTTTCAAGAAAAACGAGGCAACAGTGGAGTCGGCACCCATTTTGCGTAAACAAATGTAGATGTTTTGGGAAGCAACAATGCAAGAAAATTGCGAGCACATTCTGTAGTGTAAAAGGTGAGTTTCCAATGCGGAGATACAGAGCAACAAACTGTCAGTGTAAAAACACCCCTTGAGTCAGTCACAAGTTCTTGCAAAGCTGTTCCTCTCAAGAGTAGTTTTTGTCAGAGCTCTCTCAGCTCCACCTACCTCACAGACTGTCTGTCGTGGGGAGGGGAAGGGAAAGGAGATTGTAAGGTGCTCTGGGACTCCTTCAGGTAGTGAAGGGCAAGGTATAAATCCAATCTCCTCTCTATATGACACCGAGGAGAAAAATGTAACAGACAGATATCACAATTGCAGTTGTCTTTGTGGAACAACAACCAAATCATACAAACAGAGAGATGAGGGGAAACAGAGCAACATCAGTGATGAAATGGACAGAAATGTCATAAATCGGGGGGGGGGGGGAGAGAATGGGTGGAAGGGAGGGACAGGCAGCTAGAAAAACATAGATAAGGTGTCCAAGTTCCTGGAGCTGCAATTCTTTAAAGAGAGAAAACGAATTGCAAGAAAAGTGAGAGGAAATGAAAAATGTGACCGAAGGGGGGGAAAAACCCAGAATTTCTGTAAGGGTGTTGATTTGCAGCGCCTCCACTGAAGAAACGAATGGCTAGTGATTTAGCAAGTTAGTAGAATAAATGGAGGGAAGAGGCAAAGAATTATATTGAAAAAGCACAGGATGGTGGTCCAGTTCCCCACACCAAAGTCTGCAAGTATTTATATATAGTAAAAAAAAAAAGGGAGATCATGCAGTTGTCAACCTCCCAGTGGTACCTGGAGATCTCCCAGAATTGAAGAAGAAAAAGAAGAGGAGGAGGAGATTGGATTTAGACCCCACCCTTCACTACCTGAAGGAGTCTCAGAGCATCTTACAACCTCCTTTCCCTTCCCGTCCCCACAACAAACACCCTGTAAGGTATATGGAGCTGAGAGAGCTCTGACAAAAACTGCTCTTGACAGAACAGCCTCTGACAGAGTTATGATTGGCTCAAGGTCACTCCAGCAATTGCATGTGGAGAAATGGGGAATCAAATCCCATTCTCCCAGGCAGGGCTTTTTTTTGTAGCAGGAACTCCTTTGCATATTAGGCCACACACCCCTGATGTAGCCAATCCTCCAAGAGCTTACAAGGTTCTTATTCCAGGGCCTACTGAAAACTCCAGGATTGGCTACACCAGGGGAGTGTGGCCTAATATGCAAAGGAGTTCCTGCTACAAAAAATGTTCTGCTCCCAGGTAAGAGTCCGCGCACTTAACCACTACACCAAACTGGCTCTCTTATAACTGATCTCCTGGTTATAAAGTTCAGTTCCCCTGGAGAGAATGGTTGCTTTTGAGCGTGAACTCTATATGACTTCCTTCTCTCCCCAAACCCCATCTTCCCCAGGCTCCAGTCCCAAGTCTCCAGGAATTTTCCAGCAGAGTTGACAACCCTAGAAAGAAGGATTCCATTTACGTGTCATTACGCAAAACTACAGTCTTTTTAGAGAGACTAACATATAGGCGCATGTGGAAGAAAACTAAGAAATGCGAGGAAACCAACACTCGTAAAAGATGGAAGAATTCTTGTAAAGAATGCTGTCCAATGGAGAAATATATAAGCAGTCTAGCCAAAGTGTGTGTGTGGGGGGGGGGGGAGAGACAGGAAAAGAGAAAATAGAGAGTTATGAGCAGGGAAATGTCAAGACAATATCATCAGGGATTTTTTTTTTTTTAGCAGGAATGCAGTTCCGGCTGGCTTGGCATCAGGGGGTGTGGCCTAATATGCAAATGAGTTCCTGCTGAGCTTTTTCTACAATAAAGCCATGTGAAACAATAGCGGCATCTGGGGTGCGGCTTAATATGCAAATGAGCTCCTGCTGGGCTTTTCTTTTTTAAAGCCCTGTGTGAAACAATGGTGGCATCAGGGGGTGTGGTGACATTTTAAGATCCGGAAGGTGTCTGATACCAATAAGTCCTTTTTGTTACATTGGGGGGTGGGGGAGCGGAAATTGGCATATTTTGTAATTACAAGTCTGTAGCAGCCTTGCTATGAAGTAGTGCTTTGGAAAAATCTCTTAAATCTCTTTAAGAGGGCTTGTTTCATAATATGTGAGCTTACTAGGTCCCAGTGGGTGCTCTTTTATAAACATCTGTCAATATTTTGATATGTTGTGTAATCTTTGTTGTGAAATACTTGGCAAAGAGAACAGTAGTACTTAAAATGCATTAGGCACAGGGCTTTTTTTGTAGAAAGAACTCCTTTGCATATTAGGCCACACACCCCTGATGTAGCCAATCCTCCTGGACCTTACAGTAGGCCCTGTACTAAGAGCCCTGTCAGCTCTTGGAGGATCGGCTACATCAGGGGTGTGTGGCCTAATATGCAAAGAAGTTCCTGCTACAAAAAAAGCCCTGTGCACGGATAATCATCAAGAGTGCTCAGATAACTCCATTATAATTTGTTTCCAGCAGCCTTTTGAGGTTCTCTTCTCTCTTTTTTTTTTTTTCACAACTTACAGTTAGTTAGTTAGTTATCCCAAACACTCAGGAAGCCATCCCAAATCAGATAGTGATCCCAAAGACCATAATGTGGCAGAAAGCCTTGTGAGGCCTTACTTCCCAAACAGCTCTTCTGTTGCGTGATCTGTTTGACTCTGATGATGGGAAAGCTTCCATGTCGGTTTCATGATGTGTTATATTTTCATTCACATATTAATTTCACCAATAAAAGTAGTGAATGCAGTTTTTCCCCCTGCCATCTATTTTGAAACTGGTCTGTTCTGGACGTGAAGACTTTATACTATTTTGCATGTTTAACCACTGTCCACCAGCTATATGTAACTCTGTTCACTGTACCCCATTTCATTTTCTGATGAAGTGTGCATGCGCATGAAAGCTTACATTCTGAATAAAACTTTGTTGGTCTTAAAGGTGCTACTGAACTCCTACTTTGTTCTATTGCTTCAGACCAACACAGTTGCCCATCTGAGCCTTCCCAATACTTAAGACAGCCATCATGTCCCCCTCAGCCTTTTTCACCAGTGCATCACACTGACTACTCATATTTAACTTACACTCCACCTGTACCCCAAGATCTTGTGCACACACCACTATGCAGAAGTGTGTCCCCCATCTAGCATGCGTGCTTCTCATGTTTTGTTACCCAGATGTAGAACTCTGCTCTTATCCTTGTTGAATTGAATCTTTTTCACATCTACCCACTTTGCTAGTGTGTTCAGACCTCGTTGAATGCCATCTCTATCTACTGGGGTGTTCACTACCCATCCTAATTTGGTGTCATCTGCAAATTGAATGAGTTGTCTCTTCACCTTTTCATCCAAAGCATTTATAAAAAGTAACTGAGCTTCCAGGAAGAAGACTGTAGATTTATACCCCACCTTTCTCTCTGAATCAGAGTCTCAGAGCAGCGTACAATCTCCTTTATCTCCTTCCTCCACAACAGACACCCTGTGAGGTGGATGGGGCTGAGAGAAGAAGAAGAAGACTGCAGATTTATACCCCGCCCTTCTCTCTGCATCAGAGTTTAAGAGCGGCTTACAATCTCCTTTATCTTCTTCTCCCACAACAGACACCCTGTGAGGTGGGTAGGGCTGAGAGAAGAAGAAGACTGCAGATTTATACCCCGCCCTTCTCTCTGAATCAGAGTCTCAGAGCGGCTTACAACCTCCTTCCTCCACAACAGACACCCTGTGAGGTGGATGGGGCTGAGAGAAGAAGAAGAAGACTGCAGATTTATACCCCGCCCTTCTCTCTGCATCAGAGTTTAAGAGCGGCTTACAATCTCCTTTATCTTCTTCTCCCACAACAGACACCCTGTGAGGTGGGTGGGGCTGAGAGAAGAAGAAGACTGCAGATTTATACCCCGCCCTTCTCTCTGAATCAGAGTCTCAGAGCGGCTTACAACCTCCTTTATCTTCTTCTCCCACAACAGACACCCTGTGAGGTGGGTGGGGCTGAGAGAGCTCTCCCAGAAGCTGCCCTTTCAAAGACAACTATGAGAGCTATGGCTAACCCAAGGCCATTCCAGCAGCTGCAAGTGGAGGAGTGGGGAATCAAAGCCAGTTCTCCCAGATAAGAGTCCACACATTTAACTACTACACCAAACTGGCTCTCTGGAAAGGGTTGGATAGAAATCTAATAAATAAATAAAATAAAATAATGATTTGCAGACTCAGCACTAGCTCAGTTGTTACTCAGAGGTCTTTCCCTCTGCTTCTCTTGCCCATGGTTAGTTGCTAACTCCTGAATCAAGCTACAACTCTGCTAAGAGAATTCAAGTCTCAGAGGTCACAGTGAAAGTTTCCAGCTGAAAAGCAAGACCTACATGCAGTGAAGGAAGCTATTTTGGAGCTAGAGATAAGCCAAGCCATTTGTGATTAAACTGGCCAGAGTTCAGAAGTTCATTCTTTTGTGGTGCGTCTGCAGGAAACTATCTGGAAGTTCGAGAGTCAAGGGACTATCTATTAATTGATCGATCGAGTCAATAAATAGCAGGTGGCTAACCAACTTACACAGGAAGAGGAGAAATCACGCTGCCCAGAACCCACGCTGGAGTTTGCTAAGGTTGCAAAACGTGCTGAAACCTTTGGCAGCCTTTCTGCCGAGCAGATGACATTGCATCGGGAGCAGAGGAATTGAGTTGAAGATGATGCAATGGAACGCGTGACCTTCTCATCGAAAGCAATAGGAACAGATCTCTAAATCTGGGCTTTTCAATCCACAAAGGATAAGAGCGCTTAAGAACATAAGAACCAACCCGAAGGACCAACAAACAGGCCACAGAGACCATAAGAACATAAGAGAAGCCATGTTGGATCAGGCCAGTGGCCCATCCAGTCCAACACTCTGTGTCACACAGTAGCCAAAAACCAGGTGCCATCAGGAGGTCCATCAGTGGGGCCAGGACACTAGAAGCTCTCCCACTGTGCCCCCCCTCCAAGCACCAAGAATACAGAGCATCACTGCCCCAGACAGAAAGTTCCAACAATACGCTGTGGCTAATAGCCACTGATGGACCTCTGCTCCATATGTTACCCTCTTGAAGCTGGCTATGCTTGTAGCCGCCACCACCTCCTGTGGCAGTGAATTCCACATGTTAATCATCCTTTGGGTGAAGAAGGACTTCCTTTTATCCCTTCTAACCCGACTGCTCAGCCGTTCTAACCTGACTTTGGAGAGGGGAGGGAATAAATTCAGAGGTGGAAACCATAACCCCAACAAATCATGTTCCACACATGAGCTCTTCATTATATGTTCTAATGCTGCAGCCGTCATAGAATCATAGAGTTGGAAGAGGAAGGACAGGCCATCCAGTCCCACCCCCTGCTCAGGGGTGGCCAAACTTGATTAGTGTAAGAGCCACATAGAATAAGTGTCAGATGTTTGAGAGCCGCAAGACATGAATGCCAGATATTTGAGGGAGGGAGGGAGGAAAGGAAGGAAGGAAGGAAAATAGATGGGAGATGGAGGAAGAGGTGAAAAGAAAGCAACTTTAAATGCATTCTCCAAGCCACCAGATTGCTTGGCTTGGAGAAGCAATTTAAAGAGACAAATGCCTTCTCCAAGCTGGCCAATGGGCTGGTGGCGGCTTAGAGAGAGGGTCATCAGAAAGCAGTGGGAGGTGGGAGGGAAATGTCTACTGGGCAATTATTCCCTATGGAGAATGATTCCCATAGGGAATAAAGGGGAATTGATCCATGGGTATCGGGGGCTCTGGGGGGCTGTGTTTTGAGATAGATGCACCAAATTTTCAGTATAGCATCCAGTGCCTCTCCCCGAAGTACCCCCCAAGTTTCAAAACAATTGGACCAGGGAGTCCAATTCTATGAGCCCCAAAAGAATGTGCCCCTATCCTTCATTATTTCCTATGGAAGGAAGGCATTTAAAAAGGTGTGCTGTCCCTTTAAATGTGATGGCCAGAACTCCCTTTGGAGTTCAATCATGCTTGTCACACCCTTGCTCCTGGCTCGGCCACCAATGTCTCCTGGCTCCACCCCCAAAGTCCCCAGATATTTCTTGAATTGGACTTAGCAATCCTAACAGCACACCTTGTACAGGAGGGGTGTCTCTCTATTGAATCTACCGGGGTGCCAACTTTTAATAATAATAATAATAATAATAATAATAATAATAATAATAATAATAAATTTTATTTCTATCCCGCCCTCCCCACCTCGGCAGGCTCAGGGCGGCTAACAACATTTCATAAAAACATACAATGGTTAAAACTTTTACATTTAACAATATAAAACAGTAAATATTAACTTAATAACATTAAAACAATCCAGTAAGTGCAGTGCAGTTATTCAGCGGTGTGGTCTTAACCGCATTGGCGGGTGCTTAATTGCCGATCTTCTTAACAGTCCAGGTATGCGAGTTTAAAAAGGGCGGTCTTGCAGGCCCCGCGGAACTGGTCAAGGTTCCGCAGGGCCCGCACCTCCTCGGGGAGTCGGTTCCATAGGGTAGGGGCCGCGATTGAAAATGCCCGTACCCTAATATTCTGATATTTAGTCTTTCTCGGCCCGGGATATTCTGATATTTAGTCTCCCTCGGCCCAACTCTCTGTTGGTTCTGCTGTCAAACTAGTCTTTTATGACTGAGAAACATACAGTGCCATGAATCAGATTCCATGCCTGAGGTCTCCGGTTCAGTTCCTGCATGTGGTTAGGTACCAGACAGTCCTAGGAGGTGTCCAAAATTCACCCCACTGTCACCCTGTTGCTGGGGATGTTCTACTTGGGCTAACTGGCTGCCCCACGGGCCAGTCATTTTGCTTTGCACTTTTCCCCTATATCAAAATTGGGAGTATACTAACCGTGAAACCAGAAATAATGTGCAAAAGTCGTTATTTGACAATAAACATTTATAACAGACAACAAGGTGCACTTTTCCCCCAGCAGCTACCCATCTCCCACATTCCTCAAGTTCATGGCCACTAGCTGCTGTGTTGTTCACAGCAATTCATCACTTTGCCCCACCCTTATCATTGTAACCTGCAACTGACTGTATCGGTGCAGTGGTTTGGTGTAGTGGTTAAGTTTGTAGACTCTTATCTGGAAGAACCAGTTTTGATTCCCCACTCCTCCACTTGCAGCTGCTGGAATGTCCTTGGGTTAGCCATAGCTCTCACAAGAGTTGTCCTTGAAAGGTCTCTCAGCCCTACCTACCTCACAGGGTGTCTGTAGTGGGGGAAGAGGATAAAGGAGATTGTAATCCACTCTGAGACTGATTCAGAGAGAAGGGCGGGGTATAAATCTGTGGTCTTCTTTATCTTCTAAAACCAGCACACATGTGAATTAATCCATTATCTCATAGAACAGCATTAGATATGGATGCAAGCCATGTGAAGTGGGTTGTCAGCTGACTTGACCTGTGCAAATATAGAAAATGCAGGGGTAAACCATTTAAAAAAATCTCAAAAATTCACAAGTGCCAGTAGACATCAGTCTATTGAAACATAATCCTAGTAAATACAGATAATGAAATAGAGTCGGTGGCCTCAATTCAGATACAAGTACTCAGAACTAAGTATCACAATTCAAGAAACATTCTTCAATATAAACATGAATCCAGTAAGAGACTCCACTGCGCTCCTGCGTATAACAGTGTCCAAAAGACCTTCTAAAGTCCAAAGAGAAGGCAGAGGACGTCCCAGAGAAATTTCTACAGCTGATACGTCCTTCCCAGGTATACAAGACATTTCAAAACAATTGTTCATCAGTTATACAGCTTAAAAATGGAAGTACAATATAACAATGAAGAAAAAGAAAGCAAAGAGAGCTGACTTGGTCTAGCAAGGCTCCTTTGCCCTTGAAGAAGATATTGAAGATGAAGAAAATATTGGATTTATATCCTGCCCTCCACTCCGAAGAGTCTCAGAGCGGCTCACAATCTTCTTTACCTTCCTCCCTTACAACAGACACCCTGTGAGGTGGGTGGGGCTGGAGAGGGCTCTCACAGCAGCTGCCCTTTCAAGGACAACTTCTGCCAGAGCTATGGCTGACCCAAGGCCATTCCAGCAGGTGCAAGTGAAGGAGTGGGGAATCAAACCCGGCTCTCCCAGATAAGAGTCCGCACACTTAACCACTACACCAAACTGGCTCCACTACACCTTGAACCACTACACCTTGAACACTACAAACTGCAGACTCACAGGTATTGCTGTCCCCTTTGGCTATAGAGGAACCAAAATAGGCTTTCCAGACCCCCCTAGTCTCCCAGGCAAGGTTCTGAGATGGCCCCTAAAATTAGACCAGCTCCAAGATATAACTCCAGAGGGGTTTGCTATTGCTCTTTTCCTGGCATATTAATCACTGTATGAGGCCTCTGTTGGGTTGGTTGTTTTTAATGGGGAAAGTAATTAAGACATGTTCCTTGGGGATTTTCCTTTTCCCGGAAGAAAAGAGGATGCCTCATCTTCTGGCATAATGGAACCAGAAGTCCCAAGCATCAAGACTTTGCTGTTTGAAATTACTAATACAAGCTGAAGCCCTGACCCAGATAGGCCAAGTTAGCTCAGTCTTGTCAGAAGCTAAGCAGGGTTGGCCCTAAGTAGTTGGATGGGAATACCAAGGAATACCAGAGTTGCGACGCAAAGGCAGACAATGGCCAGCCAACTCTGAGCATCTCTTGCCTTGAAAACCCCAAGAGGTTGCCCTAAGTCAGCTGCAACTTGACAGTAAAAAACCAAAGAGTAGCAAAACAAGGCCCTCCAGCTAACAATCACCTCACCTTTGAAAGCAATAGCTGCAGACTTGTAGGTGTAACTGTCCCTCCTGACCTCAGGGGAGCAAAAACAGGCTTCCCAGCTAGATCAGTGTAATTCTCAATGTCTTCTAGACGAGGTCATGAGATGACCCCTCCCCCCCCCGGGGTGGAATTCTAGCAGGAGCTCCTTTGCATATTAGGCCACACACCCCGGATGTAGCCAATCCTCCAAGAGCTTACAAGGCTCTTTTTTGTAAACTCTTGGAGGATTGGCTACATCCGGGGTGTGTGGCCTAATATGCAAAGGAGCTCCTGCTAGAATTCTACCCCTAACCCCCCCCAAAAAAAAAATTGGACCAGGGGGTCCAATTCTATGAGCCCCAAAAGAAGGTGCCCATATCCTTCAGTATTTCCAATGGAAAGAAGGCATTTAAAAGGTGTGAGGTCCCTTTAAATGTGATGGCCAGAACTCCCTTTGGAGTTTGATTATTGTAGAGTATTGGAATCAGCACAGCGCCGCGCAACCCGAGCCGCCCGCGGGTCGCCTTGCGCAGCGCGGGAAAGCCACCCCAATCAGCTCCAAGGGCGGGAAGTTCAACTGGCCAGGATTGGGCTGGCCAGCAAAGGGGATGTTCCGGGATGCTTGTATATATTAGCGGACCCGACCGCGTGTTAACCAGTTCGGTAGTGTGCTAGCTATTAAATACTTATGCCTTCACCACGACTCGTCTCTCAGTACACTACACTGGCGACGAAGATGGGATCTAGCTAGGCCAGGCCACCCCGCGGGGAACCAGCCCTGGCCGGAGACGAGGAAGGCGAGAGACCGACGACCGAGCAGCCCACCGCCACCATGGCGAACTCTAGCGTAACGACGGGCCACCTTGCTGAATTCAACCCAGAGCACCCCGAGAGATGGGAGACCTACACCGAACGGGTCGAGTGCTACCTGAGGGCGAACTTGATCACTGATGATGACCGGAAGAGAGACGTCCTGCTGAGCGTCTGTGGGGAAGAGACTTTCGAAATCGCACGAAACCTCTCCGCTCCTGAAAGGCTGACCGAGAGATCCTACGGGGAGATCGTGAGACTCCTCACGGGCCACTTTGCGCCCCAACCCTCCATCGTCGCCCGCCGATTCCTCTTCCACAAGAGGGACCAGAAGTCGGGGGAGACAGCGGCGGTCTACCTGGCGGCACTTCGGCAAATCGCCGGGAACTGCAGTTTTGATAAGAGGGACGAAGCCCTGAGGGACCGTTTCGTCTGGGGCCTCCGAGACGAACGGCTGCAACAGAAGCTCTTCGCAAAAGAAGAGCTCACCCTACAACAAGCCTTCAACGAGGCGACGGCGTTTGAGAGGGCCACCAAGGCGTACGGACAGCAACGCGGGGAGGCAGTACACCAGGGTGAAGCAGAGCCAGAGGTCCGAGCAGAGGGGGACGCGTTCCAGCTCCGACGACCGCAAAGAACCGACACACGAGCCCCCGCGAGGCCACGAGCAACGGAGAGGCCCACCGCCACCACCGGTTCCAGGTGCGCCAGCTGCGGCGACCCCCACGAGCGAAGGGACTGCCCGTACCGCCACCTGGACTGCCGCAGCTGTGGGAAGACGGGCCACATCGCCCGGGCTTGCCGGGCCAAAAACAGCCGCCGCCAACCGTCAGCGCATCACGACTCCTTGGATGCCTACACGACGGCTTCCACCAGTCTACAGGTACTGAACCTGCCCCTTGCAGCCCCCGACAAGGTCAAAATGTCGGTCCTGATCGAGGGCGCCCCATGCCTCATGGAAGTAGACTCGGGTTCCTCCATCTCGATCATTTCGGAGGAAACCCTCAAGAGACTATGCCCCCGCCGCCGCCTCCATACGAGGCCAGCGGACTTCGTATTAAGGGACTTTCAAAAAAACCCGGTACACATCGTGGGGTGGGCCCGGGTGAATGTGGAACGAGGGAGTTTTAGAGGACCCCTAGACATCCTGGTGGTCAAGCGCCAACTGACCACACTCCTAGGGCTGGCTTGGTTCCAGCCTCTGGGAATCCAGCTAGTGGGGGTAGACCACATGCGGACCAGCAATTTCGACGGGGTCTGCCGGGAGTTCCCAGAGGTCTTCGACGGGTCCCTGGGGAGCTACAAGGGGCCGCCCATCACCCTACCGATCGACCCAACGGTCCGGCCCATAAGGCTCAAGGCGAGACGCGTCCCGTTCGCCCTAAAACCGAAAATAGAGGCGGAACTGGACCGCCTCACGGCCCAAGGCGTCCTAGAGCCAGTCACATACGCCGACTGGGAGACCCCTATAGTGACACCCGTAAAACCCAACGGGGAGGTGAGGATCTGCGCTGATTACAAGTGCACGATCAACAAGGCTCTACAGGACAATCCCTACCCAGTCCCGGTGGTCAGCCATGTCCTCGCAGCGCTAGCCGGGGCGAAGGTTTTTGGGAAGCTGGACTTAGCTCAGGCATACCAGCAACTGCCGGTCGACGCTAAGACAGCAGAGGCACAGACAATCGTGACCCACAGGGGGGCGTTCAGGGTTAAACGGCTGCAGTTCGGGGTGAGCGTGGCTCCGGGGATTTTCCAAAGCATAATGGACTCTCTCCTTAAAGGGATCCCCGGAGTCCAGCCCTTCTTCGACGACGTTTTGATCGCCGCCCCCACCGAAGGAGAGTTCAGCCGCCGCCTGCGAGAGGTCCTCAGACGGTTCCAGGCGGCGGGGCTGAAGGTGAAAAAAGAAAAATGCTTGTTGGGTGTTCCGCGAGTGGAGTTCCTGGGCTTCGCAGTGGACGCAGCGGGAATCCACCCAACCGCGGACAAGACCAAGGCCATTGTCCAGGCCCCTGCCCCCAAATGCAAAGCAGAACTACAGAGTTTTCTCGGATTGTTGAATTTTTACCACTCATTCCTGCCGCACAAAGCCGCGGTGGTGGAACCATTACACCGTTTGCTCGATAAACAAGCCCCATGGGTCTGGGGAAAGCGCCAAGCCGCGGCGTTCCAGGCGGTCAAAGACCTCTTAGTCTCAAACGCGGTTCTTCATCACTACGATGAAAACCTTCCCCTGATCCTGGCTTGCGACGCCTCTCCCTACGGGGTGGGAGCGGTCCTGGGGCACCAACTCCCGGACGGGAGGGAAGTGCCGGTCGCCTATTACTCCAGGACTCTGTCCCCAGCCGAGAGGAACTACGCCCAGATCGATAAAGAGGCCCTGGCGATCGTGGCGGGAGTCCACAAGTTCAACGACTACCTCTACGGTAGGCGCTTCACCATTGCCACGGACCACAAGCCACTCCTCGGCCTCCTAGCCCCCGACCGGCAAACCCCCCAAATCCTTTCACAGAGGGTTTTAAGGTGGAACCAGTTCCTGAACTCGTACACCTACACGTTGGTCCACCGCCCAGGGAAAGCAATGGGGCACGCCGATGCCCTCAGCCGCCTGCCGCTGCCCGCCACAGACCCAGATCCCGCCCCGGCCCACGGGGTGATGCTTATAGAGTCCCTCCCCGAGCGCCCACTACACGCCGAAGAGGTGGCTCGAGCTACGGGCAGAGACCGCATCCTAGCGCGGGTCAGGGACTGGGTGGGAAGGGGGTGGCCAGCGGGCAAGGTGGAAGATGCATTCAGGCCATTCACGTCCAGGAAGGACGAGCTATCGACCCACAAGGGGTGCATACTCTGGGGGAGCCGGGTGGTGGTTCCCCCCCCCTTGCGCAGACAGGTGTTGGAAGATCTCCACGAGACCCACCCGGGCATCGTGAGGATGAAAGCCCTGGCCCGGAGTTACGTGTGGTGGCCAGGCATGGACGAGGAAATAGAGGGGTGGGTTAGGAGGTGCCAACCCTGCCAGGAGTCCAGGCCCAATCCGCCGTCCGCCCCGGTCCACAGGTGGGAGTCAAACGGGCGGCCGTGGTCCCGCCTCCATTTAGACTTCGCGGGGCCGCATCAGGGGCGACCCGGTGTACGCGAAAAACTTCGCAAGCGGCCCGGAGTGGGTAGCCGGGAGGGTCCTGAGAGTAACCGGCTCCCGATCCTACGAAGTGACCACAGCAGGGGGCCAAGTACTGCGGCGACACATCGATCAGCTGCGCCGCCGCACCCTGCCCGAAGAGCCGGAGGCAGCCGGGATCAGGGAACTGCCGGAAACGGAGTCCCCAGAAGGGGCCCCGCCGACTCAAGAACAGCCCATATACGAGGTCCCCGGGGCCGCGGAGCCCGTACCAGAGCCGCTACCCGACCCGGACCATCCACCGCCAGAAACGGAGCCACCCGCAGCTGGGTCGGGCTCCACACCAATAGCAACCCCGAGGAGATCAACCCGGGAACGCAGGGCACCAACGTACCTACAGGATTATGTAGTTTAAACTAGGAGGGGAGGAGTGTAGAGTATTGGAATCAGCACAGCGCCGCGCAACCCGAGCCGCCCGCGGGTCGCCTTGCGCAGCGCGGGAAAGCCACCCCAATCAGCTCCAAGGGCGGGAAGTTCAACTGGCCAGGATTGGGCTGGCCAGCAAAGGGGATGTTCCGGGATGCTTGTATATATTAGCGGACCCGACCGCGTGTTAACCAGTTCGGTAGTGTGCTAGCTATTAAATACTTATGCCTTCACCACGACTCGTCTCTCAGTACACTACAATTATGCTTGTCACAACCTTGATCCTGGCTTCACCCCAACGTCTCCTGTCTCCACCCCCAAAGTCCCCAGACATTTCTTGAGTTGGACATAGCAACCCAGGGGCCAATTAGCTGTGTTAGATAAACAGAACCTCCATATTCAAAGGCAGTGCACCAGTTTCTGGGGAACCTAAGCAGGAGGCTCTGGCATGAACTTTGGGCCTTCTGGGGAACCTGTGGAAAACTGGCTGCTAGATTAGATGGCCCACTGTTCTTGCGCAGCACACTGTTTCCCCCTTATCCCTCCTCTGCACCACCATTTGAGGAATGCCACCCATAAAATGGTTGCTTATCATGAGAGTGTAAATGCACAAGACATCTGCCAGCAAACCAAAAAGGAGGGTGACCAGTTGTAGTTTTAGTTTCATGACAAATAAATGGCGCTATTGTGATTACTGTCTGCTGATAGTTTTATGATATGACCTTACCCAAACTGCTTTGCATAATGCTATCTATAAAATTAGGTGGGAAACACTGAATCAACCAGACACCAGCTGCTCCCCAGGTGGTTTACAGATGGGGATATTTCCCAAGAAGAAACTGAACATTTAACTTCCTGCTAAACAGATCTCAGGTCAAGGATATATTTTGGAAGGACTCTGTTGTTCATACTTGAGAAATAGCATCTAGCAGAGGGAGACTTGAGTTACAAAAGCTGTGGCTGGGAGGTAGAGCATCTGCTTGACGTATAGAAGGTCCCAGGTTCAATTCCCAACATCTCCAGTTAAAAGGATGGGACAGCTTGTAATATGTAAAACCTCTGCCTAAACTTAAATGCTGCCTTTCGCATTGACATGATACCTCAAGGCAGCCTATAAAAATATGAATCAACCTCAGCCAGTACACACTTCTCTCAAATGAGGGGGCTTGTGAAGAAGAAACTGAAAGGAAAGGTAAGAAGGATCAATTCCCTTCAGGAAGCTTGGAGACTATTTAAAACTACAATCCTATGAGCTCAGATAAAATGCATACCACGGGTTAGGAAGGATTTGAATAGGCATTTTAAATGCCTGCATTATTAACAAACAAAGTAATGGAAATAATAAAAGGTAAAAAGGATTCCTTTAAGTGGTGGAAGGCTAGTCCAAGTGAGGCAGATAAAAGGGAGCACTGGCTGTGGCAAATAAAATGCAAGTCAGTTATCAGACAGGCAAAAAGGGACTATGGGGAACATATTACAAAAAAAGCATAAAGGCCAACAATATTTTTTTTCCCAAATACATTAGTAGCAGAAACCAGTCAGGGAGGCAGTGGAACCCTTGGATGACCAAGGGGTGAAAGGATTGCTAAAGGATGATAGAGAAATGGCAGAGAAGCTGAATGCTTTTTTTTTTTTTTTTGCCTCTCTCTTCACTGTGGAAGATGGGAGGAGCTTGCCCACTTCAGAACTGCCAATTGCAGGAGGGGTGTCAAAAGACAAGTCGGATTGAGGACACAGGAGACGGATGGACAAATTAAAAACTGACCAGTTACCATACCCAGATGGCATACATCCAAAAGTTCTGAAAGAACTCAAATGTGAACTTGTGGATATCCTGACAAAAATATTCAATCTACCACTAAGATCTTCCTCCATTCCCAAAGACTGGAAGGTAGCCAATGTAATTCCCATCTTCAAAAATGGTTCCAGATGAGATCCTCTGGAAAGTGGGTACGGGGTAGGTTTGTGGAATCCATTATTAAAGAGAGAATTAGTAGGCACACTGATGAACAAAAGCTATTGAGGAAGAATCAGCATGGATTCTGTAAGGGAAGATCTGTCTCACTGACCTTTTAGAGTTCTTTACGGGGGGTGGATAAACTTGTGGTCATGGGTGACTCAATGCTGTTCACTTAGACTTCCGGAAAGGTTTTGGGAAAGTTCCTCATCAAAGGTTCCAAAGTAAACTCAGCAGTCATCAGATAAGAGGACAAGTCCTCTTGTGGATTAAAAACTGATCGATTAACAGGAAACTGAGAGCAAGTTTATATGGACAGTTCTCACAGTGGAAAGTGGTAAGCAGTGGAGTACCACAGGGCTCATTGCTATGTCTGGAGCTTGTTAACTTGTTCATTAACAATTTGGAATTCAGAGTAAGCATGAAGTGGCTAAGTTTGTGGATGAGAGTAAACTGTTCAGGGTGGTGAGAACCAAGGAGAATTGTGAGGTGCTCCAGAGGGATCTGTCAGGGCTGGCCAATTAGGCATCAATATGGCCTATTTTCTTGGACTGCAAGAAGATCAAATCAGTCAGTCCTCAGGGAAATCAACTCTGATTGTTCTCTGGAAGGTCAGATGCTGAAGCTGAAGCTCAAATACTTTGGCCACCAAATGAGAAGGGAGCACTCACTGGAGAAGACCCTGATGCTGGGAAAGACAGAAGGCAAAAGAAGAAAGGGACAGCAAAAGATGAGATGGCTGGACAGCGTTACTGATATTAACAAACATGAATTTGAGCAGACTTCGGAGGATGGTGGAAGACAGGAGGGCCTGGCATGACTTTGTCCATGGGGTTGCAAAGGGTCGGACTCGACTGTGTCACTGAACAATAAACAAAAATGGCAAAAGAGGTTCAACATTGAAAAATATAAAGTAATGCAGATTTGAACCAAAATCATGATGATGATGATGATGATGATGATGATGATGATATTGGATTTATATCCCACCCTTCACTTTGAATCTCAGAGCAGCTCACAATCTTCTTTACCTTCCTCCCCCACAACAGACACACTGTGAGGTGGGTGGGCCTGAGAGAGCTCTCCCAGAAGCTGCCCTTTCAAGAACTACAAGAGCTATGGCTGACCCAAGGCCATTCCAGCAGCTGCAAGTGGAGGAGTGGGAAATCAGACCTGGTTCTCCCAGCACTTAACCACTACACCAAAATGGCTCTCATGTTGATGGGGTCCAAACTGGTGATAACTGACCAGGAGAGAGATCGTGGAGTTGTGTTAGATAACTCCCTGAAAATGTCAAGTCAGTGTACAAGTGCAATTTAAAAAGGCAAATGCTATGCTGAGGATTATTAGGAAGGAGGTTGAAAATATATTCACAATGCCCCTGTGTAAATCTATGGTGAGGCCTCATTTGGAATACTGTGTACAGTTCTAATCACTGCACCTCAAAGAAGATATTATAGTACTGGAAAAGGTGCAGAAAAGGGCATGTAAAATGATTAAGGGGATGGAACACCTTCCTTTGGAAGAAAGGTTTAAGAGGCTAAGGCTCTTTAGCGTGGAGAAACAACAATTGAGGGGTGATATGCTAGAGGTTTACAAGATTATGCATGGGATAGAGAAGATGAGAAAGAGGTACGTTTCTCCCTTTCTCGCAATACAAGAACTTGTAGGCACTCAATTAAATTAAGGAGCAGTAAAAGATTAGAACAGATAAAAGGATATATGTCTTCACTCAAAGAGTAATTAACATATGGAATTCACTGCCACAGGAAGTGGTGGTGGCTACAAGCATAGCTTCAAGAGGGGTTGGATTGACATTTGGAGCAGAGGTCCATCAGTGAACATAAGAACATAAGAGAAGCCATGTTAGATCAGGCCAATGGCCCATCCAGTCCAACACTCTGTATCACACAGTGGCAAAAAAAAATTATATATACACACACACTGTGGCTAATAGCCACTAATGGACCTCTGCTCCATATTTTTATCTAAACCCCTCTTGAAGCTGGCTATGCTTGTGGCCGCCACCACCTCCTGTGGCAGTGAATTCCACATGTTAATCACCCTTTGGGTGAAGAAGTACTTCCTTTTATCCGTTTTAACCAGTCTGCTCAGCAATTTCATCGAATGCCCACGAGTTCATGTATTGTGAGAAAGGGAGAAAAGTACTTCTTTCTCTACTTTCTCCATGGTGAAAGTGGCTATTAGCAACACGTTATAGATGGAACACGATGTCTGGAGTAGTGATACTCTGTATTCTTGGTGCTTGGGGGACCACAATAGAAGGGCTTCTGGCTTTCTCACCCAGCTGGAGGACATCTTAATGGCACATGGGCTTTGGCTACTATGTGACACAGAATGTTTATTTTATTTTATTTAGTAGATTTATAGTCCACTCTTCCCCATAATGGGCTCAAGACGGATGCGGCAAGCACAATAAAACAATAAAACAGTAAAATCTGACAATAAAATCTACAAGCGTAGACAGCTTCAAGATGGGAATGGATAAGCATATGGAGCAGAGGTTAATCAGTGGCTATTAGTTACAGCTTATCGTTGAAACTCTCTGTCTGGGGCAGTGATCCTCTGCATTCTTGTGCTTGGGGGGTGGGCAGTGGAAGGGCTTTTAGCCCCACTGGTGGACCTCTTGATGGCACTTGGGTTTTTTGGCCACTCTGTGACACAGAACGTTGGACTGGATGGGCCATTGGCCTGATCCAACATGGCTTCTCTTATGTTCTTATGGCCACTGTGTGACACAGAGTGTTGGACTGGATGGGCCATTGGCCTGATCCAACATGGCTTCTCTTATGTTCTTATGGCCACTGTGTGACACAGAGCGTTGGACTGGATGGGCCATTGGCCTGATCCAACATGGCTTCTCTTATGTTCTTAAAATCATAAAACCATAAAACAATCAATGAACCATCAAATGATGCAACACGAATGGTACAGCGTGTGTTATAGGTTACAATACAGATATCCTAGTGTATAGATGTCATAGCTGTAGGGCCGATATCTACCAGTCCGAATAGGGAGGTCTGCTAGATGATCTCAGCAGTAAGTTAAGGACACCCGCTTGCCTCAGTGGATTGAGTGGGCCATTGGCTTGATCCAACATGGCTTATCTTGTGTTCTCTTATCTTCTTTGGGCAATAAAAAAAAAATAAACAGTGTCAGCGTGAGAATTATTTGCTGCCAATAGTTTTATCACATTTCATCACCACTGTTTTGGCTCCTGCTCCCCTGAGCCTCTTTTCCAAAGAAGTTCCAAAGAAATTTAATCAGCTGAAGAGCAGATGTCAGCTCCTCCCCAGGTTGTACCTGCCCCAGATACTTTTACACAATGGAATTTACTGTGTAAACATCCTGCCTCACCCCCTAAGTTCAAGGATATATTTTGGAAGGGCTCTGCAGCTCCCACTTCAGAATCAGCCTGTGAACAGGAGAAGATTCAGAGCCATCTTGGTTGCGTGGAAGCTGCTCCATCTCTACTCGGATCGCTCTGCTGTGTGGCCACCATGTGGAAGATCCTTCTCTCTCTTCTCCTCCTCACCAGCAGCCTCTTGGGCACTCTTGCCCTGGAAGGTGGGTACCATCTAGAGCTGTTGATACAGGGCTAACACCACAGTAGGCAAGAGCCCCACTTGATCCACTACCCGTTTGGTGTAGCTGTTAAGTGTGCGGATTCTTATCTGGGAGTACCGAGCTTGATTCCCCATTCCTCCACTAGCAGCAGCTGGGTTGTCCTTGAAAGCGCAGCTTCTGGGAGAGCTCTCTCAGCCCCACACACCTCACAGGCAATGTTCCCTCTAAGCTGCAGCGTCTTATGAGCAAAAATGCTACTTTGTCAGCTACTGGTATTAAAGTTGTGAGCTACTGGCATTACAGTTGTGAGCTGCTGCATAAATTATTGTGCTTTGGGGGCATTTTTCCTGAGCTGAGATAAAAATGTGTGAGCTGGAGGCTAAAATCTGTGAACTAGCTCACACAAACTCAGCTTAGAGGGAACACTGCTCACAGGGTGTTTGTTGTGGGGGAAGGAGATTGTGTGAGCCACTCTGAGACTCTGGGATTCAGAGTGAAAGGTGGGACATAAATCCAATATCTTCTTCTTCTTCTCAGCTAGATACAAGTCTGGTAGCACCATCAAGACCAACATGATCTTCACAGGGTGAGCTTTTGACAGTCAAATCTCCCTTCATCTGAGATCAAAAGCTCAGGCCCTGAAAAATCCTGATGGTCATTGAGACTTGAATCCAGCTCTGCTCCTGCAGACCAACAGGGCTACACTCTGAATCTCTCTTCACCCCCAGCATTTCCCTTAAACCACATGATGCATTTTGAAATTTCCATTTAGAGACACGCACTCTCTGCCCATTCTAAAGCCTTCATTCATTTTCATTATTGCATTCAATATTTGTTTCTCTTCCTCCTCATCCTCAGCGTCTTTCTCTTCGCTCCTTCCCCCCAGGGGTGGAATTCTAGCAGGAGCTCCTTTGCATATTAGGCCACACCTCCGGATGTAGCCAGTCATCCAAAAGCTTTTAAAAAAAAGAGCCTTGAAATCTCTTGGAGGATTGGCTACATCAGGGGGTGTGGCCTAATATGCAAAGGAACTCCTGCTAAAATTCCATCCCTGCTTCCCCTTAAGAACATACACTCTGTGCTGTGGAGCAACTGCATTGGTTGACTGTGGATGTTTTTACACTGGCAGTTTGCGACTCTCTATCACCACATTGGAAACTCACCTTTTAAATTACCTAACGTTCTCACAACTGTTTTGCAACATTGCTGCCCGAAGCATCTACATTTGTTTCAGTGAGATGAGTTTCCAAACTGCTGCTGCAACATATGAACATATGAAGCTGCCTTATACTGAATCAGACCCTCGGTCCATCAAAGTCAGTATTGTCTACTCAGACCGGCAGCGGCTCTCCAGGGTCCCAACGTTTTTCTCTACTCTAGTTTTGATCTGGTCTTTTCTCTACAGGCGTTTCAAACTTGTATTGTAGAAGTTTTCATGTGTTTTAAAAGACTCCTCCAAAAGCCACCACAAAGTGCAGTACTTTGCATGAGAACTGACAGCACTTGAAATTTTTACATATCATTGCTTGCCTCATCTAGTAATTTAAATTTGTATTGTTTTTGCAGTGTTGACACAATTTCCAAGCAATCATATATATTTAACTAAGCACTGGTATTCTGGCTGCCCTCTGATCAGAGACCCCCCCCCCCCCCCGCCAAATTGAAACACTTAAATGTAAAAGGAAAATAATTAAAGTGGAACAGTGGCAGGCGATTTGAAGACTCTAAAACTCTGGATCAAACTGAATATAAAAACACCCTTTGCTGCTGAGAGCCAGGCCAGGCTAGACTAGAAGGAAAAGAGACTGGATTTAAACCCTGCCCTTCACTACCCAAAGGAGTCTCAGAGTGGCTTACAATCTCTATTCCCTTCCTCTTCCCACAACAGACACCCTGTGAGGTAGATGGGGCTTAGAGAACTCTGACAGAAACTGCTCTTGAGAGGAACAGCTCTGAGAGAGTTATGACTGACCAAAGGCCACTCCAACAGTTGCATGTAGAGGAGTGGGGAATCAAACTGGGTTCTCCCAGATAAGAGTCCGCTCACTTAAACACTACACTAAGAGGCCACTTCACTAAGAGGCCAGTTTGGTGTAGTGGTTAAGTGCACCGTGTCACATTCTCAGGGTGCAGGCAAGCAGGAGTCCAAACCCAGTCCAAGGTCAAAGTCCAGGAAGTCAAGCAGCAGCCAAGTCACCAAAGTAGAATCACAAACCGGAAACAGAAGTCAATGTCCAAAAGCCAAAAGGTCAGTGTGCTAAGGAAATCAAGCAGGTCAGGTTCAGGAAGAAGCATGGATGCAAGTCAGAGAATAGACTTGTTGCTTCCACAAGGTTACCAGGTCCTGGGTGGGAGCTATATGGGAATCTCAATCAGCCTGCTCCATGGGTGGCAGTGACTCTGCTAGAACTCAGGGCTGAGAGAGCTGAAGCATCGGCATGCCTCATGTCTTCGCTCTGAAAGTTCTTTCCGGAGCCTGCTTCGAACTCTTGAGATGGGAGGAGAAGAGCTTGGAGGAGATTGATCATCAATAGCTGACACTGGTGCCTGGCGAGTGATTGATGGGCCAGCTGCTGTTTGTTCAGCTGAGCAACTGGCTGGCAACTCTTCCAGGTCTGTTAACCCTTCCAGCTCCTCCTCGTCAGGGCTCATGACACACCATCTCTTACCAGGGAGAGCCGGGTTTGATTCCTGACTCCTCCACTTGAAGCTGCTGGAACGGCCTTGGGTCAGCCATAGCTCTCGTAGGAGTTGTCCTTGAAAGGGCAGCTTCTGTGAGAGCTCTCTCAGCTCCACCTACCTCACAGGGTGTCTGTTGTGGGGGGGGGGGGAGGTAAAGGAGATTGTTGTGACCACTCTGAGATTCAGAGTATAGGGTGGGATATAAATCCAATATCTTCTTCATTTTCTTCTGCATCAAACTGGCTAGTGGCTCACAGTGGCCAAGAAGGTGTTCTGTTAGGCAATGGGTGGGTGAGAAGAGAATGTCTCTCTTCTGGGGGGTATTTATTTGCTTGTTTAGGGAGTCAATGCACATCCCTCATTGGTACACAGATGTTTTGCAACCAGCAGTCCAGGCATAATCTCTCTTGTAGTAAAGCCACATGGCTGTATCAGCTCAAGAGAAGGAAAGGAAAATGGGGGTGGATCCCACAACCTCCAAGGAGACTTCCTCCAGCCTAATGAGCCACCTTTTAAGTTCACTGGCTCTGCCTCCAATGGGAGAGCCACTGAAGCTGTGGGAAGGCTCCTTAAGACGGGGAAAATCTTCAAACTTAGGTCAGTGCAAGTAGGGTGATGGGTGGGATCCACCTCTCCCTCAATTCTCTCTGTCCCAATTTCAACAAAACCAACAATTCAAGGCACCTACTCGGGATAGGGTTACCAAGTCCAATTCAAGAAATATCTGGGGACTTTGGGGGTGAAGCCAGGAGACTTTGGGGGCAGAGCCAGGAGACATGGGGGTGGAGTCAGGATCAAGAATGTGACAAGCATAATTGAACTCCAAAGGGAGTTCTGGCTATTATATTTAAAGGGACTGCACACTTTTTAAATGCCTTTCTTCCATTGGAAATAATGAAGGATAGGGGCATTTTCTTTTGGGGCTCATAGGATTGGACCCCCTGGTCCAATATTTTTGAAACCTGGGGGGTCTTTTGAGGAGAGCTATTGGATGCTGTGCTGCAAATCTGGTGCCTCTGCCTCAAAAAACAGCCCTTCCCTGAGCCCCAGATAGCTGAGGTTCAATTCTCCATTATACCCTATGGGAATCTGTCTCCATAGGGAATAATGAAATGTGCAGCAGACATTTTCCTCCCCCTCTCCCGCTTTCTGAAGAAGGGGGGGGGGCCTCCAAACTGGGGAATCCCCTGCCCCCACCTGGAGATTGGCAACCCTAAGGAAGGGAAAGTGGCACTGTATATCCCAGGGGTGGCCAATGGTAGCTCTCCAGATGGGTTTTTTTGCCTACAACTCCCATCAGCCCCAGCCATTGACCATGCTGGCTGGGGCTGATGGGAGTTGTAGGCAAAAAACATCTGGAGAGCTACCGTTGGCCACCTCGGTATATCTCAATGTCATCAGATCTTGGAAGCTAAGCAGGGTCACTATGTGGATCGGAGACCACCAGAGAAGAATCTACCAAGGAAGGCCATGGCAAAAGACCTCCATTTCTCACTTGTCTTGAAAGCCCCTTTCTGGGGTCACCAGAAGTCACCTGTGACTTGATGGCACTGAGGTGTGCACATATTAGAAGAAAAGTCTAGAGAAGAAAAAAATTAAAGAAAGACAAAATTCCTTGTAAAAAGGGCAATCCATTGCTCAATGAGAACTGTGGAGGTTTCTTCTCAGGTGAAACATCTGAGAAAGTCTGAGGAAAGGGGGGAAACACTATATTTTCCAAAAAAATCCGAACTGATATGTTGCTGGGAAATTCCCCCACCCCCCACTGAACATATATGAACATATGAAGCTGCCTTATACTGAATCAGACCCTCGGTTCAGTATTGTCTACTCAGACTGGCAGTGGCTCTCCAGAGTCTCAAGCTGAGGTTTCTCATGCCTACTTGCCTGGACCCTTTTTAGTTGGAGATGCTGGGGATTGAATCTGGGACCTTCTGCTTACCAAGCAGATGCTCTACCACTGAGCTACCATCCCTCCCAAATTCCTAATTCTTTTTTCCATAATCAGATCTGGAAAGGAAGGCCTTCGTTTTCCCAGAGGCCTCAAACACTGCCCGTGTAGTTGTGAAGGACAAAATACAACATCCCTTGACCAGCGTCACGCTCTGCCTGAGGTTCTACACAGACCTGACCCGTGGCTACAGCCTCTTCTCTTACGCCACCAAGGGCCACAGCAATGAGTTCCTCCTCTTTGCACTGAATTCCAATCAATACAAGTTGCATTTTGGAGGCTATGAAAGGATCTTCAACGTTCCAGAAGCATTGAACACCAACCCTGTCGGGAAGCACATCTGTGTGAGTTGGGAGTCTGCCACGGGTTTAGTGGAAGTCTGGATCAATGGGCAACCTTTGGTCCGGAAGAGCTTGGCGAAAGGACACACTATCCAACCAGAGGGATTAATTGTCCTTGGCCAAGATCAGGATTCCTTTGGAGGCGGCTTTGACATCAGCCAGTCCTTGGTAGGGGAGATCACAGATGTATACATGTGGGACCATGTTCTGAGCCCTGATGAGGTGGTGCTTGCCTCGTACAACCACGCTCTTCCTGACTACCTGATTAACTGGCGATCACTGAATTACACCATCACAGGCTATGCTGTTGTTAAGCCTGACTTGCTTTCTGTCCACAGAGCTGGGTAGGGCTTGCAAATAATGCAATAATCTCAGAAGGGCAGTCGGGGGAATGATGTAACCTCAAATTTCTGCATGGTGATTCAGTAGAAAGAAATTGCTCTGCTAATCTCACTTCTTCTAATCCAAGGGTGTCAAACATACGGCCCAGGAGACAGATCAGGCCCCCACAGGGCTCCTATCAGGCCTGAGAGAGAGAGAAAGTTGTGTGTGTTGTTAGCTCGTTATGCCAGTTTGATGTAGTGGTTAAGTGCGCTGACTCTTATCTGGGAGAACCAGGTTTGATTCCCCACTCCTCCACTTGCACCTGCTGGCATGGCCTTGGGTCAGCCATAGCTCTGGCAGAGGTTGTCCTTGAAAGGGCAGCTGCTGTGAGAGCCCTCTCCAGCCCCACCCACCTCACAGGATATCTGTTGTGGGGGAGGAAGGTAAAGGAGATTGTGAGCCGCTCTGAGACTCTTCCGAGTGGAGGGCAGGATATAAATCCAATATCTGCTTCTTGTGGGTGCAACTGGGTTTTGCCTCTCCCTTTTGTCTGTATTCATGCCTTCACTATCCAGTCTTTCTCAGTAGGAAAGCAATGTGAACTATTTAGATGAGGAATAACAACAAGCAAGTCAGGTGGATAGGCTGAGAGTCCAGACCAGGTTCACCCAACACATTTCCTTTGTAGACTGGGGATCTTAACTAATCTTCCCATATAAGTAGACTGATAATGATCACTGTACATTGTTGTCTCTGTATTTTTGCACGGCCTCAAAGGAGTTGTTGCAGTTGTTTCTCTGGGGAAGACTATAGTGTTGTAGATAAACACATAGCCCTCTGAGTCTTCGTGCCTTCACATGTTCTTGACCAGCACAAGAAGCAGTTTATGTACAAAAGTTCCTAAAGCCCAGCCATTTCATGTTTTCCTCTGGAGTTTAGGCTCAAAGCAGTGAATGTGAAATTTCTGTAATGAATGTCAATAAATCAAAAGTAGGTTTGCAACGTACAGATACACACCTGAACAACACCTGAACAGCATACTCAAGATTGCTGCAACACAGACATTGTTTCCAGCTTTTGATGAAATAATTCAGAGCAAGAGGTGTCAGTTGAGCCTGTTAAAGAAACCAAATATTGCAAGAGTGCTAATCTTTTAAGTATGTTTTATTTTAAGGGATTTTTTTAAAAAAACCAAAATCTTCAATTGTGCTTGTCTGTGTCCTTTATAAAAATTTCTATCTACGCTACCTGGCATCACATTTTACGACATACATGGCCTAGCCCAACAAGGTCTCATCTATATCAGACTCAGCCCTCTTAACAAATGAGTTCAAAACCCGTTCTAGCCTGTTGAAGAAGACTTCCTATGACAATTGTAAGACTGCTTTCACCAATAAAAGATTTCATTATGCCTACTTGGCTTCCCTTAGACTTTTTATCATCCAGGTGTGGGAGTGGCTTGCTGACTCAGCCTCGTACAAAGTCTGGGGATGGGAAACACTTTAATAACAACACATAAATCGATTTCTGATGCTTATTCTGACATCAACCAGTCTTTGGTAGGGGAGATCACAGATGTATACATGTGGGACCATGTTCTGAGCCTGATAAGGTGGTGCTTGCCTCGTACAACCACGCTCTTCCTGACTACCTGATTAACTGGCGATCATTGAATTACACTATCACAGGCTGTGCCCTTCTTAAGCCTGACTTACTTTCTGTCCACAGAGCTGAATAGGGCTTGCAAGTAATGCAAAAAGCCCAGAAGGGCAGTGGTGGTGGGGGGGAACGATGGAATCACAAATTTCTGCACGGTGATTCAGTAGAAAGAAATTGCTCTGCAAATCTCACTTCTTCTAGCCCAGGGGTGTCAAACACATGGCCCAGGAGCCAGATCAGGTCCCTGCAAGGCTCGTATCAGGGCTGAGAGAGAGAAAAAGTTGTGTGTGTTGTCAGCTTGTTATGCCAGGGCTCTTCTGGGTGCAACTGGGTTTTGCCTCTCCCTTTTGTCTGTATTCAGGCCTTCATGATCCAGTCTTTCTCAGCAAGAAAGCAAGGTGAACTATTTAGATGAGGAATAAGAACAAGCCAGTCAGGTGGATTAGGCTGAGAGCGTGTGTCTAGACCAGGTTAGCCACAGCACATTTCCTTTGTAGACTGGGGATCATAACCTAGTCTTCCCATATAAGTAGGCTGATACCAACCAATGTACAGTGTTTGTATTCTTGCACTGCCTTGTAGGAGTTGCAGTTATATCTCTGGGGAAGCCCATTGTTTTGTGGATAAACACATAGCCCTCAGTCTGTGTCATCGTGCCTTCACATGTTCTTGACCAGTACAAGAAGCAACTTGCATGCAAAAGCTTGAAATGCCCAGCCATTTCATATTTTCCTCTGAGTTTTAGACTCTAAACAGTGACCATGAGATTTATGTAATGAATGTCAATAAATTAAAAGTAGGTTTGCAACATACAGATACATACCTGAACAACACCTGAACACCATACTCAAGATTGCTGCAATACATATTGTGTCCAGATTTTGATGCAATAGTTCAGAGCAAGAGGTGTCAGTTATCAGAGACTGTTAAATACACAAAATATTGCAAGAGTGCTAATCTTTTAAGTACCCACAGGCCAGTCATTTTGCTTTGCATCTTATCCATGCAGCTATCCATCTACTGCATTTCTCAAGTTCATGGCCACTAGCTGCTGGATTCATCTCAGCAATTCATTACTTTGTCCCACCCAGGGGTCATTTTGTAGAAAAATATGTGTGGCCGGACCTGCCTGTCCCACATTGGTCTTGTCAGCCACCAGCGAGCCTGCAGCAAACGTGGACTATTGCACCCTTCTTAAATCTTCGTTCGCGAAGCCAAGCCGAGAGAGAGAGAGAGAGATGTGGTGGAGCTCATCCAGGGATTGTTACGCAGCTGCACATACTATTCAATGGACAAGGAGGTGGAACTCTCAGAAAGGTTCAGTGAGCTCCCACTGAATCTGAGGCCTGGTCCCACCCTTGTCATGTAACCTTCCATTGGAGATTCCATTGGAGAAAGTCCAGAAAAGGGCAACTAGAATGATTAAAGGGCTGGAACACTTTCCCTATGAAGAAAGGTTAAAACGCTTGGGACTCTTTAGCTTGGAGAAACGTCAACTGTGGGGTGACATGATAGAGGTTTACAAGATAATGCATGGAATGGAGAAAGTAGAGAAAGTACTTTTCTCCCTTTCTCACAATACAAGAACTCGTGGGCATTTGATGAAATTGCTGAGCAGACAGGTTAAAACGGATGAAAGGAAGTACTTCTTCACCCAAAGGGTGATTAACATGTGGAATTCACTGCCACAGGAGGTGGTGGCGGCCACAAGCATAGCCACCTTCAAGAGGGGTTTAGATAAAAATATGGAGCAGAGGTCCATCAGTGGCTATTAGCCACAGTGTGTGTGTGTGTGTGTGTGTGTGTGTGTGTGTGTGTATATCGGCTTGGCTTCGCGAACGAAGATTTAAGAAGGGTGCAATAGTCCACGTCTGCTGCAGGCCCGCTGGTGGCTGACAAGACCAATGCGGGACAGGCAGGTCCGGCCACAGTGGCTGCAGGGAAAAGTCTGATTTAGGGTTGGTGCTGTAGCAGTGCGATTCTTCCTCAATCTCCTTTTGTCCTCAAGACCAGCTATGCGTGCGTTCTCAAAAGAAGAAACAGCCTGGTGGATGGTGTGCCTCCATGCTTCCATCTTTCCGAGCTCGGTAAAATGAGTACCCAGCTTGCTGGGGGGAAAGTGTAGATGACTGGGGAAGGCAATGGCAAACCACCCCGTAAAAAAAAATCTGCTGTGAAAACGTGAAAGCAACGTCACCCCAGAGTCGGAAACGACTGGTGCTTGCACAGGGGACCTTTCCTTTTCCTTCACTGTGGAAGATGAGAGGTGCTTGTCCACTCCAGAACCTCTGATTTCAGGAGGGGTATCAAAAGACCTGAGTTGGACTGAGGTGATGAGAGAGGAGGTCTATGACTGATAGACAAATAGAAAATTGACAAATCACTATGAACATATGAACAAATGAAGCTGCCTTCTGCTGAATCAGACCCTTGGTCCATCAAAGTCAGTATTGTCTACTCAGACTGGCAGCGGCTCTCCAGGGTCTCAAGCTGAGGTTTTTCACACCTATTTGCCTGGACCTTTTTTTGGAGATGCCAGGGATTGAACCTGGGACCTTCTGCTTCCCAAGCAGATGCTCTACCACTAAGCCACCGTCCCTCCCCTTTATAAATCAGAAACCCTAATTCTTGAAATTTTAAGAGGTTCCAATTGAACATATGAAGCTGCCTTATACTGAATCAGACCTTTGGTCCATCAAAGTCAGTATTGTCTTCTCAGACTGGCAGCGGCTCTCCAGGGTCTCAAGCTGAGGTTTTTCACACCTATTTGCCTGGACCCTTTTTTGGAGATGCCAGGGATTGAACCTGGGACCTTCTGCTTCCCAAGCAGATGCTCTACCACTGAGCCACCGTCCCTCCCCAGATGGCCTACATCCAAGAGTTCTGTAAGAACTCAAATGTGAACTTGTGAATATCCTGACAATGCAATCTATAACTAAGATCTGCCTCCATTCTCAAAGACTGGAAGGTAGCCAATGTAAAGACAGCCAGTTTGGTGTAGTGGTTAAGCATGTGGGCTCTTATCTGGGAGAACCGGGTTTGATTCCCCAATCCTCCACTTGCAGCTGCTGGGATGGACTTGGGTCAGCCATAGCTCTCGCGGAGTTGTCCTTGAAAGGGCAGATGTTGTAAGAGATCTCTCAGCTCCACCCACCTCACAGGGTGTCTGTTGTGGGGGGGGGGGGAGGTAAAAGGAGATTGTGACCACTCTGAGATTCAGAGTATAGGGTGGGAAATAAATCCAATATTTTCAATATCTTCAATGTAACCCCCATCTTCAAAAATGGTTCCAGAGGAGATCCTGGAAATTACAGACTGCTCAGTCTAACATTGATGTTGGATAAATTGATGGGATCTGTTATTAAACATAGAATTAGGAGGCACACTGATGAACAAAAAGCTATTGAGGAAGAATCAATATGGATTCTGTAAGGGAAGATTTTGTCTCAGTAACCTTTTAAAGTACTTTGGGGAGTGGTGAATAAACATGCAGACAAGGGTGACCGAGTTGATTCTGTTTACCTAGACTTCCAGAAAGCTTTTGATAAAGTTCCTCATCAAAGGTTTCCAAGTAAACTCAACAGTCATTGGATAAGAGGACAAGTCTTCTTGTGAAGTAAAAACTGGTTAATTAACAGGAAACACAGAGTGAGAATAAATGGGCCATTTTCACAGTGGAAGGTGGTAAGCAGTGGGGCACCACAGGGTTCAATGCTAGGTCTGGTGCTTTTTAACTTGTTCATTAATGATTTGGAATTGATACTAAACAATTAAATGGCTAAGTTTGTGGATGACACTAAGTTGTTCAGGGTGGTGAGAACTAGGGAAGACTGTGAGGCACTCCAAAGGGATCTGTCGAGGCTGGGCAAGTGGGCGTCAACATGGCAAATGAGGTTCAACATGAGCAAGTGCAAGGTAATGCACTTTGGGGCCAAAAATCCTAACTATAAAAACAAGTTGATGGGGTGTGAACTGGCAGAAACTGACCAAGAGAGAGATCTTGGAGTTAGATAACTCCCTGAAAATGTCAAGTCAGTATGCGACTGCAATAAAATGCTATGCTAAGGATTATTGGGAAGGGAACTGAAAACAAATCAGCCAGTATCCTAATGCCCCTATATCAATCTATGATGAGGCCTCATTTGGAACACTGTGTAGAGCTCTGGTCACCATACCACAAAAAAGATTTTAAAGTAAAGTAAAGTAAAGTAAAGTAAAGTAAAGAAAGAAAAGAAAAGAAAAGAAAAGAAAAGAAAAGAAAAGAAAAGAAAAGAAAAGAAAAGAAAAGAAAAGAAAAGAAAAGAAGAACTAAAATGATGGAGAGGATAGAACATCTTCCTTACATAAGAACATAAGAGAAGCCATGTTAGATCAGGCCAACGGCCCATCCAGTCCAACACTCTGTGTCACACAGTGGCAAAAAATTATATATATATATACACAAACACACACACACACATACACACTGTGGCTAATAGCCACTGATGGACCTCTGCTCCATATTTTTATCTAAACCCCTCTTGAAGGTGGCTATGCTTGTGGCCACCACAACCTCCTGTGGCAGTGAATTCCACATGTTAATCACCCTTTGGGTGAAGAAGTACTTCCTTTTATCCGTTTTAACCTGTCTGCTCAGCAATTTCATCGAATGCCCACGAGTTCTTGTATTGTGAGAAAGGGAGAAAAGTACTTCTTTCTCTTCTTTCTCCATCCCATGCATTATCTTGTAAACCTCTATCATGTTACCCCGCAGTCGATGTTTCTCCAAGCTAATGAGTCCCAAGCGTTTTAACCTTTCTTCATAGGGAAAGTGTACCAACCCTTTAATCATTCTAGTTGCCCTTTTCTGTACTTTCTCCAATGTTATAATATTCTTTTTGAGGTGCGGCAACCAGAACTGCACACAGTACTCCAAATGCAACCGCACCATCGATTTATACAGGGGCGTTATGATACTGGCTGATTTGTTTTCAATTCCCTTCCTAATAATTCCCAGCATGGCGTTGGCCTTTTTTATTGCAAACGCACACTGTCTTGACATTTTCAGTGAGTTATCTACCACGACCCCAAGATCTCTCTCTTGGTCAGTCTCTGCCAGTTCACACCCCATCAACTTGTATTTGTAGCTGGGATTCTTGGCCCCAATGTGCATTACTTTGCACTTAGCCACATTGAACCGCATCTGCCACGTTGACGCCCACTCACCCAGCCTCAACAGATCCCTTTGGAGTTCCTCACAATCCTCTCTGGTTCTCACCACCCTGAACAATTTTGTGTCATCTGAAAACTTGGCCACTTCACTGCTCACTCCCAATTCTAAATCATTTATGAACAAGTTAAAGAGCATGGGACCCAGTACCGAGCCCTGCGGCACCCCACTGCTTACCGTAATGAAGAAAGGTTAAAAAGGTTAGGGCTCTTTAACTTGGAGACATAACAACTGAGGTGTGACATGACAGAGGTTTACCAGATTATGCATGGGATAGAGAAGGAAGGGAAAGAAGAACTTTTCTCCTTTCTCACAATATAAGAACTTGTGGGCATTCAATGAAATTAGGAAAGGAAAGGTCCTCTGTGCAACCACCAGTCGTTTCCGACTCTGGGGTGACATTGCTTTCACAATGTTTTCACGGCAGACTTTTTTACAGGGTGGTTTGCCATTGCCTTCCCCAGTCATCTACACTTTCCCCCCAGCAAGCTGGGTACTCATTTTATCGACCTCGGAAGGATGGAAGGCTGAGTCAAGGAGCAGTAAAAACTTAGAACAGAAAAAAGGATGTATTCCTTCACCCAAAGCGTAATTAACATGTGGAATTCACTGCCACAGGAAGTGGTGGCAGCTACAGGCATAGACACCTTCAAGAGGGGACTGGATAAGCATATGGAACAAAGGTCCTTTAGTGGGTATTAGACACAAGGTATAGATGGAACACTCTGTCTGGGTCACTGATGCCCTGTATTCTTAGTTCTTGGGGAGGGCACAGTGGGAGGGCTTCTGGAATTCTGTCTCCATTGATGAATCTCCTGATGGCACCTGGGTTTAAGCCACTGTGTGACACAGAGTGTTGGACTGGACAGGCCACTGGCTTGATCCAACATGGCACATGGCTTCCTTTCCGTTTTCTGATGTTCTTTGAACTTTAATGAAAAATAAACAGTGTCAATGTGAGAACTATTGTCTGCCAGTAGTTTTATCAAATGTCATGACCATTTTTATGGCTCGTGCACCACAGAACCACATTTTCAAAGAAATTTCACCGACAGAAGACCAGATGCCAGATGCTATCCAGGTGGTACCCAGGATGTTTACTGAGTCAACATCCTACCCAACCCCCTCTCATTTCAGGGATATATTTTGGAAGGGCTCTGCAGCTCCCACTTGAGAATCAGCCTGTGAAAAGGAGAAGACTCAGAGCCATCTTTGTTTCTCGGAAACTGTTCCATCTCTGCTTGGATCACTCTGCGCTGTGGCCATCACCTGGAAGATGCTCCTCTCCCTTTTCCTCCTTGCCAGTGGCCTCTTGGGCTCTCTTGCCCTGGAAGGTGGGTGCCATCTGGAGCTGTCTATGCAAGGGTGTCACCAGGGGTGGAATTCTAGCAGGAGTTCCTTTGCATATTAGGCCACACACCCCTGTTGTAGCCAATCCTCCGAGAGCTTACAAGGCTCTTTTTTGTAAATTCTTGGAGGATTGGCTACATCAGGGTGTGTGGCCTGATATGCAAAGGAGCTCCTGCTAGAATTCCACTCCTGGGTGTCACCATGATAGGGCAGAGCCCCACTAAGCTCACCCTAAGAAGATTGAGAATAGTCTGGTAGCACCATTGAGACCAACATGATCTTTAGAGTATGAGCTTTTGACAATCAAAACTCCCTTTATCTGAGCTCAAAGGCTTATGCCCTAAAAAAAAATCCTGTTGGTCTATAGATTGGAAGGTAAGTAGGGTGGAAACTTAGAAGGGAGACCACTTAAGAAGGCTCTGCAGAGAAAGGCCATGGCAAACCACCTCTGTTTCTCACTTGCCTTGAAAGCCTCTTTCTAGGGTCACCAGAAGTCACCTGTGATGGCACTTAGGTGAGTACATTTTAGGGGAAAAGTCCAGAGGGGGGAAAAGATTAAGGAAAGACAAAAATTTCTTGTAAGGAGGTGTACTTTATTGTTCAAAGAGCAATGTTTATCCATATTGGATAAACATATGGAGCAGAGGTCCATCAGTGGCTATTAGCCACAGCATATTGTTGGAACTCTCTGGTCGTTTTCGCACTCACCTTCCGCCGGCGCGACCCCCCTCTTCGCGCAGGATCTGCGCGGATTTCGCACTAAACGCTGCGGAGCAGCCAGAAAAGCCGGAAGCTCCCCGCGCAAAAGCCGCTCAAACTGAAACCGCCAAAAAGCGCCAAAAAGCCGCTCAAACTGAAACCGCCAAAAAAGAGGGGGGTCGCGCCGGCGGAAGGTGAGTGCGAAAACGACCTCTGTCTGGGGCAGTGATGCTCTGTATTTTTGGTGCTGGGGGGGGGGGGGACAGTGGGAGGGCTTCTAGTGTCCTGGCCCCATTGATGGCACCTGGTTTTCTTGGCCACTGTGGACCGGATGGGCCATTGACCTGATTCAACATGGCTTCTCTTATGTTCTTAAATCTGGAGGTTTCTTCTCAAGTGAAAGTCTGAGGAAAGGGGGAGGGGAACAATGTTTTCACAAAACCTGGTGAAATGTCACTAGGAACAATTTTCCCATTCCTAATTCTCTTTTCCCTCATCAGAAAGCCTGAAGAAAGGGGGAAAACACTTTATTTTAAAAAAAATGGTGAAATGTCACTGGGAACATTCCCCACCCCGCCATTCCTAATTCTCTTTTCCCTCATCAGATCTGGAAAGGAAGGCGTTTGTTTTCCCAGTGGCCTCAGATACTGCCCACGTAGTCTTGAAGGCCAAAATACGACATCCCTTGACCAGCTTCACAGTCTGCCTGAGGTTCTACACAGACCTGACCCGTGGCTACAGCCTCTTCTCTTACGCCAGCAGGAACCATGACAACGAGCTCTACCTCTTAGCGCTGAATCCCAAGCAATACAAGTTTCATTTGGGGGATGAAGCTCTGATCTTCAGTGTTCCAGAAGCATTGAACACTAACCCTGTTGGGAAACACGTCTGTGTGAGTTGGGAGTCTTCCACAGGCCTAGTGGAGCTCTGGGTGAACGGGCAACCTTTGGTCCGGAAGAGCTTGCTGAAAGGACATTCTGTCCGACCAGAGGGATCCATTGTCCTCGGCCAAGATCAGGATTCCTTTGGAGGCAGCTTTGACATCAATGAATCCTTTGTAGGGGAGATCACAGATGTATACATGTGGGACCGCGTTCTGTACCCTGATGAGGTGGTCCTTGCCTCGTACAACCACGCTCTTCCCGACTACCTGATCAACTGGATATCGTTGGATTACAGCATCACAGGCGATGCCCTTGTTAAGCCTGCATTGCTTTCTGCCCACAGAACTGAGTAGGACAAAGCAGGAGTCGAGTTGCACCTTTAAGACCAACAAAATTTTATTCAGAATGTAAGCCCTCGTGTGCTAGAAGCACACTTCCTCAGACAATAGGATGGAATGGCAAACAGTCCTAAATATAGAGAAAGTGGGCAGCGAATTAGTATGCAAAATCATGGGAATGTTTGTTAACAGATTAAAAGAATCACAATTTGGGGTCTGGTGATTATTAGTTTATGTTAATTGGGCTGCAGCAACAAGGAGGCAATATAAGTCAGAGATGGGTAGGGTTTGCAAACAATGCAGCAGTCTAAGAAGAGCTGTGGGAGAAGGGGGGGGACAATTTAACCTGAAATTTCTGCCCGGTGATTCAGTAGAAAGAAATTGCTCTGCTAATCTCAGTTCTCCTTGCTTGATGAAGACTTCCCATGACAATTGTAAGTCCGCAGCCACCAATAAAAGATTTCATTATTCCTACTTGGCTTCCTCTAAATTTTTAGAGGCCACAAGGGAGTGAGTTGCTGGCTCAGCCTTGTACAAAGACTGGAGATGGGAAACACTTTAACGGCAGTTGCGCTTGCAACTGTAGCACTCCAGATGTTTTTTGCCTACAACTCCCATCAGCCCCAGCCATTGGTCATGCTGGCTGGGGCTGATGGGAGTTGTAGGCAAAAAACATCTGGAGAGCTACCCTTGGCCACCCCTAGGAACTGTAGTTCATAGAGCCAGGTTTCGTTTTGGGCAGGAGCTCCAGAACCTCTAGATTTTATTGTGCTCTTTCTTTCTTACCCCCCCAAATACTTGCTTTTGGGCTCCATTGTTCAAACCCCTTGAGAGAATTCTGCTGACCTCTAAGATTTGACAAACTTTCTAATACCTTTCTGCACAAAAAATGGGAAAATGACCAAACATATAAAGCAGACAGATGGGAATCTTCCTCATGCCACTGTGGCCGCAAAGGAGAAATTCATTTTAAAAGTATGATGGGAGTAAGGTTTTCTAATGACAATTATGATTCAAGAAGCATTTTAAGGTAGACGCTGAGCTGATATAATTTAGTATACCTTCTGGTGATGTCAGGTGTGTGTGTGGCAGATGCAAATGAGTCATGCAAATGAACTCTGGCACCTCTTTTTCTACAAGATGACCCCTGCATAGAGCTGTTGTGCTAATACCAACTAGTCACAGAATGCTGTGCTGGTGATGCTCCTGGTCAACTATATATGGGATGTAGTAGCCAACCATTGGCCAGCACATCACACACAGTTGAGGAGGAGGAGAAGTTGTTTTATACCCTGCTTTTCACCACTCGAAGGAGTCTCAGACTGGCTTACAATCACCTGGTCACATCAACAGCTAAAGAGGAGAGCCAGTTTGGTGTAGTTTGGTGTAGTGGTTAAGCGCACGGACTCTTATCTGGGAGAACTGGGTTTGATTCCCCACTCCTCCACTTGCAGCTGCTGGAACGTCCTTGGGTCAGCCATGGCTCTCGCAGGAGTTGTCCTTGAAAGGGCAGCTTCTGGGAGAGCTCTCTCAGCCCCACCCACCTCACTGGGTGTCTGTTGTGGGGGGAGAAGATATAGGAGATTGTAAGCCACTCTGAGTCTCTGATTCAGAGAGAAGGGTGGGGCTGTCTTTTACAGTCTTCTTCTTCCCTTCCCCACTTCTCCACGTGCACCTGCTGGAATGACCTTGAGTCAGTCACAGTTCGCTCAGAGCTGTTCTGCTCAAGAACAGTTTCTGCCAGAGCTTCAAAAACAACACAATATGTGGGAAAGAGCCACATGATGTTTGTTCACCCCAGCTCTAGCCAATTCCTTGAAGTTGCATCAATTTGCAGCTCTGCTCTGCATTGGGAAGTCATCATTTATTTACAGGAGTTTTTGGTATCCCTAAAACATTAATATGTAGTTTTATAGGAAGGAGTGCTTCCAAGGTGAGAGTGCATCTCCCTGCATATGAACATATGAAGCTGCCTTATACTGAATCAGACCCTCGGTCCATCAAAGTCAGTATTGTCTACTCAGACTGGCAGCAGCTCTCCAGGGTCTCAGGCAGAAGCTTTTCATGCCTATTGCCTGGACCCTTTTTAGTTGGAGATGCCGGGGATTGAACCTGGGACCTTCTGCTTACCAAGCAGATGCTCTACCACTGAGCCACCGTCCCCGCCCCTGCAGCGCAGTTATTCTGAATACAACCTTCATTTCTTCATACCCAAGCTAGCCGTCCCTGAAATCTCTCGAAAGAAAGAAAGAAAGAAAGAAAGAAAGAAAGAAAGAAAGAAAGAAAGAAAGAATGAAAGAAAGAAAGAAAGAAAGAAAGAAAGAAAGAAGAAAGAAAGAAAGAAAGAAAGAAAGAAAGAAAGAAAGAAAGAAAGAAAGAAAGAAAGAAAGAAAGAAAGAAAGAAAGAAAGAAAGAAAGAACAATCAAAATTAATAGTCTGCGATCCCACGCTTGTGTGGTCTCATTGGGGCAATTTACTCACGAATTGCTGAAGTTCCAAGTTCTATCAGAAAGCAAAGGTTCAAGTTCCTCCTTTACTACGCAACGTCTTCTAAAAGGATTATGAAACAAACAGAGGATCTCTGGACTGCTACAGCTTCATAGCTAACTGGAAGCAGCCATCTTGTTCTGCCAGCTCACCCCACCCCCACCCCCATTCAGCCTGGCTGGGTCCTAGATTTAAAGGCACAGACACACCATCCAGAAAGCAAGCCTTTCCAAGGTTCCTCTAGTTCTAAAGTGGAAAGGCAGGTGTGGGCCGTGGGGGTGGGGCTTCCCCCCGCTGGCCAATGGGAAGGAGCCTGCAAAAGAGGGGGAATCCCCCGGTGGGACCTGGGGATTGGCAAGCCTAATACCCAGCTCTTAAACTCTCCCTAGTGGATTCAGGGTGACCACCTGGAGGTTGGCAGCCCTATCTATCTAGCCCTAGTTTTCTACACAGTTCTCAGAAGGCCCAAAAGCCATGCCAAAGCCTCCTGTTATGCTTCCCCAGAAACTGGTGCACTGCCTCTGAACATCAATAGCCACCATGGGTAGCCATGTTGATCTGAAGCAATAGAACAAAGACTAACTCCAGTGGCCCCTTTAAGACCAACAAAGTTTAATTCTGGTATAAGCTTTTTAGGGTTTTGCCAGCGTCCAGGTGGGGCTTGGAGATCTCCCACTTTTACAACTGATCTCCAGTTGGCAGAGATCAGCTCCCCCGGAACTCTCCCTGGGTGGACTCTATGGCATTATACCATGCTGAGGCCCCTCCCCTCCCCTAATCCTGCCCTCTCCTGGCTCCACTCCCAAAATCTCCAGGTATTTTGCAGCACAGACCTGGGAACCCTAAAGCTTTTGTGTGTATGTATGTATCATGTATCTGAAGAAGCTTCTACCTAGAATTAAGCTTCGTTGGTCTTAAAGGTGCCACTGGATTCTAGGGTTGCCAAATCCAACCCCAGAAATATCTGGGGACTTTGGGGGTGGAGCCAGGAGACACTGGGGTGGAGCTAGGGGGGAGGGGGGAAACGGCGCCGGGGAGCGTGGCGAGCCGCCCTGCAGCTGCAGCCTCTGCTCCACTCAGGCTGAGCCCATCTCGGAGGAGCAGCCAAGGCGAGCGGAGAAGAGGCCACCGCGCCGCAGCTGCCTCGCCCGCTCCGCCTCTGGGACGGAAGTGGAGGGAGGGGGTGGAGGCGGGCCGGGATCGTGGCGAGCCGCAAGTCCGGGTCCGAGAAGGGCCCGGATTCGCGGCTCGCCATGCTCCTGGCCTGCCTCGCCCTCCCCTGCGCTGCTGCCGCCTCTTGGCTGCTCCTCCAAGATGGGCTCAGCCTGGGCCCATCTCGGAGGAGAAACTGCGGTGGGCGGGGAGGGGGCGGCAGCGGCGCGGCGGCCTCGCCGGCTCCAGGATCCGGCGGCTCGGCACCGTTTCCCCCCTCTCCCCCCGCTTCCATTTTTGGGGGAGCGGGGGAAGAGGGTGGAAATCCTGGGGTCCCCCGCCAGGGCGGGAGGGTTGGGAAGCCTACTGGATTCCAACTTTGCCTCTGAACATGTCTGTCATCTGGAACCAGTTGTGATTCAGGAAATATCCAGGCCCCAACTGGAAGGTGGCAGCCACGTTCTAGAGGGAATTGATCCCTTCCCCCACAGTGGGGTAAGTCAGGCCTAGGTTTGCTACCTCCCCCTGGTGGAGGTGGGGGATTCCCCACCACCAGCCCCCTCCCTCCATCAGGAGAGGGTGGGAGGCCCAGCCTATGTCACTTCTGGCATTCACCAGAAGTGACTGCACTGACAATGTCACAGCGATGCTCAGGTATTTGGGAAAAAACTCTATGGTAGAAGCCATTTTCACCATTTTTGTCCAAATACCCGAGCATTGCGCTGACGGCAAAGTGTGACGTCAGTTCTGATACATGCCAGAAGTGAAATCACCACATCGCTGTAGTCTGGATCTCCCTCCCACTCCTGGTAAGCCCCCCTACTCCCCTCTCTCGGTTGCCAGGAGAGACTAGGACAACCTTCGTCCAGCCTATTGCAGTTACACGTTCCCCAGAGAGTACTGAGATCTAGCTCACAAAATCTGCTGAAAATCCCTGGGCCAAAGGAGGAGGCCAAACTAAAAGTGACAAGGGAGCAGGCCTTCTCGATTACAGCACCCCACTGGTGGAACCAGCTACCAGAAGAGGTGCGGGCCCTGCGGAGCCTTAATCAGTTCCGCCAGGCCTGCAAGGCTGTCTTCTTCCAGCTGGCCTTTTAAGGTGGAACCATTGTATCATCGCCATGAAAACTATGTTTATATGCATATACCAAGACTGTAGCACCATATCATACTGTGGTTTTAAATTACTAGTTTAAATGCTGTTTTAAATGTAATTGTATTTTTAATTGCTATGAATTTTATTGTTGTATTACTGTAATGGTATATTTATGTCATGTAAGCCGCCCTGAGCCCTGTTTTGGCGGGGAGGGCGGGATATACCATAAATTAAAAATTATTATTATTATTATTATTATTATTATTATTATTATTATTATTATTATTACAGTAGGTAGTGGCCTAGAATAGGAACCAGATAAGGCAGTTGTGTCAGAGAGCCTTGTGGTTGTCCGGTCAGCTTCTTCCTTTGTGCAGGGTTGCCAGGTCTGTGTTGGAAAATACCTGGAGACTTTGGGGGTGGATCCTGGAGAGGGTGGGGTTTCGTGAGGGGAGGGGCCTCAACCGGGTACAGTGCCCTAGAGTCCCACCCTTCCAAGCAGCCATTTTCTCCGGGGGAGCTGATCTCTGCCAGCTAGAGATCAGTGGTAAAAGCCGGAGATCTCCAGGCCACACCTGGAGGTATGCAACCCTACCATTGTTAGTTATACCTCTGTGAGTTGTAGGAGACCTGTGTTGATTCTACCCCAGTCTGGGTGGGGGATGGCCGTTGGAGTGGGTGCCAAAATTGTGGAACTGTTTTCCTGAGTAATTCACACCTGTCCCTTTTAGTTGCCGTCTCCCACCAGTGGGCGAGGACATTTTTGTTTCTTCTGGCGTTCCCACAGCAATTCCTCCTTCCTGCTGCCCTGTTTTTAATGGTTGTTTTTATTTATGTGTAATGTGTTGTGTTGCATGTGTATTTTAATTTGCTTTTAATTATTTCAACTCTTGTGTTTTTGTTTTGGTTTTAATGGTTTTTTAAAATATGCTTTTTTAAAAATTATGCATAGATACTCTCTTCCTGGACTATTCAGGGGAAACGGGAAAGTCATGAATCTGTCTCTGCTAACCAAAGTTGTTGTTTTTTTTAAATCCAACATAAATCTTCAGGGTTGAGACCCCACTTCTTCAGAACGAATCCTCTGTTTTCATTTGGTTTATGTTGGAGATATGGGAGGGAAACCCAGCACAGCACGGTGGGGAGGGCGGGATATAAATCAAATAAATAAATAAGTTAAGGGTGAAGAAGAAGAAGATATTGGATTTATATCCCGCCCTCCACTCCGAAGAGTCTCAGAGAGGCTCACAATCTCCTTTACCTTCCTCCCCCACAATAGACACCCTGTGAGGTGGGTGGGGCTGGAGAGGGCTCTCACAGCAGCTGCCCTTTCAAGGACAACCTCTGCCAGAGCTACGGCTGACTCAAGGCCATGCTAGCAGGTGCAAGTGGAGGAGTGGGGAATCAAACCCGGTTCTCCCAGATAAGAATCTGCACACTTAACCACTACACCAAACTGGCTCTCCAGGGTGAAAGTGCAGGGTGAAATGTAATTATATCAAATTCAAGTCTAATCAGATCTAAACAGGAAAAATACAGGGGCAATTCACTGGTTATACTATGCTACCCCTGTAAGGGGTAGATGGGTCAAAAATTCTCTGATAGTTACAGTTAGAATCCAAAATCTTGGTTTAACCTCCAGGCAGGGAGGTGGTAGTGTAAAATTTCTGAGTGACTCTATTGGGCTTTTCCATACTATAGTAATATTACAAAATCCACATGTTAGAAGGTTCCCATTGTAGTCAATAACCAGTTTAGAATAACCAGTTAATAGTCTCTGAGTTTTTCCTGATTAGATGTGAAGTTATATTTTAACCAAAAAACCCCCACACAACTTAGATTTGGAAAATATACAAAAGAAATAAAATGAATAATAAATATATAGAAGGATGACACTAATCTGCAAAGAGGCTACAACTGATGTTGTCTGGAGCCTCTGTTCAATAAACTTAATTCTAAACCAGCCATTCCAAACCAGTCCAGACAGTATTGTGTAGTGGTTAGAGTAGGGGGGGGGGGTGGCCCTCAATTCTGTTGAGCCTGTGCGTATTCCACGGCTAGTGTGAAAGCAACCCACTGTGGGACTTCTAGAATGGAGCACTTCACTCAGACCAGGAGACGTTTCCCATTCCCAGATTTTGGAAGTCGAAGAGGAGAAGGAGCAGGAAAAGCCTTTGCTGGGGTTGCCAGCCTCCAGGTGGAGCCTGGAGATCTGGGATGATAACAGAGCAGAGCAGCTCTGATAAGCTGAGACAGCTGGAGAAGTTGCTAAGAATTTCTGCGTTTTGAAAGACTTCATTCTGAGGCTTGGGTGACTGCTGAAAAGGCTGAGTTGTGATAGCTGGGGAACTGCTGTACGTTTGGGTGAGTGGGCTAAAGGTGAAAGTGATTGATTGATTGATTGATTGAGAGTAATTGTTGATGATTGCTTAGGAGTGGTCTGCTCCACCCTCTTTGCATTTTAAGCTGCGCCTTGCCAAAGGCTGAGCACATCTCAGAGAGGCCTGAGAGGAACAGAGCAGAGCAGCTCTGATAAGCTGAGACAGCTGGAGAAGTTGCTAAGAATTTCTGCGTTTTGAAAGACTTCATTCTGAGGCTTGGGTGACTGCTGAAAAGGCTGAGTTGTGATAGCTGGGGAACTGCTGTACGTTTGGGTGAGTGGGCTAAAGGTGAAAGTGATTGATTGATTGATTGATTGAGAGTAATTGTTGATGATTGCTTAGGAGTGGTCTGCTCCACCCTCTTTGCATTTTAAGCTGCGCCTTGCCAAAGGCGCGAGCCTTTGGCGCGAGCCGAAGGGCGAGAGCTAAAGGGCTCTTGGCCTGTGGCTCTTTGCCTGGGGGCTTCCTAAGGACCAGGAACCCAGATCCCTGATTTCCTTGTTCTCCCAATAAGGTAAGTTGACCTTCCAGAAGGGGAGCCACGTAAACAACAGCATTTAAAGAGGACTGTATATTTAATATATATATCATGAAGGTAGAATGCCAGCAGGGGGGTGGGGGCTTTCCAGTGTTTTGCACTGAGTGTCACATGTATGACTATCTGCCCACAGGACAGAAGTCTTGGGTGTGTGCTCGATGCAAGGAGCTCCTGGTCCTCAGGGAACGAGTTCGTACCCTTGAGGCCGAGGTGACTGCCCTGGAGAAGCAGAGACGGTCAGTTAGGCAATTGGGGAAGACTCTTGGGGGCGTATTAGATGAGCCCCACTCTGAATGTGGCAGCCCCGTTGCTGCCAGAGAGCGTGAGGGTCTAGAGGGAACAGGGCACCTTGCTGAGGATAAGGGGAATGTGCCCTCAGAAGGGACCTCTTCTTCGGTTGGTGAGCGGGTATCCTTTCGCGCCAAGGAACCATCCCTGGGCAGGGGGAGAGGGGGGGTCTTGGTAGTTGGTGATTCGATCCTTAGGCAAGTAGACAGCTGGGTGGCGAAACCGCGTATTGACCGTATGGTGACTTGCCTGCCTGGTGCGAAGGTAGCGGACATTACGCGTGTAGTAGATAGGCTGATAGACAGTGCTGGGGAGGAGCCTGTGGTCATGGTGCATGTTGGCACCAACGATGTGGGGAAATGCAGTCGTGAGGTCCTGGAGGAGAAATTTAGGCTGCTAGGTGGGAGACTTAAGGCCAGGACCTCCAAGGTGGCCTTCTCGGAAGTGCTACCTGTTCCACGTGCAGGGCAGGAGAGACAGGCGCAAATTAGAAGTCTCAATGTGTGGATGAGACGATGGTGTAAGGAGGAAGGGTTTAAGTTTGTTAGGCACTGGGATGCTTTCTGGAACAAGCCGGAGCTGTACAAAAGAGACGGTCTCCACTTGTCTCCGGATGGAACCAGGCTGCTGGCGCTTAAAATCAAAAAGGTGGCAGAGCAGTTTTTAAACTAAATCTTGGGGGAAAGCCGACAGGAGATGGAATGTCTCTGGTTCGGGAGGACTTGTCTCAAAGAGATGAAGGGTTGGCTTCTATTTTTCTACCGAGTAACGGATCAGAGTTGTCCACTGTGATGGTGACAAACAGTATGGACTGTCTGCTAGAGTCTCGAGGCGGCAGGAGAGAGGTGGCGGGCCTAGCTTGCTTGGGAAATTATAAATGTTTGTATGCAAATGCTAGAAGTGTCCGAAGTAAAATTGGTGAATTGGAATGTTTAGTGTTGGGAGAAAACATAGACATTGTGGGAATTTCAGAAACTTGGTGGAATGAGGAGAATCAGTGGGACACGGTGATTCCTGGATATAAGTTATATCGGAAGGATAGGGAGGGAAGGGTTGGAGGTGGGGTGGCTCTGTATGTCAGAGAGGATATACGGTCCAGTAAGACTGAGGTCAGAGAATTAGATTCCCTTTTAGAAATGCTTTGGGTTGAAATAGAGGGCCCAAAAGGAAATTTAACTATGGGAGTTTGTTATCGCCCACCAAATCAAAAGAGAGAGGACGATTATAATATGATGGAGGGATTAAAGATAGCGGCTAAACATAAAAACTGTGTCGTAATAGGTGATTTTAACTACCCGCAGATTGATTGGGTCAATATGTGTTCTGGTCGAGAGAAAGAGATTGAGTTTCTTGATGCTCTCAATGACTGTGCTATGGAGCAGATGGTCTCAGAACCTACCAGGGGTGGGGCGATCCTGGATCTGGTCCTAAGTAATGCCCAAGACTTGGTGAGAGACGTAAAAGTGATTGCGCCGCTTGGGAACAGTGACCATAATGTTATTGATTTCACCATTTGTATAAATAGAGAGTTGCCCAAAAAGACCGCCACAACCACATTTAACTTTAAAAGGGGTAAATTCTCTGAGATGAGGAGGCATGTGAGGAGGAAACTGAAAGGAAAGGTAAATACGGTCAAAACCCTTGGGGAAGCTTGGAGACTATTTAAAACTATAATCCTAGAAGCTCAGATAAAATACATACCACAAGTTAGGAAAGGCACAAACAGGTATAAGAAGAGGCCAGCATGGTTAACAAACAAAGTAATGGAAGCTGTAAAAGGTAAGAAGGACTCCTTTAAGCGGTGGAAAACCAGTCCAAGTGAGATTAATAAAAGGGAACACAGGCAGTGGCAAATCAAATGCAAGACTGTGATCAGGCAGGCAAAAAGGGACTATGAGGAGCATATTGCAAAAAACATAAAGACCAACAATAAAAATTTCTTCAAATATATTAGAAGTAGGAAACCAGCCAGGGAAGCAGTGGGGCCCTTGGATGACCATGGGGTAAAAGGATTACTGAAGGAGGATGGGGAAATGGCTGAGAAGCTGAATGCATTTTTTGCCTCCGTCTTCACCGTGGAAGATGAAAAGTGTTTGCCCGCCCCAGAACCACTAATATTGGAAGGGGTGTTGAAAGACCTGAGTCAGATTGAGGTGACAAAAGAGGAGGTCCTACAACTGATAGACAAATTAAAAACTAATAAGTCACCGGGTCCGGATGGCATACATCCGAGAGTTCTGAAAGAACTCAAAGTTGAACTTGTGGATCTTCTAACAAAAATCTGTAATCTTTCATTGAAATCTGCCTCCGTTCCTGAGGACTGGAAGGTAGCAAATGTCACCCCCATCTTTAAAAAGGGTTCCAGAGGAGATCCGGGAAATTACAGGCCAGTCAGTCTGACTTCAATACCGGGAAAGTTGGTAGAAACCATTATCAAGGACAGAATGAGTAGGCACATTGATGAACACGGGTTATTGAGGAAGACTCAGCATGGGTTCTGCAAGGGAAGATCTTGCCTCACTAACCTGTTACATTTCTTTGAGGGGGTGAACAAACATGTGGACAAAGGAGACCCAATAGATGTTGTTTACCTTGACTTCCAGAAAGCTTTTGATAAAGTTCCTCATCAAAGGCTCCTTAGAAAGCTTGAGAGTCATGGAGTAAAAGGACAGGTCCTCTTGTGGATCAAAAACTGGCTGAGTAATAGGAAGCAGAGAGTGAGTATAAATGGGCAGTCTTCGCAGTGGAGGACGGTAAGCAGTGGGGTGCCGCAGGGCTCGGTACTGGGTCCCATCCTCTTTAACTTGTTCATAAATGATTTAGAGTTGGGAGTGAGCAGTGAAGTGGCCAAATTTGCGGATGACACTAAATTGTTCAGGGTGGTGAGAACCAGAGAGGATTGTGAGGAACTCCAAAGGGATCTGTTGAGGCTGGGTGAGTGGGCGTCAACGTGGCAGATGCGGTTCAATGTGGCCAAGTGCAAAGTAATGCACATTGGGGCCAAGAATCCCAGCTACAAATACAAGTTGATGGGGTGTGAACTGGCAGAGACAGACCAAGAGAGAGATCTTGGGGTCATGGTAGATAATTCACTGAAAATGTCAAAACAGTGTGCGTTTGCAATAAAAAAGGCCAACGCCATGCTGGGAATTATTAGGAAGGGAATTGAAAACAAATCAGCCAGTATCATAATGCCTCTGTATAAATCGATGGTGCGGTCTCATTTGGAGTACTGTGTGCAGTTCTGGTCGCCGCACCTCAAAAAGGATATTATAGCATTGGAGAAAGTTCAGAAAAGGGCAACTAAAATGATTAAAGGGCTGGAACACCTTCCCTATGAAGAAAGGTTGAAACGCTTAGGGCTCTTTAGCTTGGAGAAACGTCGACTGAGGGGTGACATGATAGAAGTTTACAAGATAATGCATGGGATGGAGAAAGTAGAGAAAGAAGTACTTTTCTCCCTTTCTCACAATACGAGAACTCGTGGGCATTCGATGAAATTGCTGAGCAGACAGGTTAAAACGGATAAAAGGAAGTACTTTTTCACCCAAAGGGTGATTAACATGTGGAATTCACTGCCACAGGAGGTGGTGGCGTCCGCAAGCATAGCCACCTTCAAGAAGGGGTTAGATAAAAATATGGAGCAGAGGTCCATCAGTGGCTATTAGCCACAGTGTGTGTGTGTGTATATATATATATATTTGGCCGCTGTGTGACACAGAATGTTGGACTGGATGGGCCATTGGCCTGATCTAACATGGCTTCTCTTATGTTCTTATGTTCTTATGATCTTTGGACTACAGAGACCAGTTGCCCGGGGGGGGGTGGGGGGTGGGAAGGGTGGTTGGGAACGTGGACTCTAGCATAACCCCCCCAACTCCACCCTCCCAAGGCTCCACCCCAAATCTCCAGGAACTTCACAACCCAGAGTTGGCAAGATTACCCTGTGACCCCTGTTGACTGTATTGAGAGACAGGCTGCCGCTCTTGCCAGAACTAGGCGACATGAACAAATAAAGCACAGTCTTTTATTGGAGAATGCAGAATTGACCATTTTCACGGAGGTTTTCTCATTGGGTGGGAAGCACTGAAACCGACAGAGTAAGCAATCTTTGCTGAACCAAAGCGAAGAAACATTGAGGAAATCACTCCTCCTGTATGACATTTTTTTGCAAAGTCTACTCAACAGCTCTGAAGACAGCAGAAAGAGCAGGTTTCACAAAAACATCCCCTTCGATTTTGTAGCTTAACGATTTCCAGTTAATCACGGAGCTGGGGAGATTGGTGTTGTACAAGGCCGGGCCTACTTGGTCAGGAGACAGAACACGGTCCCACATGTACACGCCCAGGATCTCCCCAACAAAGGACTGCTGGATGTCGAAGCTGCCTCCAACGGAATCCTGATCTTGGCCGAGGACAATGGATCCCCCTGGTCGGATAGAGTGTCCTTTCACCAAGTTCTTCCGGCCCAAAGATTGCCCGTTCACCCAGAGCTCCGCTAGGCCCGTGGCAGACTCCCAACTCACACAGACGTGCTTCTCGACAGAGTTGGTGTTCAATGCTTCTGGAACGGTGAAGATCACCTCATGACTCCCCAGATGAAACTTGTATTGCTTGGGATTCAGCGCCACGAGGAGGATCTCATTGCTGTGGCTCTTGGTGGCGTAAGAGAAGAGGCTGTAGCTGCGGGTCAGGCCTGTGTGGAACCTCACGCAGAGTGTGAGGCTGGTCAAAGGACGTTGTATTGTGGTCTTCAAGACTACATGTGCCGTTTTGGTCGCTCCCGGGAAAATTAACGCCTTCTTTTCAAGATCTGAGGAAGGGAATTAGAGATATCGCAGTCAACTTAAGAAGATGATGATGATATTGGATTTATATCCCACCCTATACTCTGAATCTCAGAGTGGTCACAATCTCCTTTATCTCCCCCCCACACACACACACACAACAGACACCCTGCGAGGTAGGTGAGGCTGAGAGATCTCTCACAGCAGCTGCCCTTTCAAGGACAACCCCTTGCCATCCTCTGCTGAATCTTCCTTGGTGTTCTTCCCTCCAAGTGCTGACCCTGCTTAGCTTCGGAGACATGATGAGATCAGACTATATCATGTTGCCTTCCCTCTTCTCAGGATCTCGCTAGGCATACTGGAAAACTATATTTTTTTCTGACCCTCTGTTTTTTTTTCTGTTCCCTCTGACCTCAAACTTCCAAATTTCTCTTTGGGCAAATGTTGGTGGCAGCGAAGGGATGTACCAAAAAAGAATTGTGTTTCACCTAGGTTTATACCCACCTCCACATGATGCCTGGAAATTTCCCAGAATTAGAGGTTACAACGATCAGTTCCCCTGGAAATGATGGCTGCTTTGGAGGGTGGAATCTCTGGCATTATACCCTGCACAGGTCCCCAAACCTTGCCCTCTCCAGGCTCCATTATGCCAAATCTCCAGGAATTTCTAAACTTGAAGTTGGTGAACTTACCCAACCCCATGTTGAGTCTTGCCACCCTTTGCCTGAAGAGATGCCTCAAAAATCTGCTTTGGCTGAAATCAGGTGAGGGCAGTGCCAGAAAGGATGGCTCTTTTTATTCCTCTTGAGACAATTAAAACTAGGCAATTAGTCCCTGTCCCCCCAGCACTTGTGCCACTAATTTATCTTCTTACATTTCTGTGGAACAGGTTCTTGCTTGGCGGCCAAAAGCAGACAGGAGGAAGGAAAATCTTTCTACACCCTGGCCTTCCTTGTGCCTTGGTGTTCCCTGGGAAATGTAGTTCCCTGTGTTCTCCTTAGGAAAGATTTCTTTGAGTGCCCTGAGGCAGGGAGTTAAGAGGGTCTGTTCTCCCCCACCCACAGCCTGGAGCCATTCTTCAGTGGTAGAAGCAAACCAGGACAGCTCCCCACCAAACAGTTTTGGGGAGAAGGAGTAGAGTTGCCAGGTCTGTGTTGGAAAATACCAGGAGACATTGGGGGTGGAGTCAGGAGGGGGCAGGGTTTGGGGAGGGGAGGGGCATGGTATGATGTCATAGAATCTACCCTTCGAAGCGGCCATTTTCTCTGGGGAGCTGTTCTCTGCCAGCTGGAGATCAGTTGTGAAAGGGGGAGATCTCCAGTCCCCAAAGAAAAGGAGGAAGAAAAAGAGGAGAAGGAAGGAGAAGAGAGCAGTCAGCAGTGGGAGGGAACCAGAAATGGAACAAAGCAGTAAAAACAAAAGTTACCAATACAGTGAAAATGAAAAACCACTTTAAAATAAAAACAAAAAATTTGGAAGACATATCCCTAGCAATTTCTAGGTCTTTCCATGGAAACTTAAAAATGTATAAACTTCTTTGAAGAAAAAAATTTAAGGTGAATCTGTTAAGGCCTGTGCCCCACCCTTGTGTAGGGCTGCCATTTTCAACTTAGGAAAAATCTGGGGACTTTGGGGATGGAGCCAGGAGATCTCCCATTCCCTAAAGCAAATAAAAATACAGCACAGTTTCCTTGAATACAGTCTTCATTTCCTCCTCTTTTTGTATTCAGATGGTTCCACAACAGTTGCACTTCCACTAAGATGAAAGTTAACTCTCACACACACATACACAAACACACACACACAGAGCAGCCAAATTAAATGGTTTGCATGCCCACACTTTTGTGATCTTCCTGTGGCAATGGTATAGATAGCTTTACTCACCAGAGTTGCTGAATATAACAATCTGCTGTATTTCAAACAACTTACAGAGAGAGAGGTCTTGGAGGGGGGGGGAGTTTTCCTCCATCCCAGGGGAGGCTAACGGTAGCTCTCCAGATGTTTTTTTGACTACAACTCCCATCAGCCCCAGTCAGCATGGCCAATGGCTGGGGCTGATGGGAGTTGTAGGCAAAAAAAATCTGGAGAGCTACCGCTGGCCACCCCTGCTCTATTCCATACTCAAGTTCTAGTTAACTATTTACTATCCCTTTTACTGCACAGTTTCTAAAAGGAATGCAAAACAAACAGAGGGATTAGGTCTCTCATTTCCTCTCTCTCTTTCTCACACACACACACACACACACACATGTGGCTCTTCCTGCTTCCCGCCCCCCCCCCCCCAGCTTCAGTCTTGCTCAAATTTAAAGGTACACACACACCTTCGAAAACAGAAGCCATTTCAGGCTTCTGAATTTGCCTGAGATCTAAGGCACATCCTGGCTGCTGGGGCCAGGCTTCTCCCCACCTTCTCCCTGCCAGCTGACTGGTGGCAGGGAAGAGCCTGCAAAACCAGGAGATCCCCTGCCCAGACCTGGGCACTGGCAAGCCTTGTGGCACCCGTGCATATACCACTCAGTATGGCACCCACCTCTCTGGGCAAGACAGCCCAAGAGGCTGGCAAGGAGGACGAATGAGAGGAGTATCTTCCTCATGATGGCTGATCGCAGAATGGTCTCAGGGGAAATGGAGAACCAAAGCTCAGTGAGGTCTGCCCCGAAGTCTCCAAAGGATTGGGAGCGACAGAGCCCTTCCAAAATATACCCGTGAGCCAAGCAGGGTGGGGCTGAATGTTTGGACAGAAGAGTTCTTTCAGAGAAAGTATGTTTTTTGTTGGGGAAAGGCAGACTTAAGCCTGCTTCCAGAAGATAAGCACGTCCCACAACCCAAGCAGAAAGCAAATGCAGAGATTCCCACAGGTTGGACTTTACAAGCTGCATGACCAGCCTGTTGACAGAGCTAAACCATGAAACTCCACCAAAGCTGGCAAAACATCAGGTGATGGGCCTGTGGAACGCCCTTTGTCCTGAGCAGATAGGTCAGCCTGTGAAGATCCTGACAGTAGAATATTTGGGTCCTGAATGAGGGGCCGTTTAATCCAACAGTCACACTGAGACGGTGAAAAATTTCTAAGACAACTTTATTGTGCCACAGCCAACGAATCCTTCCTAACTACAGAAGTTACAAAAAACATTTTTCTTGCTCCTTCTCCAAGATACTACATTCAGGGCTTTTTTTGAGCAGGAACACAGTTCCGACTGGCTTGGTGTCAAGGGGTGTGGCCTAATATGCTAATGAATCCCTGCATATTAGGCCACTCCCCTTGGTGTCACTATTGTTTAAAATAGGGCTTTTTGTAGAAAAAGTCCTATTTTAAACAGTAGTGACATCAAGGGGGAGAGGCCTAATATGCAAATGAGTTCCTGCTGGGCTTTTTCTACCAAAAAAAGTCCTGACTGCATCTATACTCCAAGATAGGTACCTGTGTAAGTCTGTAGCAGTAGAAAAGAATAAGAGTCCAGTAGCACCTTATCGACTAACAAAATTTGCGGCAAGGGAAGAGCTTTCACAAGTCACTGCTCACTTCATCAGAGACTTCCGAATCTTCAGAAGGCTCCTGGCCTGCTTGCCACACATTTTGTTTGTCTTTAAGGTGTTCCTGGACTCTTGCTCTTTTATATTTTATACTCCAGCTTATGTCATCTTTGCTTCGCTTCTGTTTCACCAGTTACGTAGCATGGCATCTCAGCGCATCCAATCAGGCCCGGTGCTAGGGGTTCCTACACCCCAGGCCAGATCCCGCTTCTCTGCCCCCCGCATGGCTAAATTCACTGTCATCCCCCCCCCCCAACTCTTCTGAGGCCGCCTGAGCCTCCAGAAGCCTCAACAAAGCCCGGAAGGCAGCGTGCACGGGGCATGAAGAGAGGGGGTGCCTCGTGGCGCCCCAGTTGGCCACCTACCGGCCGACTCCCACTCGCTGGCCCTGCATCCAATCATCTATAGAGGTTTGCTAGTGTAGCTGGTAGGGTACTGCGCATACCCTAAGAATATTTCCCTATATTCTTTGGGGTCTTTACTGATAAGAAGCTGTGCTGAGCTGGCTGAAACCGCTTCTGAAGCTTCCAGCTTATTCTGCCAGCTCCTAGGACATAAGAGCTCATTCTTAAGCAGGGCTTTTTTGGTAGAAAAAGCCCAGCAGGTGGCTCAGTATTATAGCATCTGCTTGGTAAGCAGAAGGTCCCAGGTTCAATCCCCGGCATCTCCAACTAAAAAGGGTCCAGGCAAATAGGTGTGAAAAGCCTCAGCTTGAGACCCTGGAGAGCTGCTGCCAGTCTGAGAAGACAATACTGACTTTGATGGACCGAGAAGGGTCTGATTCAGTATAAGGCAGCTTCATGTGTTCATTTGCATATTAGGCCACACCCCCTGTGCTGAGCTGGCTGGAACTGCGTCCCTGTGCATTCCTGCTAAAGAAAAAAAAGCCCTGTTCCTAAGCAAGCAGAGCAAGCAGCATTATGAAATGGCGTTAGTCATGCTAAAGGATTATTTTTTCTTCAATACTATTGCCAGCAAAACCACCCTCCCCCTCTCCTTGGCTTCTGAAAAAGAACTATTTCTTTCATTCCGTTAAAGAGGCTGCAGCCTCGGAGAAGGTAGCAAGAGCAATCTGCAAGAGCCGCCCTGAGCCTGCTTCGGCGGGGAGGGCGGGATATAAATCAAATCAGATAAATAAATAAGACGGGATGAAGTCCAGGTGCCAGAGATGCCAGCCTCCAGGTGGGACCTGGGGATTTCCCAGAATTACAGCTCATCTCTACACTACAGAGATCAGTGTCCCTGGAGGAAACGGATGCTTTGGAGGGTGGACTCTATGCCACTGTACTGTACCCCACTGAGGTCCCTGTCCTCCCAGGCTCCATCCCCAAATCTCTAGGAGTTTCCCATCCAGGATTTGGTAACCCTATCTTTGCAGATTCAGGGTGGACAAAAGGAAATAGTTATTTATAAAGAGAGTGATTGAAATGTGGGATTTTCTGCAAGAGGATGCTGTGACTGTCACAGAAAGAACCAGTTTTAAAAAGGAGATTAGACAGATTTGTGCAGAACAGGTCAACCACTGGCCATGGAGACTGAGAGGCGGCTCAGTGGTAGAGCATCTGCTTGGTAAGTAATGCCCTCTACATGGGGCTGCCTTTGTGCCGAACCCGGAAGCTGCAGCTGGTGCAGAACGCGGCTGCTAGACTGTTGCTGGGGCTCCCAAAGGGGGAGCACATACAGCCGGGGCAGCGTGAACTGCATTAGCTGCCAGTTATATACTGGATTCATTACAAAGTGCTGGTTATTACCTTTAAAGCCCTATATGGCCGAGGACCTGCCTACCTTAGGGACCGTCTCTCCCCATATGAACTCCAGAGAGCACTGAGGTCAGCAGGGAAGAACCTACTGACTATCCCCAGGCCGAAAGAGGTAAAACTACAGAGTACCCGTACTCGGGCCTTCTCTGTTGTGGCTGCACAGCTATGGAACCAGCTTCCAGAAGATATGCGGGCCCTGCGGGATTTTGAACAGTTCAAGACCACCCTCTTTCGGATGGCCTTCACCGACTAAACAGAGAAACTGCTAAATAAATTTACCATCCATTGTGATAGCACCAGCATACTAATTTTATTAATTTATTAATGTTTGAATTTTAGAATTTTAATCAATTGTTAAATACTTTTGTTTTAAATGTCACTGTATAACTTAATGTATTGATTCATGTTGTTAGCCGCCCTGAGCCTGCTTCGGCGGGGAGGGCGGGATATAAATAAAATGATGAATGGATGAATGAATGAAGTAGAAGGTCCCAGGTTCAATCCCTGGCATCTCCAAAAAGGGGTCCAGGCAAGTAGGTGTGAAAAACCTCAGCTTGAGACCCTGGAGAGCCGCTGCCAGTCTGTGTAGACAATACTGACTTTGATGGACCGTGAAGGGTCCGATTCAGTATAAGGCAGCTTCATATGTTCATATTCCCTAATGTTGACCAGGAGGGACCTGGCGACCAGGTCACAGAGATTGTGTTAAGACATCGCTGTGCAGGTGCCTCTGTTCTACCACAATGGATGTGGAATTTTTTAACACAGTCATGCCTGGCACTAGGGGGGTTTGCACCCCTAGGCCGAGTCTCTAATTTCTGCCCCCCAAGTGTTTGTATTCGCACACACACCGCTCACGCCCAGATGACGTCTACTTGGCCTACTTCCACGCGCCAGCCCTGAACACAGCTAGCCTAGATTTCCAAGTCAGTAGACTTCAATGAGGAGTTCTACTCTCCAGGATCCCTTGCTACTTGCTGCCACCAGAAGTTTTTAAGAGATTCCAGTTTAACTCATCTGAAAAGAAAGCCACCGCTGTCCTGGAGATTTTGGGGGGTGGAGTCTGAGGAGGGCAGGGTTTGGGGCATGATGTCATAGAGTCCAACTTCCAAAGTGTCAGTCACCTGGAGGTCGTGGGCAAAAGACATTCACGGTACAGAAAATACAACCAAAACCAGCCTTGATTAAGAATAGCCGACGCATTATATACTGATTTCAATAGGCAAACTAGAACAGTTCATACCAATACATTATAAGCAATGTGAAAACTTAAGTGCAGTATGCATAATTATTCCAAATGCAATGCATATAGTTCTTTCCAGTACAAAAGTAACGGTTCAGTTATTCCAGATGCAGTGCATTTCGTTCTTTCCAGGGCAAAAAGAACAGTCCTTCAAATATATTCCAGTCTCAATGGAAGTGCTGGTGCTGGTCCTCTAAAGTACAAATAAAAAAAATTAAGCAGTATCTCGTCTCTTTCAGTGCTTCTTTCAATGAATTGTTGTGGGGTGCTGTGTCTGGATGTATTCAAGCCTCTAACAAAAGCAGTCAACCTGTGAAGTAGTTTCTAAAGGACTTTTCCTCGGAAAGGCATATAATCCATCCAAATCTATAACAAATGCACAAAAAGGTCCACATCCATCCTATATAGCAATTTAAAAAACACAAAAAAGAAGAAGATGATTCTGGATTTATATCCTGCCCTATACTCTGAATCTCAGAGCAGTCACAATCTCCTTTACCTTCCCCCCCCCACCCCCACAACAAACACCCTGTGAGGTAGGTGGGGCTGAGAGTGCTTTTACAGCAGCTGCCCTTTCAAGGACAGCTTCTATGGAAGCTATGGCTTACCCAAAGCCATCTCAGCAGGTGCAAGTGGAGGAGTGGGAAATCAAACTCGGTTCTCCCAGATAAGAGTCGGTGCACTTAACCACTACTGGCACTTACACTGGGGTAGCTTTTCATGTGCTTGCAGATAATAACAATCAAAGGAAACAAAGGAAGGGATCTTATTTGTAGTTTGGGTGTTTGGTTTCAAACTGCAAAAGCACATCACTGAGCAAAAACTATGGAGGCAGTGAAAAGTACCATCAAGTCACAGCCAATTTATGGCCACGCCACAGGGTTTGCAAGCTGAGAAGGACAACGGTGGTTTGCCACTGCCTGCCACTGTGTAGTGACCCTGGGCTTCCTTGGTGGACTTCCATCCAGGTACTGACCATGGCTGACCCTGCTTAGCTTCTGAGACCTGCCAAGGAAAAATAAAATTATAGACTTAAGCCTGTCTATGTTAGGGTTGCCAGGTCCAACACAGGAAATATTTCGGGACTTTGGAGGTAGAGCCAGGAGGAAAGTTGTGGCCAGTGTTCCCTCTAAGCTGAATTAGCATGAGCTAGCTCACAGATTTTTAGCCTCCAGCTCACACATTTTTGTCTTAGCTCATGAAAAATGGCCCCAGAGCACAATAATTTATGCAGGAGCTCACAACTTGAATGCCAGTAGCTCACAAAGTAGAATTTTTGCTCACAAGACTCTGCAGCTTAGAGGGAACATTGGTTGTGACAAGCACAATTGAACTCCAGAGGGAGTTCTGGCCATCACATTCAAAGGGACTGTGTTCTTTTTAAATGCCCTCCCTTCATTGGAAATAATGGAGGATAGGGGCACCTTCTTTGGGGGCTCATAGAATTGGACCCCTGGTCCAATCTTTTTGAAAATTTGAGGGGATTTTGAGAGTCACCAGATGCTATGCTGAAAATTTGGTGTTTCTACCTGAAAAAAAAATAGCCCCCCAGATGCCCATGGATAAATTCTCCATTATACCCTAAGGAGACTGGTCTCCATAGAGCAGGGGTGGCCAACAGTAGCTCTCCAGATGTTTTTTGCCTACAACTCCCATGGCTAATGGCTGGGACTGATGGGAGTTGTAGGCAAAAAACATCTGGAGAGCTACCGTTGGCCACCCCTGCCATAGGGAATAATACAGTGCCCAGTGGACATTTCCCTCCGCCTACCTGCTTTCTGATGACTCTCCAAACTGGGGGAATCCCCTGCCCCCAACTGGGGATTGGCAACCCTAGAAGAGGTAGACAGAATAGTATGAAATTGTTCAGTCTGCCACACTTCTTTCTTCAGTCATGCTGCAGGTTCTTCTATTGGAGCACCATCACAGACGGCCTTCCCCAGTCTCTGAGGGGGCTTTCCTGAAATATCCGCCATTCCCAGGCGAGTCTGCCCTCCCCAAACAGAATTCCTTCCCTTCAGCTTGATCAGATCTGAGGGGAAATTACTAGTTTCTTCCCTTTAGGTGATTTCTACGAGTTTATTCCCACCAGTCCTTATGTGACCGGAGGGGAAAATAACTGTTTTGTTCCATTAGCTACTTCCCCCAGGCAGACTGAAAGCAAGCTAGAAAATCTCTAAGAGCAGCCTTTTGTCTACCTGGGAAGTTAACAGTTGACCATTAGCAGAATTCAAGTTAAAACATGTCTTTCTCAAAGTGGTAATTTGAACACATGTAACCTGTGGGTTGAGCCATCATTTCACCACAGGGGCAAATGAATAACTCTGGCCATTACCAAGTTGATAACAAGTAGAGTTGCCAGATCTATGTTGGAAAATACCTGGAGATTTGAGGAGTGGGAGCTGAGGAGGGTGGGCTTTGGGGAGGGGATGGAATTCATTGGAGTATAATACCATAGAGTCCACCTTCCAAAGCAGCCATTTTCTTCAGGTGAACTGATCTCTGTTGTAATAATGGGAGATCTCCAGACACTACCTGGAGGTTGAGTAAAAAATAATAAGCTGTGAATGAATTAACTAATCACCAATTCAAATATATAAATTTCAATAATTTCTTTCTTTCTTTCTTTAAATTTCTATCCCACCCTCTCCACAAGTGGACTCAGGGCGGCTGACAACATTCATATTCACTAGTTAAAACCAGTAAAAACCAATAAAACATACGTAATTACAATTTAAGATTTTAAAAACATTTTCGTGGTGTCACTACAATATAGGCAAGTTCTTCTTTTTTGACGGCGATCACCTAATACTCTATATTTCTGTCATCAACATACAAACAAATAAATAAATGTCCAGTTTTGTACAGTGCACTCAATCCACAAAAGGCAAATTCCACCGTCTCGAAATCTCATCATCTCTTCATTTCATTGACAGTCTATTAAAGCGCAATTGGTCTCCTCATCCACTCTGCAATCAGCCAGAAGAAAATGCTTGTGCTCGTCCTTAATAATAAAGTGTTTGTACAAATACCGCTCGCAGCTTTATCATTTTCAAATATTCATGTTGGCACGGATGAATAAATCACCTCTGACAGGTACTGTCAACCCGAGCAGCCGTTTCTCTACAACTGTGGTGATTAGTTGGGTCAGCCATAGCTATCGCAGGAGTTGTAGCTGCTGTGAGAGCCCTTTCAGCCCCACCCACCTCACAGGTTGTCTGTTGTGGGGGGAGAAGATATAGGAGATTGTAAGCCGCTCTGAGTCTCTGAATCAGAGAGAAAGGCGGGGTATAAATCTGCAGTCTTCTTCTTAGTTAATTCATTCATGGCTTATTATTTTTGACTATCTTTTTCCGTGGGTTCCTTTGTACTATCTGGAGGTTGGCAACCTTATTTATTTATTTATTGTTTATTGGATTTATATCCTGCCTTCCCTGCAAGCCTTAGGGCCTAAGGTGTTGGGGGCTACAGATACTACGACAAAAGCTAGCAGTAAAGGAGTGATGTGGCAGGCCCGTAGTCAGGATTTTTCATTTATCAGGGAACAGGAGCTGGAATTTTCATTTAGTGGGGCACAAACAATGCTTATACTTTATGTTGTCGAAGGCTTATACTTTAAAGTCATAACCAGTCAAGCAATAAAGAAGTAAATAAAGAAGTCGAGTCATTTATAATTCAAAAATGTTTCCAGTTTATTTTAAAAACGATAACCATTACAGGTCTTGTTTGTCACAAAATGAAGTATGTGTTTTATTTTAATTTTTTTTAAAAAAAACTATTAAAAATTGGCATCCCTACCCCCACAAATGCAGACGGTGTTGACATTTTAAAGACTCTAAGTCCCACTTGGAGTCTGGCATCCACTAATCCCCAAATGCAGACATTTGAAAGATCTCGTTTCCACCTGGAGTCTGGCATCCACATCTCTCCCCCCCCTCCCAAATGCAGGCATTTGAAAGATCTCCAGTCCCACCTGGAGTCTGGCATCCACTACCTCCCCAAATGCAGGCATTTGAAAGATCTCCAGGTTCTACCTGGAGCCTGGCATCCACTGCTTCCCCAAATGCAGGCATCTGAAAGATCTACAGACTACAGGACACCTGCCATACTGCTATAAAATGATCTACAGACTACAGCACACTCCCCCCCAAGCTACTTTATAATGTTTTCCATGTCCCCACCTGGAGTCTGGGATCTTGAAGATGCAGCGGCATCTGACTTGCCAGCTTGGAGTTAAGCAGCTTGCAAGATACAAGATTATCACCAATTAGGGCAGGGGTGTCGAACTCATTTGTTATGAGGGCTGGATCTGACATAAATGAGACCTCGAGGGGCCAGGCCATGTCGGGTTGGGCCGAGCTATATCGGGCAAGGCCATGTGTACCTATTTAAGATTAGGTAGCAGAAATATAAATTTTATAAAGAACACAAACACAAATATATTTTTTAAAAAACTTAAAACATTCTTAAAACATTAGCACTCATTGGTCTTAAAGGCGCTTTCTTTGTATTTCTCCCATCGGATCCAGGGAACTGAGCAAAGGAAAGTCTTGCTCTTTCCTTCCTTCCCAAGGGAATGGGGGGTGGGGTGGAACATCAGTCAATAGAAGGAAGACAGGGTTGGCTCAGTAGCTCTGCTGTGCGATTGAGAGAACCTGGCAAAGCAAGCTATTCCACCCCTCTTCATTCCCAAGGGAGGAGCCTCAGCCAATGGAGATAATAGAGGTTTTGCTCTGTAGCTCCTGTGCAATTGAGCAAGCCTTGCAAAACAAGGTATTATGCAGAAGGAAGCAAAAGAGAGGGAAAAGGAAGCAGATGACAGCCAATTGCTCAGGGGCCTGATAGGAGCCCTCTGGGACCTGTTTTGGCCCCCGAGCCGAATGTTTGACACCCCTGGATTAGAGTATTCATTGTAAAAGGAACAGAGCAAAAAGTTACACTGAACAGCAGACAATCAAACAAGAACCAATAATAAATGTCTTTAAACTGCCTAATTAAGTGCAAATATAATCTGTGTTTTTAATAATACCATAAGTGGTCTGCGGTGAGAGACCCCAATAGCAGATCAGAAGAACCTCTGAGATGGGAAATATTGTGGGTATTGCAGGTTGAGTCCATATAGGAAGAGTTTTATTCTCTAGTTAAAACAATTTATTGATAACATATGGTTACATTATTTAATTATATCCTTACTAACTGTAACCCTTATGATATTTTCAATCCCCCCTCCCTCCATAACTAGACTCCCGCCGAGGTTATATATTTAAATTCAATTATAAAGGTACCCTTAATCAATCAAAGTTCAGTATCCTTCTTTTCTCACATTCATATTAAAAAATTGTCCAATGTCTTTTTACATTCCACTCTTGCTCTAGATATCCTCTAAATTTCTTCCACTCCTTTTTAAAAACATCCAAATCATAGTCTCTTAAAGTTCTTGTTAATTTGTCCATCTCACTCCACGATAAAACTTTGACAATCCAGTCCCATTTCTCTGGTATTTTTTCTTGTTTCCACAGCTGCGCATACAAGAGTTTTATTCTCATCGGGTTCCATTCAAGACCAAGCAGAAAGATATGCAAAACAGTTGATGAAGTTGGATATACAAAACAGCCAGGGCCTTTTTTGGCAGGAAAAAGCACAGCAGGAACTCATTCGCATATTAGGCCACACCCCATGACATCTTTTTTTGTAGAAAAAGCCCAGCAGGGAGTCCTTTGCATATTAAGCCACATCCCCTGATGACAAGCCAGCCGAAACCATGCATGGTTATAGGATGGGGGAGACTTGTCTTAGCAGTAGTATGTGCAAAAAGGATCTAGGGGTCTTAGTGGATAATACGCTGAATAAGAGACAACAGTGTGATGCAGTAGCTAAAAAGTCAAATGCAATTTTGGGCTGTATCAACAGAAGTATAGTGTCCAGATCACGTGATGTGATGGTATCACTTTACTCTGCTCTGGTGAGACCTCACCTGGAGTATTGTGTTCAGTTTTGGGCACCGCATTTTAAGAAGGATTTAGACAAGCTGGAACGGGTCCAGAGGAGGGCGACGAAGATGGTGAGGGGTCTGGAGACCAAGTCCTATGAGGAAAGGTTGAAGGAGCTGGGGTTGTTTAGCCAGGAGAGGAGGTGGCTGAGAGGTGATATGATCACCATCTTCAAGTACTTGAAGGGCTGTCATCTAGAGGATGGTGTGGAATTGTTTTCTGTGGCCCCAGAAGGTAGGACCAGAACCAATGGGTTGAAATTAAATCAGAAGAGTTTGTAGAATCTTTCGGGATCAAGTGCCGTGTTCTACTGGAGAAAGTTTTCCTTCCAGACGTTTCGTTCTCAGCTGCGGAGAACATCCTCAGTGGCGTTGCAGCCAGAGCAGGCGCTCAGACCTTCTTGGCTGCTGTGCATTGAGTGGGGCCAGGGCTGCTGGAGAGCTGCTATTTGTAGGCTGGAGGGGGTGTGATGAAAGGGCAATTGTTTTGTGGATGTGCCCATTGTTTGGTGGGGCTTCCTGGAAGGGTAGTGATAAGGAAACTGGCTGTTGAATGTGACCATTGTTCTGTGTTAATTGCTGGGAAGGTTGGAAGGGGTTTGAAGATAAGGAAGATGGTTGTTGACTGTGCTGATTGTTCTGTGGAATTTGCTGGTTGTTCTGAGACTTTCTGCAATTTATAGCCTGTTGGGTGTTTTGCAGAGCTGGGTACCAAGATTGGTGGATGAAAATGCCTTCTTCCTTTCTGTTAAAATTGTGCTGGTGTTTGTAAATCTCAATAGCTTCTCTGTTCAGGCGAGTATGATAATGTGAGACCGTAGAAAGGACTTCAGTTCTTTCAAAGTGGATGACGTGGTCTCCTTCTTGAAGTGCATGTTCAGCTACAGCTGATTTTTCTGGCTGAAACAAGCAACAGTGTCTCTTGTGTTCGGAGAGACGGGTGTTGATAACTGCGTTGGGTAGTGCCAATGTAGACTGCACCACAGGAGCAGGGTATTTTGTAGACTCCAGGGGTTGAAAGTGGATCTCTCATATCTTTGGCCGAGCGCAGCATGTGGCCCCACCAAACAATGGGCACATCCACAAAACAATTGCCCTTTCATCACACCCCCTCCAGCCTACAAATAGCAGCTCTCCAGCAGCCCTGGCCCCACTCAATGCACAGCAGCCAAGAAGGTCTGAGCGCCTGCTCCGGCTGCAACGCCACTGAGGATGTTCTCCGCAGCTGAGAACGAAACGTCTGGAAGGAAAACTTTCTCCAGTAGAACACGGCACTTGATCCCGAAAGATTCTACAAACCCTAATGATGTTACCAGCCGTGAAAACCTGAATTCTTTGATAAATCAGAAGAGTTTCCGGCTCAACATTAGGAAGAACATCCTGACCGTTAGAGCGATTCCTCATTGGAACAGGCTTTCTCTGGAGGTGGTGGGCTCTCCTTCCTTGGAGGTTTTTAAACAGAGGCTAGATGGCCACCTGACAGCAATGAAGATCCTGCGAATTTAGGGGGAGGCATTTGTGAGTTTCCTGCATTGTGCAGGGGGTTGGACTCGATGACCCTAGAGGTCCCTTCCAACTCTATGATTCTATGAACTGCGTTCCTGTGCGTTCCTGCTCAAAAAAAAGCCCTGAAAACAGCCATTTAGTGGGAGGTGTGTCCTGCTTTGTTACTTTTGGCAACTGTTGGGATATAAGAATGAGGGATGAAACCACACCCCAGCAAAATACTGTCAGCTGTCCAATAACCTCCTGCCTTTGTGAGCAAACACTACCTGCTTGATATAAGAAAGAGGAATGAAAGCACATTGTGTCCAAGTATAGCCAGCTGTTGAATAATCTTTTGCCCTTCTGAGCAAACACCAGCGAGCATATTTTGCTAAAGGGCATCTCAGAATCGTCGTTGAACTTTCCACAGGGGGGTGACTCCCATGATTTAGAGGCCTTAATTGGGATTGTGAGTCTGAGAACTGCGGTTGAACTTTGTAAGGGAGGAAACGCCCCTGACTTAGAGACTTAAATTAAGATTTATTTCCAAACGATTGTATAGCACTATTGGGGTCTCTGACCCTATTCTATTTATGATATTATTAAAAACATAGATTCAGAGTGAAGGGTGGAGTATAAATCCTACATCATCTTCTTCTTCTATTTGCACTTAATTTGGCAGTTTAATGATGTTTCTTATTGGTTCATGTTTGATGGGCTGCTGTTCAGTGTAACGTTTTGCTCTGGGGCAAGATACAAGAGCCCCATGGCGCAGAGTGGTAAAGCTGCAGTACTGCAGTCCAAGTGCTCTGCTCATGACCTGAGTTCAATCCCGGCAGAAGCTGGGTTCAGGTAGCTGGCTCAAGGTTGACTCAGCCTTCCATCCTTCTGAGGTCGGTAAAATAAGTACCCAGCTTGCTGGGGGGAAAGTGTAGAGCACTGGGGAAGGCAATGGCAAACCACCCCATAAAAAGTCTGCTGTGAAAATGTCGTAATACAACGTCACCCCAGAATCGGAAACAACTGGTGCTTGCACAGGGGGACTACCTTTACCTTTTAAGATACAAGAGGCAGGCAAGAGAGAGAAGCCGCGTCTGACTGGAGGACACTGCCTGCATGCCTGCCTAGCTTAGCTGTGATAGGATCAGGCCGAGGATGAGAGCTTCGAAGAGTGTACATTGGTGGAGATAGCTAGAAGGAGAGGGCATGTGGCAGCAGTGGCCAGCAAAAAGAGAGAGAGAGGAACACGCATGAGAACGTGGCAGGGTTGTAAATGCTGGGGCTGGGTCCTTTGCTTGAGAGTTAGAGGGGCTGGGAGGGGCCCCACTTTAGCTACGAGTCCAGGACTTTTTTTTTTGTAACAGGAACTCCTTTGCATATTAGGCCACACACCCCTGTTGTAGCCAATCTGCATGAAGAGCCCTGCAAGCTCTTGGAGGATTGGCTACATCAGGGGTGTGTGGCCTAATATGCAAAGGAGTTCCTGCTACAAAAAAGCCCTGTACGTGCCCATGTTGTGGAGTAGTGATTAGGATTTTGGACTAGGATCTAGGAAACCCATGTTCAAATCCCCCTTTTGCTGTGAAATTCACTGCACTGGACAAGATTTGTTTTTTTCTTTTGTCTTTCTCAAGCTAACCTACCACACGGGGTTGTTGTGAGAATAAAATGAGGCAAGGGAAAACCTGTATGCTTCTCGGAGCTGCTTGGAGGGAGATAAAAATGTGCTAGAGTGACTTCATGTTTAACGTTTAAAATTCTTTAAAGCAGTAGTACAGAGACCATGAAACAGTTGCAACAATCGTTAAATTAGGGTTGCCAATCCCCAGGTGGGGGAAGGGGATCCCCCAGTTTGGAAGCCCTCTCCCTGCTTCAGGGTCATCAGAAAGCAGAGGGAGGGGAGGGAGATGTTTTCTGGGCACTCCATTATTCTCTATGGAGACCGATTCCCATAGAATATAATGGAGAATTGATCTGTGTGTATCTGCAGCTCTGGGGAGGCTGGTTTTTGAGAGAGGCACCAAATTTGCAGCATAGCATCCAGTGCCTCTCCTCAAAACACCCTCCAAGTTTTAAAAAGATTGGACCAGGAGGTTAAATTTTATGAGCCCCAAAGGAAGGTGCTTCTATAATTTATTCTTTCCAATGAAGGGAAGGCATTTAAAAGGTGCACAGTTCCTTTAAATGTGATGGCCAGAACTCCCTTTGGAATTAATTTTGCTTGTCACAACCTTGCTCCTGGCCCCACCCCCAAATTCTCATGACTCCACCCCAAAGTATCCTGGCTCCGCCCCCGAAGCCCCCAGATATTTCTTGAATTGGACTTGGCAACCCTATGTTAAATCCTCAGCCGAAAGAGTCAAAGATCTACATTAGGATTTGACTCTAGTTGGGTACCCTTTGGGATTTAATGGATGTTTGTGGATGGATGTGTGTAGAAATATTTTTGTCTTTATTCTTAGTACTTTTTATTTAAATCAGTTAATTCATAAGCGTAGCAATCAAGGCCATTTTATGTTCTTCCGTCTTGATTTCTTGATCAGTCCGTCTGATCAAATGGCCCTTTCTTTGCCATCCTTTATTAAAAGTATCGATTTCACTGTAAAAAAAAAACCTTTTAAAAAATCTTGTCCTCTTGGATATTGTTGCCTTTTTGAAACCTTGATAAATCATTAGAAGCTTCCGATTAGTCTGATTCGGGACTGAAATGTCCTAGAAGAGCAGAGATATTGGTGGGAGAGGTATTAATTTTTTTTCCCTTGACAGACTTGAGCTAAATTTTAATCCTAAATGAGGAAACAAAAATCCATCGTGTTTGGTTTTCTAGGCTGCAGGCCAAAGTAATGTCATTTAATCAGATATGCAAAGAGCAAAGAATTTGTGGTAAAATAAACACTCCCCCAAGATACATTTCCAATTCCAGTTTAAAGCCATCTACGTCAATACAGGAGGAGCGGGAAGATCCTCTAATGTTTCACTCTGCACATATTTGGGGTGTGTTTTATTCCAGAGATAAATGAATGTGTGGTTTTGTATGTATGTTTGCTGTGCTTTAAAATGGAGGCCTCTATGATAAAAAAAAAAAGAGGGGATTGAATGGGTGTGTGGCGCCCAGTAGACCCTCTAGCCCCACCTCCCAGCTCCCTGAGAGGAGGCTAGTCTAGGAACGTACGACCAGGACACTTTTAGTCTAATATCAAGGGGGAGGCAAAGCTCTTTCACCTTCCCCCGAGGTTGCTGCCACCAGACTGGTATTTTTTTACAGGGCCCAATCCACCTTGGTTCCCCTGAGGCAGGGGTGGCCAAACTGTGGCTCAGGAGCCAGATGTGACTCTTTCACACATATGGCGTGGCTCTTGAAGCTCCCCACCTCATCAGCTGGCTTGGAGAAAGCATTTCTTTCTCTCTTTGTCACTTCTCCAAGTCGAGCCAGCCAGTGGCTTAGGGAATGCATGTCAAGCCAAAGTTGCTTTCTTTCCACCTCTCCCTCCTTCCCCATCTATTTGCCTGCCTGCCTTCCTTCCTGATCTTAAACATCTGACATTCATGTCTTGCAGCTCTCAAACATCTGATGTTTATTCTGTGTGGCTCTTACGTTAAGCAAGTTTGGCCACTCCTGCCCTGAGGGGTCAACAGTCTCCAGATAACCAAAGAGATGCTTACGGCATTCACACCGTCTTCTGTCTAGGGCTGACAGGCACTGGTCCCTTTGCAAGCCACTGACACCAAACCAAAGGTTAACAAAAATTCATTCTTAACAGTACAGATATTTTCCTATGTCACAAAATAACAAAAAGCTTTAAAAGCTGCCTAGTTTGACCCAGTTTGGTGTAGTGGTTAAGTGTGCGGACTCTTATCTGGGAGAACCGGGTTTGATTCCCCACTCCGCCACTTGCACCTGCTAGCATGGCCTTGGGTCAGCCATAGCTCTGGCAGAGGTTGTCCTTGAAAGGGAAGCTGCTGTGAGAGTCTTCTCCAGCCCCACCCACCTCACAGGGTGTCTGTTGTGGAGGTAAAGTGGCCAGACCGTCCCGGGCGCCCGGGAATGTCCCGGTTCTGGCCTCCAGCGACCAGCGGAGGCCGCGGAGAGGCCGCGGAGCAGCTGGCGCTGGTCCCGGGAGGCCTTCCAGAGACTCTGGAGGGCCTCCAGCGACCAGCGCCGACCAGCGAAGGCCTCTCCGCGGCCTCCACTGGTCGCTGGAGGCCCTCCAGAGACTCTGGAGGGCCTCCAGCGACCAGCGGAGGCCGCGGAGAGGCCGCGGAGCAGCCGGCGCTGGTCCCTGGAGGCCTCCAGAGGCCAGCGCCGGCAGTGGAGAGGCCCCCGCAGGTCCCTGGAGGGACCCCCTGTTCCAATCATTTTGAAATTTGGGGGGTATTTCGGGGAGAGGCACTAGATGCTACACTGAAAATTTGGTGCCTCTACCTCAAGAAACAGCCCCCCCCCCAGAGCCCCCGATACCCGTGGATCAATTCCCCACTATGGGAATCGTTCTCCATAGGGAGTAATTGCTCAATAGACATCCCCCCCCCCGCCTTCCGCTTTCTGATGACCCTAAGGTGGGGGAGGGAGAGCCTCCAAACCTGGGGATTGGCAACCCTCTCTCTCTCTCTCTCACACACACACACATACACTTACCAGTTGGTTCCTCTACAACAACATGGGAAAAAAACAGCAGCTACGCTGCTCTCTCTCTCTTACACCCACACCCACTCTTAGTTCCTCTGAAACGAAAGCAAAACAAACCAAGGGACTGACCCTTCCCATGAAGTCCTGCTCAACTTTAAAGGCACACAGACCCGCACACATTTTGAAACGGACCTGTTTGCAGGTTTAGAACATAAGAACATAAGAGAAGCCATGTTGGATCAGGCCAGCGGCCCATCAAGTCCAACACTCTGTGTCACACAGTGGCAAAAAATGTTATATACACACATACACTGTGGCTAATAGCCACTGATGGACCTGTGCTCCATATTTTTATCTAAACCCATCTTGAAGGTGGCTATACTTGTGGCCGCCACCACCTCCTGTGGCAGTGAATTCCACATGTTAATCACCCTTTGGGTGAAGAAGTACTTCCTTTTATCCGTCTTAACCTGTCTGCTCAGCAATTTCATCGAATGCCCACGAGTTCTTGTATTGTGAGAAAGGGAGAAAAGTACTTCTTTCTCTACTTTCTCCATTCCATGCATTATCTTGTAAACCTCTATCATGTCACCCCGCAGTCGACGTTTCTCCAAGCTAAAGAGTCCCAAGCGTTTCAACCTTTCTTCATAGGGAAAGTGCTCCAGCCCTTTAATCATTCTAGTTGCCCTTCTCTGCACCTTCTCTAAAGCTATAATATCCTTTTTGAGGTGCGGCGACCAGAACTGCACACAGTACTCCAAATGAGACCGCACCATCGATTTATACAGGGGCATTATGATACTGGCTGATTTGTTTTCAATTCCCTTCCTAATAATTCCCAGCATGGCATTGGCCTTTTTTATTGCAAACGCACACTGTCTTGACACTTTCAGTGAGTTATCTATCATGACCCCAAGATCTCTCTCTTGATCAGTCTCTGCCAGTTCACACCCCATCAACTTGTATTTGTAGCTGGGATTCTTAGCCCCAATGTGCATTACTTTGCACTTGGCCACATTGAACCGCATCTGCCACGTTGACGCCCACTCACCCAGCCTCAACAGATCCCTTTGGAGTTCCTCACAATCCTCTCTGGTTCTCACCACCCTGAACAATTTAGTGTCATCCGCAAACTTGGCCACTTCACTGCTCACTCCCAACTCTAAATCATTTATGAACAAGTTAAAGAGCATGGGACCCAGTACCGAGCCCTGCGGCACCCCACTGCTTACCGTCCTCCACTGCGAAGACTGCCCATTTATACTCACTCTCTGCTTCCTATTACTCAGCCAGTTTTTGATCCACAAGAGGACCTGTCCTTTTACTCCATGATTCTCAAGCTTTCTAAGGAGCCTTTGATGAGGAACTTTATCAAAAGCTTTCTGGAAGTCAAGGTAAACAACATCTATCGGGTCTCCTTTGTCCACATGTTTGTTCACCCCCTCAAAGAAATGCAACAGGTTAGTGAGGCAAGATCTTCCCTTGCAGAACCCATGCTGAGTCTTCCTCAATAACCCGTGTTCATCAATGTGCCTACTCATTCTGTCCTTGATAATGGTTTCTACCAACTTTCCCGGTATTGAAGTCAGACTGACTGGCCTGTAATTTCCCGGATCTCCTCTGGAACCTTTTTTAAAGATGGGGGTGACATTTGCTACCTTCCAGTCCTCAGGAACGGAGGCAGATTTCTAAACCTGTGGGAGATCTAGAGCTGTATGGTGGCTGTGGGGGCGGGGCTTCCCCCGCCGGCCAGGGGCAGGGGAAGCCAGTAAAACCAGGGAATCTCCCGCTGGGACCTGGGGACTGGGAAGCCTAGCCCATCATAAGCCTCTATCCTATGTACAATCATAAAACCACAATGGGAACCCACTCAACTAGACCAGACGCGTTTCGACCTAGACTGGTCTTCTTCAGAGGTCAGAAAGGTAAGTACACATATTGGCTCATACTACCGAATAGAACAAAACAATAGAACCATGCTGGACCACAAGGAAACTTAATGAAGTGACAAAGGCTTAAAGATATTCTTGAGGCCTCTTATTCTACAGCCTTATGTCTTAATCAAGGGCATAAATATTGCATCCAGTGTCTTATTGTATGTCGCATGGTCCAGAATTGATCAAGATAGGTGTAAGGTCAGAGCCTATGTGCCAAGAGTTAAGTGGCAGACCCCTTTCTTGGGGCCTACTAATTATTTTTAGAAAGTGGGTGGGGCCAGGTGAGACTTCTGCCTGGCAACTGATTTGACCGTTGGAGATTTCATTTCATTTCATTCGATTTATATCTCGTCCTCCCCACCGAGGCGGCTCAGGGCAGCTCACAACATAAAATTCTAATAAGGTTAATGAATATTAAAATACATTAAATAGTTTACAGCAGTTAAAACAAGAAAACAATCTATCAATGTGCTATCCTACAACCTTCCTTTGGGGTTTTTCAGGTACCGGTCAGTTATATGCCAACCAGAAGAGGACTGTCTTACAGGCCCTACGGAACTGCCCAAGATCCCACAGGGCCCTCACCTCTTCCGGTAGCTGGTTTCACCAGCAAGGGGCTGTAATTGAAAAGGCCCTGTCCCTGGTTGACGGGCCTCCTTCGGCCCGGGGGTTGTTAGTAGATTTTGAGAACCAGATCTGAGCACTCTCTGGGGAACATGTGGGGAGAGACGGTCCCTAAGGTAGGCAGGTCCTAGGCCATATAGGGCTTTAAAGGTAATAACCAGCAACTTGTACCGAACCCGGTATATTATTGGCAGCCAGTGCAGTCCCCTGAGCCCCGGCTGAATGTGCTCCCACCTGGGGAGCCCTAATAACAGTCGGGCAGCGGCATTCTGCACTAGCTGCAACTTCCGAGTTCGGCACAGGGGCAGCCCCATGTAGAGGGCATTACAGTAGTCCAACCTTGAGGTGACCGTTGCATGGATCACTGTTGCCAGATCGTCGTGTTCCAGGAAAGGGGCCAGCTGCCTTGCCCGCCTAAGATGAAAGAATGCAGACTTAGCAGTGGCTGCTATTTGGGCCTCCATTGTCAGGGCAGGCTCCAGTAGTACCCCCAAGCTCTTGACCCTGTGTGCCATTGTCAGTGGCACACCGTCAAAGGCTGGTAGGGGAATTTCCCTTCCTGGACCACGTCGACCCAAGCAAAGGACCTCTGTCTTCGCTGGGTTTAGTTTCAATCTACTCAGCCTGAGCCATCTACCCACGGCTTGTAACGCCAGGTCCAAATTTTCTGGGACACAGTCAGGCCAACCGTCCATGAGTAGATAGAGCTGGGTGTCATCAGCATATTGGTGACAACCCAACCCATACCTCTGGGCAATCTGGGTAAGGGGGCGCATGTAGATGTCGAACAACATCGGGGAAAGCACTGCCCCCTGAGGCACCCCACAATCAAGCGTGTGCCTCTGGGACAGATCACCCCCAATCACCACCCTTTGTCCCCGACCATCGAGGAAAGCCATTGTAAGGCCAGCCCCTGAATCCCCGTGTCGGCGAGACGGCAAGTCAGCAACTGATGGTCAACTGTATTGAACGCTGCCGATAGGTCTAACAACACCAGTACTGCCGAGCCACCTCGGTCCAGATGCCACTGAAGCTCATCCACCAGAGCAACCAGCACTGTCTCCATCCCATGACCCGGCGAAAGCCAGACTGATGGGGATCAAGAACGGAAGCATCCTCCAGAAAACTCTGTATCTGCAATGCCACTGCCCTCTCAATGAGTTTACCCAAAAAGGGTAAATTCGAGACCGGCCAATAGTGTGCAAATTCGGCCAAATCTAGCGTTGATTTTTTCAGGAGAGGGCGGACCACCACCTCTTTAAGAGGTGCTGGAAAATGCCCTTCCATCAGGGATATATTCATGATATCGCGTACAGGATATCTGAGCTCCCTCTGGCAAGCTTTAATAAGCCAGGAGGGGCAAGGGTCCAGATCACAAGTTGTAGGGCATGCAGACAAGAGGATCCTGTCAACTTCCTCCAGGCTGAGAACATTGAAACAGTCCAGAACACGATCCGAAGACAGGCACGGAGCCTCGGGTTCGCATACTGTCTCCAATGTGGCAGGGAGGTCGCGGCAGAGCAACGCGATCTTATCTGCAAAGAAATTCACAAAAGCCTCACAGCCAATCTCCAATTCCTTAGAATTTTGTCTGCCTTGTGGCAGCGTTGTAAGAGTCCAAATTATATTGAACAATTGTGCTGGGCGCGAAATTGCAGACGCAATCTTAGCTGCAAAGTATGTTTTCTTTGCGGCTTTAACTGCCATCTCATAGGACTTCATAAACTCTCTATAAGATGTTCTAGTCGTTTCATCTCGAGTACGCTGCCATTGCCTCTCTAGTCATCTCGCTTTAATTGCCACAACTCCTGGTTGTACCAAGGTGCCGGCTTTGGACGAGGGCGCAGAGGATGCCTAGGTGCGATTTCATCGATGGCTCTGGAGAGTCTGTCATTCCAAGACTCCACCAGGTCATCCAAGGAATCGCCAGGAGGCCAGGAATCCCGTAGAGCTGTCTGGAACCATTCCGGGTCCATCTGGCTCCGTGGGCGAGCTAAAATACGCTTGCCGCCTAAACGGACTTGGGGTGGGACATTCACACGAGCCTTAAGGGCATAGTGGTCCGACCATGGCACTGCTTCAACAGTAATATCATCCACTAAAACTCCTGCTGTGAAGACGAAGTCTAACATGTGCCCCGCCTGGTGAGTGGGCGTTGTAACAATTTGGGAGAGTCCTAGTGTCGCCATGAATGACACTAGATCCATCGCCTGACTGGAGGTTGCGTCATCGTCATAGACATTGAATTCACCCAGGGTCAAAAGCCTCAGGTACTCCAATGCCCAGCCTGTTGTGGCCTCCACCAGGGACAGTAAGGCGCCAGCTGGTGCATTAGGCGGTCGGTACACCAGCCAGATTGCCAACCCCTCCCCAGTGTCCCACGCCAGACCGGCATATTCAATGCCCTTGATCTCCGGGGCCGGGAGAGCCCGGAAGGAGTAAGCCTCTCGTATGAATAGAACCACCCCTCCCGCTAGTCCGTGACTGGTGAAAGACCGAGTATTCTGGGGGGTCCATCTGGGAGAGAGCTACGGTCTCCCCATCACGCACCCAGGACTCAGTCAGGCATGCCAGGTCCATATCCTGCTCAAGCAGGAACTCCCGAAGGGTAGAGGTCTTATTAGTTATGGACCTGGCATTGCATAACACCAGTGATGGAGGCGAGTAATTTAATCTGGCCCCACTACCTGCCACCGTCGGGATGAGACACAGGCTGGAAGGGTGTCGAGCACTATGTCTCGGCCTCCTTCCCTTATAATTCTGCCTGTTCCCACCGTCATACCTTCCCCTCCCCAGGAGTACTGGAATCCCCAGGCCAGTCATTTCCTGCTGGAATCCCCAGGCCAGTCATTTCCAGAACTTCAGACCGGTGAAATAACTGAACCTACTCCCTCCACGACCCTCCCTTCTCTAGCCAATCTATCAATTATGCTAACCTGCCAATAGTGTCTAATGGTTATTTAATTAAAACCCCCACCCCAAATCTACCCATTAATTCGTTAGCTAAAAAATAATTAATTAATTAACTCCATTGGCTCCTTGAGTATAAAACCCTCCCAATCAATTACTCTTCCCCAATTAATTTGCCACAGATACAGTTTCCTCAAATTAGCCAATTAATGAAACAGTAATCTAATTTAAATAACGAATAAATTAATTTAAATAACCAATAAATTATCATCAGCAATCCAATTCTGTTAATATTGGCAGTTAAGATCAACTAGAGTTAAAAGGGGTTTAAAAGAACGAAATAAAGCGCTGCTGAATTTAAAGTGTCAGTGTCTGTAAAGTGCAAGTGTTCTTGTTCTTGGGGCGCGCCAATGTCCGTAAAGTGCAAATGTTCTTATTCTTATTTGAGTGGCTAGATTTTCAGCTGCCACCATAGCACAAGGACCTTCAGGGTGTGACTGAAGGTAAGCTGCAGCAATCATTTTCTGGCTGGCTCCACCTCATGCAGCAGCCATGTTGTGGTTGTGTCCACTATGCTGTGTCAGGATCTCAAGAGTGCCTGGAGGCTCAAAGAATTTGGGCAGCCCTCCTCCTGGAACTCCTCCAAACGCTATGTCTTTCACCATAGAGTTGGGGAGGATTCCTAGAGTGTTAATGTCATAATCCATGCCCCTTCTCCTCCATATCATATCACCCTGCCTCATTTGAGCGTTGCAGGGAACAGGCAACTTGGGAGGTAGTTTGTCAAGGAGAACTAAGCAAATGGTTAAACCTACAGGGTTGTTAATGAGGTTAAGAGATGGAGGGGAGAGACAAAGGAAGGAAATCATGACTGTTTGAGCTCTATGGAGAAACTATTTGCAAGTGTGCAATCAAGCATGATGAGGCTACTAGAATACAGCCCTTCCACTTGTGCAAAATGTGTTCCTTAGCTGGAGAAGAGCTAAGACAAACCCTTCCCTCACCAGCCTTCTCCAAGAGGTCTGTGTCCCTCCTGCCTAGACTCTCAAAGGTGTCAGAGAATGCAAAATACGAAGGGGGGAAAATGAAATATTTTATTGGAGAATACAGATTTATGAGCTTCGTGAACGCATTTGCACGAACAGATTGGGGACTAAGCGAACTAGCCTCAGCAGGTCTATTCAGAAGGAAGTCCCATGCTACTCCAAGGGGCTTACTTCCAGGAAATCATTCTTAGGAGTGTTGCCTTGCTACTAAACAGAAACGTTAATTATGGGGAAGACTACTGATTTGTTTCCAGCTCTCTGCTTTGTTTGGCAGAGTCTACAGGGGGGCTTATGGAGGAGGGCTTCACTTTCTGAAGGGCTTCACCACCGAGTAGCCGTTAATTTGGTAAATTAGGGATTGCCAGTCAATCAAGTAGTTGGAAAGGCGGCCGCCATTCTGAACGACACCCAGCTCGTCTGAGGAAAGCACCCGACCCCACATGTACACATCCATGACCTCCCCTACGAAGGATTGGTTGATGTCAAAGCCACCTCCGACGGAATCCTGTTCCTGCCCAAGGATAATAGAAGCTTCGGGACTGATGGTGTAACCTTTCTTCATACCCTTGCGGGGCAAGCTATTCCCGTTCAACCAAAGATCTACGATTCCTGTGATGGACTCCCAGCTCACACAAATGTGCTCCCACCGTGGTTTGGCGGCCGGATTGTCTGCAACGCTGAAGGTCACCACTGACCCCCCCACATACAAGCTGTATTGGTTGGGTTTGGGTTTGAAGACCAGCAACTCGTTGTCAGACATCTTGGTGGCGTATGAGAAAAGGCTGTAGGCACGGCTCAGGTCTGTGTAGGATTTCAGGCAGACGGTGAAGCTGGTCAAAGGTTGCTGGCGCGCAGGCCTCAGAACCACATGAGCTGCGTTGGACTCTTCTGGGAAAACCAAGGTCTTCTTGGAAAGGTCTGTAAAAGAGGACAGAAAATAATGGGGGAGGGGTTACCCCTACCAAATAGCACAGGCAGATGTTAAGCTGGCTGGGTCGGAGAGAATCCCTAATTGGTTGTGAGAAGGATCCCTGATTGGCCAGCACACACAAGCATGTGACATAGCCATGTCAAGCCAGTTTATAGAGGTGCAACCCTGCACTAGGGGGTGTGCATTCATTTCAGGCAAACCAAATAAAACCCCGAATAACTGCTGATTCAGCTGTATTCAACCCCGAATACAGCTGAATCAGATTGTCTAATGTTATTCAGGGACCAAATACAGTTGTCCAAATCCTGCTGAATCAAGTGCCACTGTTGCAGTGGTAGTACAATACACAGGACCTTAGTTCAAATTAGACAGGGTTAGAGAATCTCTCTGATTCACAAAGTGGGGTGGGGGCTTTCTCAGGGTCTACAGCACAGAACCAGTGGATTGAATGCACTAGTGCCAAACAGCAGAAGGGCAGTTGTCTTTGCAGGAGCTGCCACCGCTTGAATGGTTCTGAGTTGTGTTTGGAAGGCCAGGTTGGCAACAGGATGTGGCTCAGTGAAAGACCATCTGATCTGTATGCAGGAGGTCCCAGGTTCAGTCTCTGGCATCTCCACTTGAAGGATCAAGTAGTACGTTCTCAACACTGTTTTGGCAAATGCAGAAGAAGTTTTGGAGGGTGGTGCCTGGGGAGGGTAGATTTTGGGTAGGATGGTAAATGACTTCCAGGTGAGGCCTTTAACTCAGAGACTAGGAGGATTCCTAGAGCATCACTATGTGGAGGCCATTTTTTTTCTCCTACTCCTCAATTTCTCAGGGAAGGGGAAGTTTGGACTAGGGTCAGGTAAAGCCCTGCCTTGGGCATGTAAAGGGCATGAGACTTTCACCTCTGCCTGAGTTTCTCAAGGCAGGATTAATAATTAGGCCAAGTAGGCACTGGCCTATGGGCCCCTACACCTTTAGGGACCACAGGCTGGCTTTCCCCCTGGGTTTCCCCCCTGCTTGCTGCCCTCCCAGCCTACACTCACAGCCAGCAACTGAGCCGCTCTTTGCCTGACTTACCTGGTGCGGCTGCTGCTGACATCATTACCAAGTTTGCCTCTCTCTGCCTCTCCCCTGCTCCTTTGTCAAAGGGACTTTTGAGAAGGTGCCTGCAGGCTGCAGTGGGGACTGCAGGTGGCAGGGCAGGTGCTCCGACTCTGAGATCATTTGCGAAGGGCCCCCCGAAATATTGCCTAGGGGCCTCCACAGGGTTTAATCTGGCACTGGAGTTTCTGGAGAGTCACTGTCAATCAGAGTAGACGATATTGACCTGATGGAACCACTAGGGATGCCAGACCCCCAGCTGGCTGGCAGAGGGAAATTACCCCCAAAAAAGGGAAGGATGCCAGAAAGTAATCCAACATGCAACCTGGAAATGATGTAGGAACATTGGGGGGGGGGGGGACACACATCCCGGTTTTGTGACCAAACTCTATGGCAGGGGTGTCGAACTCATTTGTTATGGAGGCTGGATCTGACATAAATGAGACCACGTCAGGTTAGGCCGAGCCATGTCAGGCTGGGCCATGTGTACCTATTTAAGATTAGGTAGCAGAGATATAAATTTTATAAAGAACGCAAACACAGATATGTATTTTTTAAAACTTAAAACATTAGCACTCATTGGTCTTAAAGGTGCTTTCTTTGTATTTCTCCCATTGGATCCAGGGAACTGGACAAAGGAAAGTCTGGCTCTTTCCTTCCTTCCCGAGGGAATTGGGGGAGGCGTGGAACATCAGTCACTAGAAGGAAGACAGGTTTGGCTCAGTAGCTCTGCTGTGCGATTGAGAGAACCTGGCAAAGCAAGCTATTCCACCCCTCTTCATTCCCAAGGGAGGAGCCTCAGCCAATGGAGAAAATAGAGGTTTTGCTCTGTAGTTCCTATGCTACTGAGCAAGCCTTGCAAAACAAGCTATTATGCAGAAGGAAGCAAGAGAGAGGGAAAAGGAAGCAGATGACAGCCAGTTGCTCGGGGGCCTGATAGGAGCCCTCTGGGGGCCTGATTCGGCCCCTGAACTGCATGTTTGATACCCCTGCTCTAGGGTCAGGTAAAAGCTATTTCTACCATAGTTTTTGCCCAGAAGATGGAGTATTGCCACCTACATCACTTCTGGACAGGGGTTTTATTTTTAGTCGGAATGCACAGGAATGCTGTTCCAGCTGGATTGGAATCAGGGGGTGTGGCCTAATATGCAAATGATTCCTGCTGGGCTTTTTCCACAACAAATCCCTGTGCGAAACAATGGTGACATCGGGAGGTGTGGCGCAATATGCAAATGAGTTCCTGGTAATCTTTTTCTACCCAAAAAAAAAAGTCCTGCTTCTGGGTCTCATCAGTACATCACATGAATTTTTGGCATTCCTTCTCACTTCCAGTAAATGTCTCCCCCTTCCCCCTGCTGGCTGCTCCAAGGGACATTGTAATCCTGGGAACCACGATCTGACTCAGAAGAAAACATGGCTGTTTTGCAGCAGCTGCTGCCTAGCACTCATGTCCTGGGCTTACTCCTACTGCATAATGCAAGCTTTTTCTGAGCAGGAACGCACAGGGATACAGTTCCGGCTGACTTGGCATCAGGGGGTGTGACCTAATATGCAAATGAGTCCCTGCTGGGCTTTTTCTACAAAAAAAAAGGCCTGGCATAATGTATAACTCTAACTGCAGCCACCTGCAAACTATGACCTGCAATACCATGATTATGGTATCAGGGACCCTTGTTACGGCTCCCAAGCCCCTGGTCCAGGCGGGGAATCTCCCACCTGGGAGGTTCTCAACCCACCAGCCCACATTGGGCTGGTGGGGGGAACCTCCCCCTGCATCACTGGTGTGATGATGTCACCCGGAAGTGATATAAAAATGGTGGCGCCCGTGCAGGGCCGCTCTAGGCGTTTGGGAGGTAAAACTCTATGGTACAATAGGTACCATAGAGTTTTAACCTCTCAGATAGCTAGAGCGTCTGGGAAAACCATAGCGTTTTCCCGGAAACGCCTAGAGCAGCCCTGCACGGGGGTGCCGCCATTTTGATGAGTTCACTTCCGTATGACATCATTTTGTCGCAGCGGCACACATCGCGCACGCGAATGTTCCCCACCGGGGGATGAAGAGGACTTGGCAACCCTAACCCTTGTTTCAGCCTGCAGTGTCAGGGAGGGATTTCCCCTGCTACCACCATCCTCTGGCCAAAGGAAGGAACCACAAGGAGGCCAGCCAATAACCCTCTTAAGAGCAAACAGGCCTCACCAAAATCACATGGTACTATTTGGCTGCTTTGTGGAATAGATTACTCAAAAGGTAGATCTATCACTATGGTGGACCATACGTTTTGAGTCGGCACTCTGAGGTACTCCCTTGTCCATCTTACAGAACTACAGTTCCTAAGATGCTTTGCAGTGAGATGCCATGATGGATCTCTAAACGAGGTAGGGATCTTTATTAGGCTTATGGAGGAGAAGGGGAGAAGAATAAATGTTCCTCTGACTTCCCCATTCCGACGTCTTGTTCCTCCCACACGCCCTCACTGTCTGATGCCAATTCTGCCCCTTCCCCATTTCCTACCCCATATCACTGGGACCTTCAGCAGCAATTTTTTGTGCACAAGCGACCCCTGGTGGGCAGGTACAATATTGCAATTTGCATGCATATTGTATCATTTTTGTGTCTTGGGTCAGCAGCCTGCAGCAGCTGATGCTGATGCCCAGCCAGCTGAGCCCGTTGCCACCCCATCAGTTGCTGAGGACGTGTGGACCCTAGCCCCACAGAGGAGGCAACCCTGGCAGGCAGTGAGCCAATGACCCAGGATTCAGGAAAAGCTGCTCACCTCCCCTTTCCCCAGAGCTAGGGGAACACAAAAGGCGCTGGGCAGGGCTTTTTATGTAGCAGGAACTCATTTGCAAATTGGCCACACCCCTTTTATGTAGCCAATCCTCCAAGAGCTTACAGGGCTCTTCTTATAGGGCCAGCTGTAAACTCTTAGAGGATTGGCTGCATCAGGGGTGTGTGGCCTAATATGCAAAGGAATTCCTGCTACCAAAAAAAGCCCTGGTGATGGGCATTTGGAGCTCAAGAGGAGATGGGAGTGCATGCCTTGCAGCCCAGTGTTTACCAAGTCCGGAGGACCACCTAGGGTTAATGAGCCAAATGGATGGCTCCCCTGCAAGTTCAACAAGACCCAGCTGTGAACTACCCCAAAACACGAGACTTCGGACAGCTCAGGCGTAGGAGCAGCGCCTCAACATTCCGGAAATGCCACGACCACAGCAAATGACCCTGAAACCTCTTGTGATTCCTGAACTCTTGGCTTTGACCCACGGATTGTGCTCGATCGTGCCTCTTGGACCTGCTTGGACCTTGTTCCCTGGATTCTTGACTGGCCTCCATTGTGTATGGCTTTTGGACTGACTTTTGTGCTACGAACTTGGTTAGTATCCCTGCTTTGTCGCCCTTAGTTTCTACTGCCTGAGCCTGGCCTGGTCTAGGATAGTATGCTCAGGGCTTTTTTTGAACAGGAACACACAGGAATGCAGTCCCGGCTGGCTTGGCATCAGGGGGTGTGGCCTAATATTCACATGAGTTCCTGCTGAGCTTTTTCTACAAAAAAAGCCCTGAGTATGCTGCTTATTTGACCACCTTAATATTTCAAGCTAAATTGGCCATAACTTTGGGATGACCCCAGTGTGGAGTTTAGCAGGACTCTTTTTGTAACAGGAACTCATTTGAATATTAGGCCGCACCCCCTGACACCAAGCCAGCCAGAACTGCATTTCCTATGTGTTCCTGCTCAAAAAAAGCCCTGGAGTTTAGCAGTAAAAAGCAGTTGCAGAGGCCCCAAAGCAACAGGGAGGAAGCTCTGATCCCTAATTTGGTCCCTTCTAGAAGGTTGGCCCTCAGGAAGTGGTTGGAAAACTTTGCAACTACGGGAATCAAGAAGTTGGGTGTATTTGCACCCTTTTAAAAATAATGTTAAGATACAAGCTAGTTGAGGTGACAAATTATTTGAAACTTTTAAAAGCTACTGGCCTAAAGAAAAAGAAATCATGATTTTCAGGCTGCCTGAAATAGTTTGAATTTTTGCCTTTCATGCTTGCGTGAATTTTTTCATAAGCGTCGTGTCTAATAACGAAACATAAAGAGAAATGTCCTGTCATTGGACAATGAGTGTGCCACAGAACACGTTCCTTGAACTGTGAAATGGAACAGAATGCAGGTCTAAAAACAATGCATTTTGAGACATCGATTTTCACCTGTGGATTTGACATCTGAGGATTTGTGTTAAAAAAAATCCCCTCCCCACCCCAATTCTCTTTAGCCTTCATTTTTTAATATTTCTCTGGATCTGAGTGCTTCCATATTCAGCACCCACAAATAATTCTTCAGTGTCAATTCCAAGGACCATTGTGCCCAGCATCTTGTCTCCCTCAGTGGTCAGCAGGGGGTTTTTTTGTAACAGAAACTTCTTTGCATATTAGGCCACACCCCCTGATGTAGCCAATCCTCCAAGAGCTTACAGGATTCTTAGTACAGGACCTCCTGTAAGCTCCAGGAGAATTGGCTACATCAGGGGGTGTGGCCTAATATACAAATGAGTTCCTGCTACTAAAAAAGCCCCGGGTGGTAGGGATGGGGAGAGGCAGTGGGATGGGGGTGTGTGATGAGAGTGAGAGGACAGCAAGAGGTAGGTGGGGCCAGGAGTGGCCCCTTCTGGCAACGCATCTTATTAAGTGGCAGCTGCAGATGGGGCTTGCACTAGGATTGCCAAGTCCAATTCAAGAAATATCTGGGGACTTTGGGGGTGGAGTCAGGAGATTTTGGGGGTGGAGCCAGGAGACATTGGGGGCGGAGCCAGAAGCAAGGGACGGCACACCTTTTCAATGCCTTCCTTCCATAGGAAATAATGAAGGATAGGGACACCTTCTTTTGGGGCTCATAGAATTGGACCCCCTGGTCCAATTTTTTTTTTTTAACTTGGGGGTTATTTTGAGGAAAGGCACTAGATACTATACGAAAAATTTGGTGCCTCTACCTCAAAAAACAGCCCCCCCAGAGCCCCTGATACCTCCAGATCAATTCCCCATTATACCCTATGAGAATCGATCTCCACATCGGGAATAATGAAGTGCCCAGCAGACATCCCCCCCCCCCCCAGGTTTCTGGTGACTCTGAAGCAAGGGATTGGCAGCCAAGTTCTTCAAAGTAACACAGACACACCATCCCAAGAGGAAGCCTTTCCAATCAGAGACTGAAGCTTCCGGAGGTGGAAAGTCACATGGTGGCTGTGGGGGCGGGGCTTTCCCCTGCCGGCCAGCTGACTGGGGGTGGGAAGGCGCCTGGGACAGCGGGAGAACCCCCAGTGGGACCTGGGGATTGGCAAGCCTAGCTTGCACACATACGTATTTATGACCCACTCAATATTCAGCATCTTGTTTAAGGTTGCCACTCCAGATTGGGGAATTCCTGGCATTTTAGTGGTGGGCCTTGGGATGGGCAGGGTTTTGGAAGGGGAGGGACCTCAAGAGGGTCTAATGCCACAAAGCCCCACCCTCCAAAGCTGTGTTCGCTCCCAGAGAACTGAGCTCAGAGGAATAAAGTTATATTTCTGGGAGATCTCCAGCCCCCTCTCCCTGCCGGAGATTTGAAAACCAAGAGGTCACTCTGAGATATATACAGAAAAAACAACCAATAGGTTATAGCGACCAAAATTACTCCAAACTGTAATACACCACAATATTTAATTCTTAAGTTAAAGACAATTAGGCTGCGATCACACACACTAAATAATGCACTTTCAATCCCAACCTTCCCAACTGGATTTTGCCAGTTCACACAGTGGAATTCGGTTGGAAAGTGCGCTGAAAGTGGATTTAAAGTGCATTATTTAGGGTGTGTGACTGCAGCCTAAATGTTGCATACAGTAAGTGATTACACAACTTCACCAAAGCATACAAAATTAATGTTCATAAATTGTAGCGTCCCAACGGACAGGAAGTTGACTTGATGCTCCTGCTCAAATATTCTTCCAGCAAAGGGAGACTCCACTGTTATATTTCCATATGAAGGGGAAAAAACCTTCAGCGAACTAATTCTCAACACTTCTTCAGCATTCCATAACTGTCAAAAATGTTTAGATGGATTCTTAATAGATTCTTTGAGCCATTCTGAGCATATGCCGGTTTGAAACTTGTGGTAGAGACTTTTTGTGTGTTTTTGTTAAATGTATTCTAAGAACCCATCTGAACATTTTTGACAGTTTTGGAATGCTGAAGAAGTGCTGAGAATTCGTTCATTGAAGCTTTTTCCTGGGGAGATATAACAGTGGAGTATCCCTTGCTGGAAGAATAGCCAAAGCAGGGACATCGATTTCATATATGAACCTATGAAGCTGCCTTCAACTGAATCAGACCCTCGATCCATCAAAGTCAGTATTGTCTATTCAGACTGGCAGTGGCTCTCCAGGGTCTCAAGCTGAGGTTTTTCACACCTATTTGCCTGGACCCTTTTTAGTTGGAGATGCCAGGGTTTGAACCTGGGACCTTCTGCTTACCAAGCAGATGCTCTACCACGGAGCCATCCTCCCTCCTCGTTCCTTCCTGCCCACTTGGAGGTTGGTAACCCTGCATTTCATGGTTAAAAGTGCCATCAAGTCCCAGCTGACTTCTGGCAACCAACCCTGTGGGGGTTTTCAAGGCAAGAGATGGACAGAGGTGGCTTGCTATTGCCTCCATTGGCATCACAACCCTGGTATTCCTTGGAGGTCTCCTATCCAAATCGGGACCAGGACCGACCTTGCTTAGATTCACTTTCAGTGCCCTTCCCAACTGGATTTTGCTTAGAGGGAACCTTGAAAGGGCAGCTGCTGTGAGAGACCTCTCCAGCCCCACCCACCTCACAGGGTGGGTGTTGTGGGGGAGGAAGGTAAAGGAGATTGTGAGCCGCTCTGAAACTCTTCACAGTGGAGGGCAGGATATAAATCCAATATCTTCTTCTGAGATCTGACAAGTTTGGGCTAGACTTGGCCATCCAGGTCAGGGCTCCTGTGTTTATTACAAGGGAGTTGGGGATTGTTATTCATTTCCCCAGGGGTCGTTTTGTAGAAAAATAGGTGGCAGAGCTCATTAGCATAACACATTAGCATATGCTGCCTCCCCCCAGCCAAAAGCAACCTGATGCAAGAAAGGAGAGCCCCGGGTGAGCGAGGCCTGCTTGGGCTAGCTAGAGATCCAGTCAGCCCAACCAGGCCTCGCTCGCCTGAGGCTCTCCTGGGCCACCCCGCCCCCCTCCCCCAGTCAAAAGGCCAGCAAGCCACCCGGCGCCCAACATCACATAAGAAGTGGAGAAAGGGTGATGTGGGCTTCTCCAGGGGTTAATGAGGGCTGCTGGGGGCATGGCAAAGTCCCTAGTGGCTGTCTGGCTGCCCGCTCTCCTAATCCAGGGGTTGTTATGCAGCTGCACCTACTATTCAATGGACAAGGTAGGTGGGGAGGAAAAGGGGGAGCCATCAGAAAGGTTCAGCTCCTGCTGAATATGAGGCCTGCATTTTCCTAATCAACAGGGTTCCAAAGTTGGTTGGATCGTGTCCTTTGCATTTCTCCACAAGATGAACCAGTTCAGATTGTGACTGGGCAATACCAACAGAACACCTGGAACCCTCGCACAGAGGCAAATGGAAATGTTGAAATACAGATTTCTCGCCTATGCAGGTTTTCACTTCCAGATATGGGGGAATTTGCTTTGGACATAATTTTTTTCCTACCCCAGTTCTTTTTTAAACATCTCTAGAACTGATAGCCTCCATGCCCACACTAGCAACCAATACTCCCTCTAAGCTATGAAGGCTTGTGAGCAAAAATTCTACTTTGTGAGCTACTGCATAAATTACTTTGCTCTGGGGCCATTTTCCCTGAGCTAAGACAAAATTTTGTGAGCTGGAGGCTGAAAAGCTGTGAGCTAGCTCACACTAACTCAGCTTAGAGGCAGGGGTGGAATTCTAGCAGGAGCTCCTTTGCATATTAGGCCACACACCCCTGATGTAGCCAATCCTCCACGAGCTTACAAAAAAGAGCCTTGTAAGTTCTTGGAGGATTGGCTCCATCAAGGGTATGTGGCCTAATATGCAAAGGAGCTCCTGATAGAATTCCACCCCTGCTTAGAGGGAACATTGCTCGCAAACTACCCCTCTTTGGCACATATGCACTTCGTTTGTTCCTATCGCTCCACCCAGCACCTACCTTGCAGGGCCAAAGACCCCAAGGAGCTCACAAGGATGAGGAGAAAGGTCTGCAGGATCTTCATGGTTGGTCGAATGCAGAAAGCCCAGGATGTGAAGACCAAATGTCCTCAGCTGGGCTTCTTTCTTAGATGAACCCAACCCCCAGCTATGAGAGTTCAACCCTGCCTCTGCGGCATTTATTCTTCAGTCAAGAAGGAATGAACAAGGGTTTCCGGGAAGTCCACCTCCAGGGGAATTCCCCAGGAAATCATTGACTTGCCTCTTCATGCTGCCCAAGTGGTATCGGTTCTAAGTTGATTTCTTTAACTCCTTCTAGGACACACACAAAAATAGCTCTCCTCACCAGGAAGCTCTCCTTCCCTCTAAGCTGAGTTAGTGCGAGCTAGCTCACAGATTTATAGCCTCCTGCTCACACATTTTTGTCTTAGCTCAGGAAGGATGACCCCAGAGCACAATAATTTGTGCAGCAGCTCACAACTTTAATGTCAGTTGCTCACAAAGTAGAATTTTTGCTCGCCAGACTCTGCAGCTTAGAGGGAACATTGGTCTCATTTCAGAATGGTCAATTCTCTATGCGTTTTCTAATTATTTGTGAAACCAACGTCATGCAACTGGTAGAATGTCTACTGTGGAGAGCCTCATTCAGATAGCTGCTCCGCCATCATACTAGGAAGTCTACTGAGAAGTTTCATTTTATTCAGTGGAGCTTAATCCCAAGGAAGCGTTTTTAGAATTGCAGCATAGATGATGTTGGGCTAGTTACCTTCTCCTCACAAAGGAGAATTTTTGCTCACAAGACTCTGCAGCTTAAAGGGAACCTTGCTCCTCACCTCTGGACTTCCAGAATTCTTCAAGGCCATTTTCACTGATAACATTTTCATTTCACTGATTAAAAATATAGGCAGGGTCATGAGGAAACCCGTTTTTGACCACATATTTTCCTCAGGAGAGAGGCTGTAGCTCAGCGGGAGAGTGCCCTCTTGTCATACAGAAGGTCCCAGTTTCAGTCCCCAGTCTCCAGTTAAGGACCGGGTATCTGAAGAAGTGAGCTGTGACCATTTGTAGCTCAGTGGTAGAATATCTGCTTGGCATACAGAAGGTCCCAGGTTCAATCACTGGCATCTCCAGTTTAAAGGACCAGGCAGTAGATGACGTGAGAGCCAGTTTGGTGTAGTGGTTAAGTGCACGGACTCTTATCTAGGAGAACTGGGTTTGATCCCCCACTCCTCCACTTACAGCTGCTGGAATGGCCTTGAGTCAGCCATCGCTCTCACAGAGCTGTCCTTGAAAGAGCAGCTTCTGTGAGAGCTCTCTCAGCCCTACCCACCTCACAGGGCGTCTGTTGCGGGGGAAGAAGATAAAGGAGATTGTAAGCCGCTCTGAGACACTGAGATTCAGAGAGAAGGGCAGGGTATAAATTTTCGGTCTTCTTCTGTGGTCTGCCTGAGACCCTGGAGAGCCGCTGAGCAGACAATACTAACCTTGATGGATCGATGGTCTGATTTAGTAGAAGGCAGCTACATTTGTTCATGACTCATGATGGCTCCTACCCTGCCACAAATGTTGTGTCTTTAAAGTGCTACTGAACTCTTACTCTTTTCTAGTGCTACAGACAGAATAATACAGATATACCTGTCTCCAAGGCTCAGGTTGTAAATGGTGGCAAAGACTGAGACTCTGGAGAGCAGCTGCTAGGCTGAGTAGACAACACCAAGAGACCAAGGGTCTGATTCTATTTAAGGCAGCTTCACGCGTTCATGTGTCTCATAAAGGAGACCTCTCAGAGTAACATAGAATCATAGAGTCCCTGTAATGTGGTGGCTAAAAAGGCAAATGCGATTTTGAGCTGTATCAACAGAAGTATAGTGTCCAGATCACGTGAAGTGATGTTATCACTTTACTCTGTTCTGGTAAGACCTCACCTGGAGTATCGTGTTCAGTTTTGGGCACCACATTTTAAGAAGAATCTAGACAAGCTGGAATGGGTCCAGAGGAGGGTGACGACGATGGTGAAAGGTCTGGAGACCGTCCTATGAAGAAAGGTTGAAGGAGCTGGGCATGTCTAGCCTGGAGAGGAGGCAGCTGAGAGGTGATATGATCACCATCTTCAAGTACTTGAAAGGCTGTCATATAGAGAATGGTGTGGAAGGGAGGTGGTGGGCTCACCATCCTTGGAAGTTTTTAAACAGAGGCTAGATGGCCATCTGACAGCAATGAAGATCCTGTGAATTTAGGGGGAGGTGTTTGTGAGTTTCCTGCATTGTGCAGGGGGTTGAACTAGGTGACCCTGGAGGTCCCTCCCAACTCTATGATTCTATGAGGGTCATCGAGTCCAACCCCCTGCACAATTCAGGAACTTCACAAATAGCTCCCCCCCATACACACACACACACACACCCGTGATACCTGTTCCATGCCCAGAAGAAGACAAAAAAAAAAACTCCTCCTGGATCCCTGGCCAAACATATATGGCTCTTCCTTCCATTGTAACCTCACAACAATGCTGTGAGGTAGGTTAGATTGAAAGAGGAGGTCTAGCCCAGGGTCACACAGTAAGTATCGTGGCTGTGTGGGTGTATGGCCCTTGGGCTTTCAGATCCTGACCCAGTCTTCTACCCCCTGTGCAGCACAGACTCTACATCACACCAAAAATCATTTCATGAAGTTTATGAACTCTGAGCTCCGTACTGGAGGGGTTTGTCTGAACCCTTGTCAGTTTGACAGCCGTAGCAAAACAGACCGAACAATTGTCAAGGTAACCAAACAAGAACAACGCAGCCCATTCTGGTTACCTGGCACAACGGATGTATTTTGTGCCAGGAATAAGGGAGTTCAAATAAGGAAAGGGTCAGTATGAATTGCCCACTCAGAACATTTCACAAGGGTGGTGAAACGTTTCTTTGGATTCCAGCAAGTGAGGAGCGAGGAACAAACATTAAGCTTGTAAAAAAAAGAAGAAGAAGAAGAGTTTATGTTTCGCCTTTGTATTCAGCATTTGAATTTAAGAGGGTCAACAATGCAATCCAGAAAGGCTTGCAAAGCTCAGCCAAAAAGGAAGGCTTCCGGATTACCTGGGGTTGCCAAGTCCCTCTTGGCCACAGATGGGGAATGGAAGAGTAACTCCTGGAGATTTGGGGATGGAGCCTGGGGAGGACAGGGACCTCAGTGCGGTACCAGGCCACAGATTCTCCCCTCCAAAGCACGCATTTTCACCAGGAGAACTGATCTCTGTATTCTGGAGATGAGGTGTGACCCTAGGTCCCTCCCCCCCCGGAGGCTGGCATGACCTGACTATATATGTGTATGTATATATACATACATACACATATATATACACACTGTGGCTAATAGCCACTGATGGACCTCTGCTCCATATTTTTATCTAACCCCCTCTTGAAGCTGGCTATGCTTGTAGCCGCCACCACCTCCTGTGGCAGTGAATTCCACATGTTAATCACCCTTTGGGTGAAGAAGTACCTCCTTTTATCCATTCTAACCCGACTGCTCAGCAATTGCATTGAATGCCCACAAGTTCTTGTATTGTGAGAAAGGAAGAAAAGTACTTCTTTCTCTACCTTCTCCATCCCATGCATAATCTTGTAAACCTCTGTCATGTCACCCTGCAGTCGACGTTTCTCCAAGCTAAAGAGCCCCAAGCGTTTTAACCTTTCTAGTATAAGTACATAAGAGAAGCCATGTTGGAGCAGGCCAATGGCCCATCCAGTCCAACACTCTGTAACACAAGTGGCCAGAAAACCCAAGTGCCATCAGGAGGTTCATCAGTGGGGCCAGGGAAGCCTAGCTAGGCAGGAAATGCAGGGCTACTGCATAACGTTCTTCTTCTCATGTGGACAGAGACAGTCGTTGCACGGGAACTCTCTAAAACTCATGCTAAAAACTCTGTGGTACCATAGAGGGGTTTTTTTTTTTTGCATGAGTCCTAGAGCGTACCCACGTGATGTCCCTGGTGCAACGGCATCACTTCCAGGTGACATTATTGTGCTGCCCATGCTTCACATGCATGAAGAACAGGTCCCCCGCCACAGCGGTGGAGGGACTTGGCAACCCTAGTAATAAGAGCCCTGTAAGCACTTTGAGGATTGGCTACATAAGGGGGTGTGACTTTAATATGCAGAGGAGTTCCTCCGCAGGTATATCCAGTCTCCAAGCTATGGTTTGATGCAATGTCCAAAGAGCTGCCACCAGCCTTCAGAAAAGAGGGCAGTTGTGAAACAAAGGTCTTTTTCTTCTGCAGAACTCTTCAAAGTGCTTTGGCCAGCCCGGAATCTCCTCAATCATCGTGTGAAAGTTTACATAACACAATCTGTACACCCTCACTATTGCCCTAGAAAAGGTCAGCTGGGTGTGAGACATCTGTATTTCGCTCTTCTGGTTAGGAAAGATCAAGAACATTTCACAAGAGCAATTTCTGATAATGTGTGGTTTTAAAAGAGCAGGATAGTTTTAGAGTTACGAATGCTGCTTTTTGCGGTGGAGACACGCCAGGTCTCATGGTTGCAAAACAACTGGCACAAGACCAATATCTGTGATGGATCTAAAATCACTTAAAAAAAAACCTTTCACAATTTAAATATTAAGTTCTGAAAATCAATCCAGTTGAGAAAAGGCTTGCCTTGGCCTGGAAAGCCCAATCTCATCAGATCTGGGAAGATAAGCAGGGTCAACTCTGGCGAGTACCTGGATGGGAGACCTCCTTGGAATACCAGAGCTGGAGGCAGAGGCAGAGGCAGGCTTTATTCAGCCACTTCCCTGAATATCCTCCAAGCCCCCATTAGGGGTCAGTAACCAGAGGTCACCATGACTTCCAGGTGCTCACACTCACACACATGCACATGCACACAGGGCTGTTTCTGAGCAGTTCCAGCTGGCTTGGTGCTAGGGGCTGTAGCATGAGATGCCAATAAGTTCCTGCTAGGCTTTTTCTATAAAGAAAGCCCCTTGTGAAACAGTGGTGATGTCAAGGGATATGGCCTAATATGCAAATGAGTTCCTGCTGGACTTTTTCTACAAAAAAAGCTCTGCATGCACACATTAAAAAATATAGTTCATAACAGGCTTTAGTGAAATCTGAGCCTTGGGCCTAGAACTTCCCTTCACTCAGAGTCTCAGAGCGGCTTGCCATCTCCTTCCCTTCCTCTCCACACAACAGATTGCTGTGTCCAAGACTCCAAACCCTCAAAGAGGCTGGCCATTTGCTCCAGTCCAGAGCTGTCCCCTCTCACTCACCCCACTGACAAGATGGCTGCTAGGTATATAAGAGAATAAGAACATAAGAGAAGCCATGTTGGATCAGGCCAATGGCCCATTCAGTTCAACACTCTGTGACACAGTGGCCAAAAAAAACCACCCAAGTGCCATCAGGAGGTTCACAAGCCCTTCCACTCCCTGCCCCCAAGCACCAAGAATACAGAGCATCACTGCCCCAGAGAGAGTGGAATGACACTAGTTAATGCTTTCTCTTTCTGTTTTAGTGATTGTCTTATTTAAGGACTCCCTATGCTCTTCTGGGATTTTTGATTTCCTTTAACCTAGCCTTTTCTGACTTGTAAGACCAGGGATCTCTTCTGGCCCCACCTGGAGGCTGTCAGTCCTAACTGTGAGTCTGACAACTGCCTCAGATTTTGCTGGGACCTCCACTTGTAGTTGAGCCCTCCTTTTGAGGTGTCTAATAAGCAGGACTTTTTTTTGAGCCGGAACTCATGGCAACACAGTTCCAGCTGGCTCGGCATCAGGAGTGTGGCCTAATATCCAAATGACTCCCTGCTGGGCTGGTCCTGCCCTGGTCCTGCCATTTTTCAATGTTGGCTCCAGAATTAGGGACCGACTCAAGAAATAGCTGAGGGCTTTGGGGGTGGAGCCAGGAGACTTTGGGAGTGGAGCCAGGAGCAAGGTTATGACCAGCACGATTGATCTCCGAAGAGAGTTCTGACCATCACATTTAAAGGGACCGCATGCCTTTTAAATGACTTCCCTTCATTTGGAAACAATGAAGGATGGGGGCATCTTCTTTGGGGCCCATAGAACTGGACTCTCTTTTTGAATCTTGGGAGGTGTTTTGGGGAAGAGCACCAGATGCTATGCTGAAAGTCTGGTGCCTCTGCCTCAAAAAGCAGCCCTCCCCGCACAGCCCCAGATACCCATGGATCAATTCTCCATTATATTCTATGGCAGGGGTGGCCAACAGTAACTCTCCAGATGCTTTTTGCCTACAACTCCCATCAGCCCCAGCCATTGCCATTCTGGCTGGGGCTTATGGGAGTTGTAGGCAAAAACATCTGGAGGGCTACCGTTGGCCACCCCTGCTCTATGGGAATCAGTCTCCAGAGGGTATAATGGAGTGCTCAGCAGACATTTCCCTTCCCCCTCCCTGCTTTCTGATTATCTTGAAGAGGGGGGAGGGCCTCCAAACCAGAGCATCCCCTGCCCCCAACTGGGGATTGGCAACTCTACTTCCCAGAGAGGGTACAGAAGACACCTATGCTGCCCACCCTCTTAAAGAAATGTAAAACCGCCCTGAGCCCGCTTTGGTGGGGTAGGGCGGGATATAAATAAAATAAAATGAAAATGAAAAAAAAAAACCCATACTTTTCAGGTAAGCTTTTGGCAGTTGATTCTATGAGGAAGGTATGAGATTGAGGCAAAGTTACGTAGGTATTCTTTATTTCCCTGTCCATTTTGTTGGGATAAACTGTACGCTGGCTTCAATTTGTGTTTTTGTTAAGTCGCCTTAAGCTACTGCATGAAAGGCTGTATAGAAATATTTTAGTCAATGAATGGACAAATCTTGAAAACTATATCAACATGCATATTTGTCCTCTTTAAAAAAAGCATTAAGATGCTGGGAAAGTAAACTAATGTATGCTGGGGAATTGAGTGTCTTTGAAGCTTTTTAATACTAACCGGACTAAAGAAAGACTGGAAATAATGTATGGAGTTATTAAATCACGATTTCTTTAGCAGTATAGTAATGTAATTTTGGTTTTAAGTGCTTGAGTTTGTCCAAATGTTTTTTTGCAAATTTTGTGTTTTGTAAGTAAATTTATAGAAAGAAGGAGGAGGAGGAGGAGGAGGAGAAGATGATGATGATGATGATGGTAGTGGTGGTGGTGATGATGGATTTATATCTCGTCCTGCACTTTGAATCTCAGAGTCTCAGAGCGGCTTACAATTTCCTTTATCTTCTTCCCCCACAACAGACACCCTGTGAGGTGGGTGTGGTTGAGAGAGAGCTCCCCAGAAGCTTCAAGGACAACTCCCACGAGAGCTATGGCTGACCCAAGGCCATTCCAGCAGCTGCAAGTGGAGGGGTGGGGAATCAAACCCAGTTCTCCCAGATAAAGAGTCCGCGCACTTAACCACTACACCAAGCGGACAGACTGTAGGTGGACAACGTCCATTCCTTCGGGCCTGAGGAACCATGACACATGTTCTTAACACAATAGAATGAAGTTCTGAGACAAATAGCTTTAAGATGTTGATTTCACTCATCGATTTGACATTTGGGCATTGTGTTTTTAAGCAAATCTTATCCTCCTGCTCCCCCAAATTCTTTTCACCCCTCATTTTAATGTTTTTTTCCTCTGACTCTGAGCACCTCTGTCTTCAGAAGGGCTCCACAGCATCAAACCAAAAGTAGTAGGCATGAAGAAATCAGCATTAGTATTATTATTACTAATTACAGATTAGTATTGCCAGCCTCCAGGTGGGGCCTGGAGATCTCCTGCTTTTACAACTGCTCTCCAGCTGGCAGAGATCAGCTCCCCCGGAGAAAATGGCTGCTTTGAAGGGTGGACTCTGTGGCATTGGACTCTGCTGAGGCCCCTCCCCTCCCCAAACCCCACCCTTTCCTGGCTCCACCCCCAAGGCTCCAGCAATACTCCCTCTAAGCTGTGGAGTCTTGAGAGCAAAAATTCTACTTTGTGAGTTACTGGCATTAAAGTTGTGAGTGAGTGATTTGGCTACTACATAAATTAGTTTGCTCTGGGGTCACCCTTCCTGAGCGAAGACAAAAATGTGTGAGCCAGAAGCTAAACAACTGTGAGCTAGCTCACACTAACTCAGCTTAGAAGGAACATTGGTCTCCAGGTATTTTCCAACACAGACCTAAATGAGACAGGGAAACCTGGGTCTCCATTCAGTCCAGGAGGATGCATTGTTGTGAGCTTCAATATTGTCATTTGTCTGCTATTGTCGTTCGGCATCTGAAATCACTCCACTCTCCAAACTATAAGGACAGATGACCTCATATTCTAGCTGTATCTGAAGAAGTGAGCAGTGACTCACAAAAGCTCATTCCATACCACAAAATTTGTTAATCTTTAAGGTGCTACTGGACTCCTGCTCTTTTCTACGGCTACAGACAGACTAACACTTCTACTCGTCTTGATCTGTATTAAAAGTAATACAGATTAATATAAAATAGGTGGAGACTGCAACCTACCAAATACAAATCATTGGTCCTGGATTCTGGTCAGCCAGAATTTCATCAGCCAAAGGTAGTCCCCTGTGCAAGCACCGAGTCATTACTGATCCAGGTGGTTTGCCATTGCCTTTCCCACTCATCTATGCTTTCCCCCCACCCCCAGCAAGCTGGGTACTCATTTCACAGACCATGGAAGGCCGAGTCAACCTTGAGCTGGCTACCTGAACCCAGCTTCTGCCAGGATCGAACTCAGGTTGTGCGCAGAGCTTGGAACGCAGTTCTGCAGTTTACCACTCTGCACCATGGGGCTCATTAAGGCTTGCCTGCATTATTTCCAAGCTAAACCTGCGTTTGCGAGAGGGATCTTTTGAATCTTGCTCTAGGAATGATACTCCCAGGAAAAGAAAGAACTTGGACGCTAGATTCATAGATTTTATGGGATTTTATTAGTACATAAGTTCTTACAAGGGTTTTCTCTTTTAATCACATGCAGAATTTCCAGACTATACCCCAGCCCAGAAAAAATTCATAGAGAGCATCTTGCTTAGCTTAACCTAAAATATCCTTGTCTATATCGAAGCCGTGATTTTGCTTAAAACAGCATAAAGCATAAGCAGCATGGAACATGAAAAACAACCTAAGAACACAGCAAGCAGCATATGAATGTCACTCCATAAGGGCAGAGGTTGGCCCAAAGGTGGCTTTGGAGGAAAAGACCTTACCTCCACAAGGTTTTCCTTCAAATAAATACCTGAAAGACTGGAAGCATAGAAGAGAGGCTTTGGATCCTCTCTGCCTGACTCCCATTGGATATTCCCCTATTCTTCTACTCTATTTGGCTCGTCTGCCCGCTCTTCTAACCCAATCAGATTCTTACAACTACTCTTGGATTTCTACCATGGCAACATATAAGTATAAATACTCCAAAAAGCACTCCGTGGTACACGTGGTGGCGAGAAGAATGGGAAGGAATGGCCACGACAGGGACTGAGGAAAGGAAAATGGCTGCTTTGTAATCAGGACTGAGACAATCTAGAACTTCCCATCCGCACGGCAGCCCTTGGGGGGGGGGGGTGGCTCAGTGGCAGAGCCTCTACTTGGCATGCAGAAGATCCCAGGTTCAGTCCCCAACATCTGCAGTTAAAAAGGACCCTGCAGGAGTAGATGATGGGGAATACCACCGCCTGAGACCCCAGCAGCCGCTACCAATCTGAATCGATAATACTGACCTTGATGGCCCAAGGGTCTGACTCAATATAAGACAGCTTCGTACATTTATATCCCACCCTTGCTGTGATCTTTCCCAAATTATTGTACTGAAATGAGGCTTCTTCTTCCAGATGGGGATCCCTTCCCCACGTGAAACAGAGTATCTCCCTGCTTTATTGAGGTGCCTCCAGGCTTCAAATTCAGCAGAGGCTCACAGGAGCACAGCTCCTGAACCTTTCTGATGTTTCCCCCTCTTCCTCCCCACCTACCTTGTCCATTGAGTTGTAGGTGTAGCTGCATAACAATCCCTGGATTAGGGGGCAGCCAGCCAGTCACCAGGGGCTTTGCCACACCCCCAGCAGCCCGTATTAACCCCTGGAGAAGCCCGTGCCACCCTTTCTCCACTTCTTATGTGATTTTGGGCAGTGGGTGGCTTGCTGGCCTTTTGACTCGGGGGGGGGGGCAGCCCAGGAGAGTCCCAGGCGAGCGAGGCCTGCTTGGGCTGGCTGGATCTCTAGCCAGCCCAAGCAGGCCTCGCTCACCCAGGGCTCTCCTTTCTTGCATCGGGTTGCTTTTGGCTGGGGGGCCGGCATATGCTAATGAGTATGCTAATGAGGTCTGCCACCTATTTTTCTATAAAACAACCCCTGGGTGCCTCCATGTGACATTGTGTTCTTTCCAAGCAAATTTTTCCATGAAATTTGGCTCCAGATCAAAATTTGGCCAAGAAAGTTGATGCCTTCCCTGCAGCTCTCTATCTTATTTGCTACTGCTTTCACCGTGAGGGGAGCCCTCATGTGGAGCCCACCCAGTTTAGGAAAGGTGGAACAAAAGATAGGGAAGAAGATCCAGGAGGTACTGTTGTGGGAAAACATGAAAAAAAAACCCATTTCTCAAGAAGATTGCTCTCAAGGCAAATGACCTGTGCGGAAAAGTAGAGGTGTCGAACTTATTTGTTATGAGGGCTGGATCTGACATAAATGAGACCTTGTTGGGCCAGGCCATGTTGGGTTGGGCTGAGCCATGTCGGGCCGGGCCTTGTGTAGGCTTCCCAACCCTCCCGCCCTGGCGAGGGACCCCAGGTTTTCCACCCTCTTCCCCCGCTCCCCAAAAAAACGGAAGCGGGGGGAGGGGGGAAACGGAGGAGCAGCCACGGCGAGCGGAGAAGAGGCCGCCGCACCGCTGCCGCCTCTTCTCCGCTCGCCGTGGCTGCTCCTCCGAGATGGGCCCAGGCTGAGCCCATCTCAGAGGAGCAGCCAAGAGCAGCGCAGGCAAAACCAGAGAAGGGGAGGGCGAGGCAGGCAAGGAGCATGGCGAGCCGCGAATCCGGGCCCTTCTAGGACCCGGACTTGCGGCTCGCCACGCCCCCGGCCCGCCTCCACCCCCCCCCCTCCGCTTCCACCCCAGAGGCGGAGCGGGCAAGGCCGCCGCGCCGCTGCCGCCTCTTCTCCGCTCGCCGTGGCTGCTCCTCCGAGATGGGTCAGGCTGAGCCCATCTAGGAGAAGCAGCCACGACGAGTGGAGAAGAGGCGGCAGCTGCGGGGTGGCTCGCCACGCTCCCCGGCGCCGTTTCCCCCCCTCCCCCCTAGCTCCACCCCAGTGTCTCCTGGCTCCACCCCCAAAGTCTCCTGGCTCCACCTCCAAAGTCCCCAGATATTTCTGGGGTTGGACTTGGCAACCCTAGCCATGTGTGCACCTATTTAAGATTAGGTAGCAGAGATACACATTTTATAAAGAACACAAACAAATATATATTTTTAAAAAACTTAAAACATGCTTAAAACTTTAGCACTCATTGGTTTTAAAGATGCTTTCTTTGTATTTCTCCCATGGAATCCAGGGAACTAGGCAAAGGAAGCTCTGGCTCTTACCTTCCTTCCCCAGGGGACTAGGGGGGGGAGCCTCAGCCAATAGAAACAAGAGAGGCTTGGCTCGGTAGTTCTGCTGAGCAATTGAGACAGCCTGGCAAAGCAAACTATTCCTCCCCCATTCCTCTCCAAAGGAGGAGCCTCAGCCAATGGAGAAAACAGAGATTTTGCTCTGTAGCTTCTGTGCAATTGAGCAAGCCTTGCAAAGCAAGCTGTTATGCAGAAGGAAGCAAGATATAGGGGGAAGGAAGCAGACGACAGACAGTTGCCCAGGGGTGTGATAGGAGCCCTCTGGGGGCCTGATTCAGCCCCCAAACTGCATGTTTGACACCCCTGCTCTGCATGGGCTACCAGACAGGTTACAAAAAGCAGTTTGTAGAGAGTCCAGGTTGACACTCATGATTGGTTAGGCTGTGTTCACCTTGGGCTGCATCAAAAGGTCAAAAGGCAGGTACGCTTGTTTTAGCCTATTGAGGATTCTCCACACAGCTGCAGCTTTCAGGACTCAATCTAAGGCAGTCTCCAAGACCACATAGCCTCGGATCTCAAAGTCCAGAGCTGTCCAGTCCACCACCAGAGGGGCTGGCATCTTCTCCCTCCGTATCCTCCTCAGGTGCTCTGGAGGCAAGACAGTGTCCCAGATATACACCTCTGCCATTTCCCCCACAAATGACTGCTGTCGATCAAATGAACCTCCGTAAGAATCTTGGTCCTGGCCCAGCATCATCACCAAATCCGTTTTGAGAACATAGCCTTTGGATAGTCCTTTCCTGGGCAACGCCAGCCCGTCGACCCAAAGCTGAATGATCCCTGTTGTTGAATTCCACACCACACAGATATTCTCCCAGTGGCTGCCTCGATCTGCATTCCCAGACACCGCATATGAGAGAGAATTCCCACCTACATAGATGTGGTACTCCGTGGGGCTGTACCTGAGGAGAAGAATTTCATTGTCGTTGTTCTTAGAAGCACAGGATAAGAGGGAGAATTGGCGGGTCAAATCCGTGTAGAACCTGAGGCACGCAGTGAATTGGTGCAGCCGCTCTGGCATGTGGGGCTTCAACAGGACGTAGGCGTTGGCTGAAGGCTCTGGGAACACAAATACCTTCTCATCCAAGCCTGGCAGACAGGGAAGACAAGATTTCAGAGATGCCTCATTTCTTTTGCTTTCCCCTCTCAAATAAATATGTTGCTGTTTAACTATAACACTACCCAGGGCTTTTTTTTTTTTTGAGCACGAATGCACAGAAACACAGTTCCAGCTGGCTTGGTGTCAGGGGACGTGGCCTAATATGCAAATGAGTTCCTGCTGGGCTTTTTGTGCGGAAAAGCTGTGTGTGAAGCAATGGTGATATCAGGGGGTGTGGCCTAATATGCAAATGAGTTCCCGCTGGGCTTTTTCTACGAAAAAAAGAGCCCTGATGCTACTGAGTGCTATTCAAGGAGTCTGGCTTAAATCTCTCACAACTTTTTTACCACTTGGTTCAAATCTGTGGAATGTGAGTATCTGAGAGTCCACATACACACTCTCACCCTCTGACTCAGCTAACTTTGGAAACAGCTGAGTCTCCAAAAACATATCTCAATGCCCCATATCGAGCAAGGAGGTCTCAAAAATGTGACATGGGAACATGGATTTTGTAAGACTAACAGAAATCAATGGTTCAGTTTCAAATAAATGAGGCAGGGGAGACAGAAGAAATCTGAGTCTCCCAGTTGTGTGTTTAGTCACATCCAAAGGTGACAACCTTCCCAAAATGACCCCCCCCCAACCCAGAAATCCCCTTACATTTTAAACGTCAGTATTTCATATCATTTCATTTTATTTGATTTATATCCCGCCCTACCCCACCGAGGCGGGCTCAGGGCGGCTGTTTTAGCCTATTGAGTATTAAAATCTGACATATGTTTTGCAGTTGTAGTGGCAGGTTTGTGTTTTAATGAATTGGGTACAGATTGCCCCCCCCCCATCCAACTTGCTTTCTCTACAGACAGACGGCGGGGGAGTGGGGGGGAGACCATCTGGATCACAGTTGTGGCATGGAGGAAAGGAGTGTCAAGCCTCCACTTTGCCCCTACATGTGCCACTCCAAAACAGGACAAATAGCGCCACCACACGACTTTTGGGGGTCATGAAAGCAGTGTGGGGAGCGGGAAGAATTCCCTCCCCACTGCCACTATGGTCAAAATCCAAACCGAGCCTCTGTAGTGCTTAAAAACATTAGCTCCCCACAAAGTCAAATTATTTTATTGTTGTAGTCATAGGCCATAACAACCCAGCAACCCGCCCCCCCCCCCTAAAGTATACAGTTTCCTTCTAGCCATAAAAATTAAAACATGAAAAGATACATAATAAAATACAGAACTATACAGCTGTGGGGATAGCAAGTCACATGGAGGAACCTTGATGTTACTTGTTAGAGTCATAACAAAATATGACATCGAGCTTTATCTATAACTAGGCTGACAAAAATCTTAGGGTTGCCAATTCTTAGGGTGGAGAATGCTGGGAGATTTGGGGGTAGAGCCTGGGGGAGGAGGGTATAGTACTGTTCACCCTCTAAAGCAGCCATTTCCTCAGGGGAATTAACCTTGTAGTCTGGAAATCAGTTGTAATTCTGGAGGATCTCTAGGCCCCATCTGGATGTTGGCAACTCCAGAACCAGGCCTCATTTTGGGCAGGAGCTCAAAGGAGTGGAGCTCCAGAACTCTAAAGTTTAATGTGCTCTTTCTTTCTCCCCCTCCTCAAAAAAAAAACCAAAACCTTGCTTCTGAGCTCCATTGTTCAAACCCCCTGTGAGAATTCTGCAAAACTCTTAAAATCTGACAAACTTTCTAATATTTTTCCCCCCACAAAAAAATGGGAAACTAACCAAAACATATAAAGCAGACAGATAGAAATCTTCATCGTGCCACTGTGGTCACATTGGAGAAAGTAATTTTAAAAGTATGATGTAAGGTTTTATTATGACGATTATAATTCGAAAAGCACTTTAAAATAGATGCAAAGCCGATATAATTTAGTACACCTTCCAGTCATGTCAGGGGTATGTGGCATATGCAAATGAGTGATGAAAATGAGTTGTGCTAATGAGCTCCAGCACCTTTTTTTAAAAAAAAATGATCCCTGTCCAGGACTGTCAGCTTCCACCTGGTATCCCCTCAGAAACTGGGGGTAGAAACATACCAAAATGGCCTCCTGTCTGTGACACCATGTCAGATCCAGCTGCATAAAAATATAGAGTTTTGCCACAATCCTTGAGTGCCCCATGACACAGTAGCATCCTTTACAGTTAGTCATGTTGGCTATGCCCCACCCTTTCCCCCCCAGCCATCCTAGCAAGTAAGGTTGCCAAGTCCCCTGCATTCTCCAGCGGGGGACTTCCGTGTGCGCACAAAAAGTGCACATGACGCAATAATGTCACCCAGAAGTGACGTCATCACACTGGTGATGTTGCGTACGGCTGCTTTAGGCGTTTCCGGGATAACTTTATGGTTTTTCCAGACGCTGTAGCCATATGGGAGGGGAAACACTATGGTACCTGTTGTACCATAGAGTTTTCCCTCCCAAATGGCTAGAGCGTCCGGGAAAACCATAGAGTTATCCCAGAAACGCCTAGAGTGGCCGCCGCGCAGCAGCAATGATGTCACTTCTGGGTGACGTCATTGTGCCAACAACATCGGGGGAGGTTCCCCCCACCAGCCCAGTTGGGAACCCAGGGGCTTAGCAACCCTACTAGCAAGTGGCAGCGGGAAATCAAGGTGGAGAAATGACCATCTTGGAGCAGTAGATCTTACCCCTACACTCCCAAGCCACTCAGCAAAGTGTGAAGCCTTCCTGTAACCTAAGGAGACTTAGGCCAACTTAAATGACTCTTCCTTCCTCGGCCAGTTAGCTACCTCTTTTTGCTCTCTAACGGAACCTCAGCAAAGAAGGGCATTCATGCTGGCCAAATTTAATGTATTGCCATTGGCCATCTTCTCTGGAAAATGTCAAAAAAATTCCCTATGAACTTAGACGATGCCCCTATAGTTTGGGAGCTATTGAATCTGTTTCTCATGTTTTATCGACCTGTCCCCTTTATGTTAAGTTCCGAGGAAAATTTTTGAATCCCCTTCTTTGTACACCGTGTGGCCTTCCTGACAAGGTCCAGCAGTTACTTTCTGGTTATGACCCTCTTATAACCTCTAATGTCACCTGTTTCCTCCAGCTCGCAATTCAAACCACGGAAGCTATTAACTGATGTATTTTGTTCATGCCTTGCTTTGTTCTTTCACCGCATTTTTAAGTTTTTAGCTCTTAACATCTTTGATATGCCAGTAAAAGTTGTCTATCTGTCAAGTAGCTCTTCCTCCAAGTCACTTCCTCCAGAGGGACTGAAAGCAGCTTCCATGGCTGTCCCTCCTCAGTGCCAATATTTACTTGCTCACTCCCTCACAAGGGGAAGTTCAGATTGGGGACAGAGAAGGAAGTGGGTACGGGACAAGCAAGGAGAGCTGATGGGAAAGAACAGCAGCACTTCTGGAACAACAGCTTAAAAACAGATCGGAGTCCCTCCTATCTAGGGTTGCCAATCCCCAGGTGGGGGCACGGGATCCCCCGGTTTGGAGGCCCTCCCCCCGCTCCAGGGTCATCAGAAAGTGGGGGGAGGGGAGGGAAATGTCTGCTGGGAATTCCATTATTCCCTAGAGAGACTTATTCCCATAGGAAATAATGGAGAATTGAGCCGCTGGTATCTGGGGCTCTGGGGGGGCTGTTTATTGATGTAGAGGCACCAAATATTCAGTATATCATCCAGTGCTTCTCCCCAAAATGCCCTCCAAGTTTCAAAAAGATTGGACCGGGGGTCCAATTCTATGAGCCCCAAAAGAAGATGCCTCTATCCTTCATTATTTCCTATGGAAGGAAGGCATTTAAAAAAGGTGTGTGGTCCCTTTAAATGTGATGGCCAGAACTCCCTTGGAGTTCAATTACGCTTTTCACACTCTTGCTCCTGGCTCCACCCCCAATGCCTCCTGCCGCCACCTCCAAAGTCCCCAGATACTTCTTGAATTGGACTTGGCAACCCTACTCCTTTCACCAGCCCAGGTCGCCGCCCCCATCACCTACCTGTTTGTGCCAGAGCTCCCGAGAGGCCCAAGAAGATAAGAGGCCAAAGACTGGACTGCTCCATGTTATCTCCAGCAAGCAGAGAGCCACAGAGTGGAACGGCGACGCCACAGCGCTCTCCTGCTCTCTGCCTTCCAAAATGTCCGCTTGAAAGCCCTGCCCAGTTTCTGGTATCTGCTCTGCAGTCAGTCAGTTTTCAGGTTTGGCAAGGAGAGACGCTGTCTTTCTGGGGATTCGGCAGAAGACTTTCAAAGTCCAGAAAACAAAGCCCGGCTGAGAAGTCATGGGCAGCTTCAAAATAAACAAGGAAAGACAACTCTGTGACAGCACAGCCCAGCGGTGTGGATTGAGCTCCAAGCACAACACCAGAAATGTGCAAAACGGGCCAAAGGCTAAGACCAACTGCTGAGGAAAGAACTCAGCTTTGTTGGCTAAGCTGTGCCTGGAAGTGCCATTGGATGTGCAGGAATTGCAAGTCTTTTTTTGTAGCAGGAACTCCTTTGCATATTAGGTACATAAGAGAACATAAGAACATAAGAGAAGCCATGTTGGATCAGGCCAATGGCCCATCCAGTCCAACACTCTGTGTCACACAGTGGCAAAATATTTTATACATACACACACACTGTGGCTAATAGCCACTGATGGACCTCTGCTCCATATTTTTATCTAAACCCCTCTTGAAGGTGGCTATGCTTGTGGCCGCCACCACCTCCTGTGGCAGTGAATTCCACATGTTAATCACCCTTTGAGCCCTGTAAGCTCTTGGAGGATTGGCTACCTCAGGGGTGTGTGGCCTAATATGCAAAGGAGCTCCTGCTACAAAAAAAGCCCTGCTGAAGGGAGAGATTCACAAAACACCTATTTGCTCAATGAGCAAGGGCCAAGGTGGGGTACAGGACAAGGACCTGAGAGGCTTGGGTTCAAATCCTCCTTCAGCCAACCAAGTCATCTAGTCTCTCAGTCTCCCCCACCTTACAGGGCTGACGAGGACAAAACAGAGGGTGACATAATCACTGATATATGTGACAGATGGACGGTCTTGTCTGTTAGTCAAGCTGCTATTAAATGCAGTGGGACAAGGGCCGGTAAAAACACTGGCAAGTTTAATACTAAGGAACAAGGTGACGTGACATGGATCATAGAGTCATAGAGTGGGAAGGGACCTCCAGGGCCATCTAGTCCAATCCCCTGCATACTGCAGGAAATTCACTAATACCTGCTCTGACACACCCCCAGTGACACCTGCTGCATGCCCAGAAGACCCTCCAGGAGCCCTGGCCAAACTGGTCTGGAGACAAATTGCTGCCTGACCCCAAAGTGGTGAACAGCATTTCCCTGGACATGTAAGAAAGAGCCATGAGAACTAAGCACTGATGCAGCCCTTCCCGCCCTCCTTCCCATGATCCAAGTTCACAGAATCAGCATTGCTGTCAGATGGCTATCTAGCCTCTTTTAATTGGAGGGGGGGGGATGTGTTAGTAGCCCTTTTGTTACTGCTTTGAGGCTGCTTCTTTGCCGTTCTTACATTCACAACTAACGGAGGTTGGCAAAAATTTCCCTGCTCATGCTTCTGTTCCTTTAAAAGCCAAACGTACACCCTAGTTATCCCAGGATTACGGTTCTCTGTGATGATGAGCAGCAAGCAGTATTGATATCACTTTTTTTAAATGGGCGATGTATCCTGTCTCATATAATTCTACAGCGTGGCGCTTCGAGATAGCCTACAAGGTAGGCTACAAAAGCAGTTTATATAGAATTTCCTTATACAAGCTGCCACATGTGAGTTTTTTTCCATATTTCAAAACGGTATCAGCTCGAAGCGACTCAGGGTCGATGCCGTTTCGAAATTTGAAGCTGAGGCTTCATGTCCTCTTTTAATGTACTTATAAAACTTTTGGATTAATTTGTGTATTAAGGAAGGAGGACTGGGGACTGTCTTCAGTTACTGAAGTTGTGTGAGTACTATGCAGTATGTCTTTATTAGAGAAGTCGAGTATACCTTTGCTGGAAGATTTCTCGAAGGAGGAGCCCAAAGGCGACTTCCTGTACATTGGGACTCTGCATTTCATTGGGATTAAACATTTTTCAGATGAAATTGTAGAGTTGCAATATTGTTTGTCCTTGCCTGTGATTATTATTGAAGTACATCATATGTTTAGTAATTCTGGTCACTATGATCCGGAGGTGGCCAAACTTGCTTAACCTAAAAGCAGATGTCTGAGAGCTGCAAGACAGGAAAGAAAGCAAAGGGATGGAGGGGAGGTAGAGGTTGAAAGAAAGCAACTTTAACTTTAAATGCATTCTCCAAACTGCCAGTTGGCTTGGATAAGTGATTTAAAGAGAGAAAAGACTTTTCCAAGCTGGCTAACAGAGCAATGGGGGCTTCAAGAGCCACACAATATCTGAGAAAGAGCCTTATATTGTTCCTGAGCCATGATTTGGCCACCCCTGCTACAACCTTTGGGTTGTGTTTTGTTAAGTAGTCCAGAGTGACCTCTCTCTTGTTTCTCAAACTCCGGATAGGACCTGGCAACAATATCTCCAAGACTATGTAGCCTTCGATCTCAAAGTTCAGAGATGTCCATCCAGTCATAGCTTTCAGGCCTCAATCTAAAGCGGGCTCCAAGACTATGTAGCCTTGGATCTCAAAGTTCAGAGCTGTCCAGTCCAATATCGAGGCAGACATGGTGTTCTTCCGAATCCTCCTCATTTGCTCTTGGGACAAGACTGTATCCCACATATACACCTCGGCCATTTCCCCCACAAAGGATTGGTGTTCTTCAAGTGAACCTCCGTAAGAATCTTGGTCCTGGCCCAGCATCATCACCAAATCCGTTTTGAGAACATAGCCTTTGGATAGTCCTTTCCTGGGCAACGCCAGCCCGTCGACCCAAAGCTGAACAATCCCTGTAGTCGAATTCCACGCCAGACAGATATTCTCCCAGTGCCTGCCTTGGTCTGTGTTCCCAGACGCCTTATAGGAGAGACAATTCCCACCCACACAGATGTGGTACTCCGTGGGGCTGTGCTTGAAGAGGAGAATTTCATTGTCGTGGCTCTTAGAAGCACAGGATAAGAGGGCGAACGAGCGGGTCAAATCGGTGTAGAACCTGAGGCATGCGGTGAATTGGAGCAGCGGTTCCGGCATGTGGGGTTTCAACAGGACGTAGGCATTGCCCGAAGCTGCCGGGAACACAAATACCTTCTCATCCAAATCTGTCAGACAGAGAAGACATTGAAACATAAAGCTGGAAGGGAAGTCAAGACAGAGTCATCTAGACCAGGGCTGGCCAAACTGTGGCTCTTTCATGCATATTGTGTGCAGTGTTCCCTCTAAGCTGCAGAGTCTTGTGAGCAAAAATTCTACTTTGTGAGCTACTGGCATTAAAGTTGTGAGCTCCTGCATAAATTAGTATGCTCTGGGGTCATCCTTCTTGAGCTAAGACAAAAATGTGTGTGTTGGAGTCTAAAAATGTGTGAGCTAGCTCACACTATCTCAGCTTAGAGGGAACACTGATTGTGTGGCTCTTGAAGCCCCCACCGCCCCATCAGCCAGCTTGAAGAAGGCATTTCTCTCTTTAAATCACTTGCCCAAGCCAAGCCAGACTGTGACTTGGAAAAGGCATTTAAAGTTAAAGATGCTTTCTTTCCACTTCTTTCTTCTTCCTCCCCCATCTTCCTTCCTTCCTTCCTTGCGGCTCTCAAAATCCATTCTGTGTGGCTCTTACGTTAAGCAAGGGTGGCCACTCCTGATCTAGACAAATCCCCTGCACAACACAGGAAATTCAGAACTACCTTCCCTCCCCAGTTCCCCAGTGATCCCTAGTCTGTTCTCAGAAGAAGGCAAAACACCTCCAGGATCCCTGGGCCAATTTGGCCTGGGGGGACTCCTTACTGATTTCAAAGTGGTGATTAGCATTACCTTAGGCATGTAAGAAAGGGCCACAGAGGAAGCGCTGGCTCATCCCTTCCTGCCCTCCCTCTTACGATCTGCTTAAATTCACAGAATCAGCGTGGCTGTCAGGTGGCCATCTAGTCTCTTTTTTAAAAACTCCAAGGAAGGAGAGCCCACCAGCTCCCAAGGAAGCCTGTTCCACTGAGGAACCGCTCTAATGGACAGGAAGTTCTTCCTAATGTTGAGCCCTGACCTAGATAGCCTAGGATAGCCCCATATCGTCAGATCTCGGAAGCTAAGCGGGGTGGACCTTGGCTAGTATTTGGAAGGGTGGCCTCCAAGGGATACCAGAGGCATGGAGACAGGAGATGGCAAAACCTCTGAAAGTCTCTTGCCTTAAAACCAGGCCTCAGATTCAGCAGGAGGTCACAGGAGCACAGCTCCTGAACCCTTCGACAGCCCCCCTCCTCCTCCCCACCTACCTTGTCCAGTGAATGGTAGGTGCAGCTGCTTAACAATCCCTGGATTAGGAGAGCAAGCAGCCAGCCAGCCACAAGGAGCTTTGCCACACCCCCAGCAGCCCTCATTAACCCCTGGAGAAGCCCGCACCACCCTGTCTCCACTTCTGATGTGATTTTGGCTAGCAGGTGGCTTGCTGGCCTTTTGACCATGGTGGGTGGTGGCCCAGGAGAGCCCCAGGCAAGCCAGACCCGGGTTATGCTTATGCTGGGTTGCTTTTGGCTGGTGGGAGGGGCAGCATATGCTAATGAGTTATGCTAATGAGCTCCACCACCTATTTCTCTACAAAACGACTCCTGCTTAAAACCATTTCTAGCTCACCAACTTAGCAATGCATATGCTATAACTTAGGATTTCCTGGCTACTCTATGGAAAGAAAAAGCACCAGTCGTTTCCGACTCTGGGGTGACGTTGCTTTCACGTTTTCACGGCAGACTTTTTACGGGGTGGTTTGCCATTGCCTTCCCCAGTCTTTTACACTTTCCCCCCAGCAAGCTGGGTACTCATTTTACCGACCTAGGAAGGGTGGAAGGCTGAGTCAATTTGGGCCAACTACCTGAACCAGCTTTCGCTGGGATAAAACTCAGGTCATGAGCAGAGAGTTTAGATCACAGTACTGCAGTACTGCTGCTTTACCACTCTGCACCACGGGGCTATTCTATACAAGATGCCTTAAGAGAATAATTAAACATCTGCACAGCCAATCAAATCCCAAGTAGTCAATCAGAAGCCTTGCTGGGTAAAAGCCCCACCTGGCACCTCCCGCTCTCTAAAAACACTTTGTGGTAGGGCTGCCAGCTCTGAATTGGGAAATACCTGGAGATTCAAGATGTGGAGCCTGGGAGTGTGGCGTTTGGAGAGAGGAGGGAACCTCAGCAGCCCACCCTGGACCTCAGCAGCCCACTGGAGAGCCAGTTTGGTGTAGTGGTTAAGTGTGCAGACTCTTATCTGGGAGAACTGGGTTTGATTCCCCACTCCTCCACTTGCACCAGCTGGAATGGCCTTGGGTCAGCCATAGCTCTGGCAGAGGTTGTCCTTGAAAGGGCAGCTGCTGTGAGAGCCCTCTCCAGCCCCACCCACCTCACAGGGTGTCTGTTGTGGGGGAGGAAGGTAAAGGAGATTGTGAGCTGCTCTGAGACTCTTCGGAGTGGAGGGCGGGATATAAATCCAATATCTTCACCCTCCAAAGCAGCCATTTTCTCCAAGGGAACTGATCTGGGTCATCTGGAGATCAATTGTAATAGCGGGAATCTCCACGGGGTACCTGGAGGTTATCAACCGTATTTACGGTTGCTAAGTCCCTCCACTGCTGCGACGGAGGACTTGTTCCTCGTGCGCGTGGCATGATGACATCACCCAGAAGTGACGTCCTTACTCTGGTGACATTGCGCTAGGGACACTCTAGGACTCACAATAAAACTCTATGATACCATAGAGTTTTAGCACAATTCCTAGAGCATCCCCGGCATGATGACATCACTCCCGGGTGATGTCATTGCACCAGGGATGGCATGCGCCGATGGGGCTCTTTAGGGGCGGGTATCCCCCCCGGTGGCCTGCTCCCTGCCGGCAGGTTGGAGCCCTCCCAGATGGCAGATCCCCCGCCCCCCCCAGCGGGAGCTTGACAGCCCGAAATTGAGCACCAGGAAAAAAGAGTGGGTGGCCTATCACCCACAGGAGCCACCTTGGGGACCCCTACTCTAGCCTAAGGAGGCATCTGCCAACTTAAGTGGCTTTTCCTCCAACCCAAAGCAGCTTCTCATCAGCAATACTCCCTCTAAGCTGTGGAGTCTTATGAGCAAAAAAATCTACTTTGTGAGCTACTGGCATTAAACCTGTGAGCTGCTGCATAAATCAGTGTGCTCTGGGGCCTTTTTTCCTGAGCGAAGACAAAACTGTGGGAGCCAGAGGCTAAAAAAACTGTGAGCCAGTTCGCACTAACTCAGCTTAGAGGCAGCACTCCTCAGTGCTACTATTTCCCTGCTTTCCCCCTCATGAGAGGAAATTTGGATTCAGCATGGTGGGAGGGGGGACAAGCAAAGGGTGGCAACGAAGAGAAACAGCCACTCATCTGAACCATTTGCTGAAAATAGGTTTGGGATCCTCCCCCTCCCCGACCAGGCTACATCACCCTGTCACTTACTTGTCTGTGCCAGAACTCTGGAGAGGCCCAGGAAGACGAGAGGCCAAAGCCTGGCTTGCTCCATGTTATCTCTGGCAAACAGAGAACCAGAGAGTGGAACCTCGACACACCACACTGCTCTCCTCTCTGCCCTCCAGAAAGCCTGCTCCAAAGCCCTGCCCGGCCTCTGCTATCCACTCGGCAGTTAATTAGTTTTCAGGGCTGACGGGGAGAGATGCTATCCTGATGCCTTTCAAAGTCCAGAGAACTGAGCCTCGCCCGAGAGGTCACAGCCAGGCAGCAGCCTCAGAATAAACAAAGAAGGACACCTTTGGAGCGGTGGACTCCGCTCCAAACACTGCAATGCAGATGTGCAAAGTGTTTGAACCCAAAGCAGCTGCAAACTGTCCTGAAACGAGTCCAGCGTTGCTTGCTCAACGTTGCTTCTAATTGCCATTTGATGTGCGGAATTCAGCAGGGGAAGATTCTCACAACGTCTGTCCGCTCAATGCACAACGGCCAGTTTGGCATACTAGACTAGGACCTGAGAGACTTGGGTTCAGGTCCTCCGCCTCTAATCCTCCCTCAGGTACAAAACTCACCTAAGGTGGCCAGCTCCAAGTTGGGAAATCCCTGAAGATTTGAGGATGGAATCTGAAGAAGGTAGCGTTGAGGGAGGGGAAAGGCCTTAGTTGGGTATAGGCTTGCCAAATCTGATCCAAGAAATAGCTGGGGACTTTGGGGGTGGAGCCAGGAGCAAGGGTGTGACAAGCACAACTGAACTCCGAAGGGAGTTCTGGCCCTCACATTTAATGGGACCATGCTCCTTTTAAATGCCTTCCCCCCATTTGGAACAACAAAGGATGGGACACCTTCTTTTGGGGCTCATAAAATTTTGAAGTAGAGGAGGTGGACCCTCTGCCCCCCACCTTGTGCTGTTTTCCCAAATCCAATCTTTTTGAAGCTTGGGGGTTATTTTGAGGAGAGCGACCAGATACTATGCTGAAAATCTGGTGCCTCTACCTCAAAAAACAGGGCCCTTCCCCATATGAACCCCAGAGAGCACCGAGGTCAGCAGGGAAGAACCTGCTGACTATCCCCGGGCCGAAAGAGGTAAAACTACAGAGTACCCGCGCTCGGGCTTTCTCTGTAGTGGCTCCACACCTATGGAACCAGCTCCCGGAAGAAACGCGGGCCCTGCGGAACTTTGAACAGTTCCGCAGGGCCTGCAAGACCATCCTTTTTAGGATGGCCTACACCGATTAAAGAGAGAGACTGCTAAGGAAATAAAAACTTGCCATCGGTTTAATAGCACCAGGATGTCAATTTTATTAATTTTACTAATTTTATTAATTTTACTAATTTTATTAATTTTAGAATTTTAATTAATTTGTTAAATTAGTTATTTCTTCGAACATTATTGTACTCAATGTATTAGTTTAATGTTGTTAGCCGCCCTGAGCCTGCTTCGGCGGGGAGGGCGGGATACAAATAAAATGATGGATGAACGAACGAATGAAAGAGCCCCAGATACCCATGGGTCAATTCTTCATTATACCCTATGGGAATCAGTCTCCATAAGGAATCATGGAGTGCCCAGCAGACATTTCCCTCCCCGCCCCCCGCTTTCTGATGACCCTGAAGCAGGGGGAGGGCCTCCAAAGCTTAGAGCTTTGGACTGCAGTACTGCAGCTTTACCACTCTGCGCCACAGGGCTCCTTTTTGAGAACAATGGACTAAAAAAACAACAGGATAATCAAGGGTCGTTTTGTAGAAAAATAGGAGGCAGAGTTCATTAGCATAACTCATTAGCATATGCCACCACCCATAAGCCAAAAGCAACCTGATGCAAGAAAGAAGAGCCCTGGGCAAATGAGGCCTGCTTGGACTGGCTAGAGATCCAGCTGGCCAGGGCAGGCTTCACTTGCCTGGCCGGGTTCTCCTGCCTCTCCCCCCCCAGTCAAAAGGCCACCAAGCCACCCAACATCACATAAGAAGTGGAGAGAGGGTGGCGTGGGCTTCTTCAGTTCTTGAGGGCTGCTGGGGGGGGGGGGGTGGCAAAGCCTCTGGTGGCTGCCTGCTCTCCTAATTGTTATGCAGCTGCACCTGCTATTCAATGGACAAGGTAGGTGGGGAGGAGGAGGGGGAACCATCAGAAAGGTTCAGGAGCTGCAATCCTGTGAGCTCCTGCTGAATCTGAGGCCTGAATAGAATGCATTCAACAAAGCAATATATAATATTCCATGCCAAAGCAATAGAAATTGCCTACAGTTTCACAGGCAGTTAACTAGTTACCCCATTCCTTTCATTAAAATGCCCTCCTAAACGATTCGGTTTTATACATTCTGTAAAAATTTTCACCAAACCAGGAGGTCTTCTCCCTGACAAGTTATGGGCAGTTGTCAGTGTTATACATAATGAAAACAACAAGTAAAGTATTCGATACAACAATACATTTCCCTTCTCCTAGAATCAAACCTGGTTCTCCTAAATAAGAGTCTGCACACTTAACCTCTACACCAAACTGGCTCACTCAAGGATCAAAACCATGAAAAGTCCTAGGAGAACAGTCCCATATTTTTCTGTTTTGGAACTCTGGATTCCTTCATACAATTGGATCTTCAAGAGTTCTACACAAAGTTGATATGTCATTGAGGCAACAGTAGCCCATCGGAACTTTTTATGAAATTTCTTTTCGGAAATTGAGGAAGAACTTCTATTATGTTAAAGGAACAGTCGCTGCATTCTAGGAGAAAGAGAATGTTGTTTTGAATACTTTACGTGTTGTTTTCAGAATGTATTTGTTAATGTGCACACGTTTTGTGTGAGTGTTAAATAATGTCCAGTGTTTATTTTTGCTTTACTTTGATTATACATCGGGACCTGATATTTCTGTGAACTTCTAGGTCAGGGGTGCCTATACTGTGGCTCTTTCGCAGATTTTGTGTGGCTCTGGAAGGTTTCACCACCCTGTCATCTGGCTAGGAGATGGCATTTCTCTGTTTAAATCACTTCTCCAAGCTAAGCCAGCTGGTGGCTTGGAGAATGCATTATAGTTGTTTTCTTTCCATCTCTCCCTCTATTTTCCTTCCTTCCTGCGGCACTCAAACATTTGGTGTTCCCGTCTTGTGGCTCTCAAACATCTGACATGTATCGTCTGTGGCTCTTACATTAAGCAAGTTTGGTCACCCATGCTCCAGGTGATGGCTGGTGATGTCTTGGGATCACAGCAGATCTCCAGGTGACAGAGATTAGTTCCCCTGGAGAAAATGGCTGCTTTGAAAATGCTCTATGTAGCATTGTCAGCTCCTTCTCTGTACCAGCAGGGCATGGCAGATAGAGCGGCCAGATCCAGGCTGGAAAACAATTGGAGATTGAACTCTGTAGACTGGATGGGTTGTAATGCCAGGGGATCCCCAGGTCCCACCTGGAAGCTGGCATCCCTACCCAACTGAAGTCCCTCCCTCCCCAAACTCCACTTCTCCCAAACTCCCCTCGCCCCCCACAAATCACTGGGAATTTCCAAACCCAGAGTTGGCAACCATACATTGCCAGTTTACAGATTGTTCCTCAGGATTTCCTGGAATTACAGCCGGTCTCCCAGACTACAAAGATCAGTTCCCCTGGAGAAAATGGCTGCTTGGGAGGTCGGGGTGATACTCTATTTCACTTAGGATTGCCACTTGGGAAATACCTGGAGATTTGGGGGTAGAGCCTAAAAAGGGCAGGGTTTGGGGAGGGACATCAGCAGGGTACAATGTCAGGGAGACTGTGTGCCCTCCAAAGCAGCCTTTTTATTCAGGGGAACAGATCTCTGTCATCTGGAGACCAGTGGTAAACCAGGGAAATCTCCAGTCCCCTGCCTGGAGGTTGGCAAGCCAAAATGCACTCCATCCCAGCTAAGTCCCCTCTAGGGTTGCCAAGCCCAATTGGGGGCAGGGGATTCCGTGGTTTGGAGGCCCTCTCACCCACTTCAGGGTCATCAGAAAGCAGGGAGGGGGAGGGAAATGTCTGCTGGGCACTCGGTTATTCCCCATGGAGACCGATTCCCATAGGGTATAATGAAGAATTTATCCATGGGAATCTAGGGCTGTTTTTGAGGGAGATGCACCAAATTTTCAGCATAGCATCCAATGCCTCTCCCGAAAATACCCTCCAAGTTTCAAAAGGATTGGACCAGGGGGTCCAATTCTATGAGCCCCCCAAATAGGTGCCCCTATCCTTCAATATTTCCAATGGAGAGAAGGCATTTAAAAGGTGTGCGGTCCCTTTAAATGTGATGGCCAGAACTCCCTTTGGAGTTGTTATGCTTGTCACAGCCTTGCTCCCGACTCCACCCCCAACGTCTCCTGGCTCCACCCCCAAAGTCTCCAGATATTTCTTGAATTGGACCCCGCAAACCTAGTCCCCTCCCCTGCTCTAACTCCACCCTCTCCGGGCTGCGCCCCCCCTAAATCTTCAGGAAGTTCTCAAACTTAGAGTAGTAAGTAGAAACTATAAAGTTCTGGGATGATTTCTGAACACCTTGGAGAGGGGTTTGCGGTGGCTGCCTTGAATCCAGAAACAACCTGCCCTGCCTTGAAAAAAAAAAATCTGCTTGGAAGGCGCTTATTTGGGGGGCGCAAAGAAAGTGGAGAGTTGCGAGAGGATCCCTTTCCGGCTTCTCTCTCGGGGGATGGGCATTTGGAGAGGCTCCCTGCTTCGTTGATGTCGGCGCATCTGCCGGCAGCTTGCATTTGGAGAGGCTTCGTTGATGTCGGCGCAGCTGCCGGCAGCTTGCAAGAAGCGCGGGGCTGCTTTGCGGCCGCGGCTCCTGCTAAGGGCTGCTGCCGGGTTGTTCCAGCTGCTCTGCGGCCATTTGTCCCTTGCAGGTACTGGGCGTGAACGGGGACGACCTTAACTGGCTGCGTGTTGCAGAAGGCCGGCTGCAAGGCAAGGCGAGCGGCCATTCTTTCCTTCCCAGTGCCAATCCAGGCAGGCAGATCGCGTGCAAATGCTAGGGTTGCCAGCCTCCAGGTGGGGCCTGGAGGTCTCCCGCTTGGACCACTGAACTCCAGCTGGCAGAGATCAGCTCCCCTGGAAGAAATGGCTGCTTGGAAGGGTGGGCTTTATGGCATTGTGCCATGCTGAGGCTCCACCCCCAAAGTCTCCAGATATTTTCCAACACAGACCTGGCAACCCTAGGAAATGCTGCCGGGAAGACTTGGGGATGGTCGGAGCCGGGGATCCGTCGCTCCGCAGCCTCCATGTCATGTCAGCCAGGACGCGATCGCTGTTACAAAAGCGGTTATTTTTAGGCGCCCGGCTGCAATTGGGCAGCGCGGAGCGGAGAGGCGGAGCCCTTAAAGAAACAATACGAAATAATCTTTGTCTCCTCCTGTCTTTGGTGGCTAAAAGGGGGAGTGGAAAGAAGGCTTATCGGCGGCTGCCAACAGTGGTAGTTGTAGACTTTTTTGGGATGCCAACCTCCAGGTGGGACCTAGACATGCCCTGGTCTTACAGTTCATCTCCAGGCAACAGAGGTCAGTCCCCCTGGAGGAAATGGTTGTTTTGGAGTGTAGACTCCGTGGCATTGTGTCCCGCTGAGGTCCCTGTCAATTCCCATTCCTCTTTGGCTGACAGTGGGGAAGAAGAGGCTGGTCTACAAAGCGCTTTTATCTATTCCAGACAATTAGTAATTCTGGAAGAAGGCTCCAACTACATATAGTGTGGGTGGGTCAAGTGCCTATGGTTGCCACCCTCCAGGTAGCACCTGGAGATCTCCCCCATTCATGGGTCATTTTGTAGACAAAGAGATGCTGGAGCTCATTAGCACAATGCATTGGGCATCCGCCACACGCCCCTGACATCGCCAGAAGGTGTACTAAAGTATATCAGTTCAGCATCTCCCTTAAAATGCTTCTTGAATTATAATTGTCATAATACAACTTTACTCCCATCATACTTCTAAAATTACTTTATCCTGCGTGGCCACTGTGGCATGATGAAGATTTCCATCTGTCTGCTTTGTATGTTTTGGTTATTTTTCCCTTTCCGTGTGTGTGGGGGGGGGGGGGAATATTAGCAAGTTTGTCAAATCTTAGAGTTCAGCAGAATTCTCCAAGGGGGGGTTGAACAATGGAGCCCAAAAGCAAGGGGGTTTTTTTTGGGGGGGGGGGGTAAGAAAAGGAAAGGAAAGGTCCCCTGTGCAAGCACCAGTCGTTTCCGACTCTGGGGTGACGTTGCTTTCACAACATTTTCGCGGCAGACTTTTTACAGGGTCGTTTGCCATTGCCTTCCCTAGTCTTTTATACTTTCCCCCCAGCAAGCTGGGTCTTCATTTTACCGACCTCGGAAGGATGGAAGGCTGAGTCAACCTTGGGCTGGCTACCTGAATCCAGTTTCTGCCGGAATCAAACTCAGGTCGTGAGCAGAGAGTTCAGACCACAGTACTGCAGTACTGCTGCTTTACCACTCTGTGCCACAGGGCCGCTGGGGTAAGAAAGAGCATGTTAAATAGTGGGTTTGATGTAGGGTTGCCAAGTCCAATTTCAGAAATATCTGGGGATTTGGGAGGTGGAGCCAGGAGACTTTGGAGGTGGAGCCAGGAGACACTGGGGTGGAGCTAGGGGGGAGGGGGGGAAACGGCGCCAAGGAGCGTGGCGAGAACCCGGACTCGCGGCTCGCCACGCTCCTGGTCTGCCTCCACCCTCCCTTTCTCTGATTTTACCTCAGAGGCGGAGCGGGCGATGGTGCTGCGCTGCTGCCGCCTCTTCTTGGCTTCATCTTAGCTGCTCCTCCGAGATGGACTCAGCCTGAGCCCATCTCGGAGGAGCAGCTACGGTGAGCGGAGAAGAGGCGGCAGCCGCGCAGCGGCATCGCCCACTCCGAGATGGGGCGGCTCACCGCACTCCTTGGCGCCATTTCCCCCCCCCTCCCCTGCTTCCGCTTTTTGGGGAGCGGGGGAAGAGGCTGGAAATCCTGGGGTCCCCCGCCAGGGCGGGAGGGTTGGAAGCCTAGTTTGATGCATACTTAGATGCAGTTGATCACAGCTCTTTATTAGAGATTACAGCATTGTAAGACTGCTAAACTGGGCCAATGGGGCCAACTATATACACTTCAGAGTTCCCGCACTAGAACACCATTGGGTCATTTGAACCAGCAGCAGGCTGGTGATTGGTCTGAGGAAGCAGAGATTTGGATCCTGCTTCCCATTGTTCCCATGTCCCCAAGCTGAGTCCTAAAGACTCCAATGAGCCAGGCAGGAACTAACAATCATATTAACACAGAGTCCACATACACAACAGAGCACAATAAAATTTAGAGGTTCTGGAGCTCTTGTGAGCTCCTGTGTTCCTGTGCATTCCTGCTTTAAAAAAAAAGCCCTCAATAACATGATGGGAGTAGTCTAGACACCAACGGTGAGCCTAAAGCAGGGAAATGTGGGACCAGCTTAAGGTTGCCAGTTCTCAGTGGAGAAGTACTTGGAAGTTCTTGGGTGGTGGAGCCTGTGCAGGGTGGGATTTGGGGAAAGGGGTGGATCTCAGCAGGGTGTAATGCCATAGAGTTCACCCTCCAAAGCAGATGTTTTCTGAACAAGAGCTGCTCTTGGTCACCTGGAGATCAATTTGTAATAGTGGGAGAGGTCCAGGGACTGCCGGAAAGTTGGTAACCCTGGACCAAGTCCCGTCTTGCCCACAAAATACAGTGGATGGCCTTAGGGTTAGTCACTATTCCCTGTATCAACCTACCATGCAGAACTGTTGCATGGATAAGGTGGAGAGAACTCCCTGTATGCCACCCTGCGCCCCATGGAGGGAAGCAGAATAAAATTGCAATCATTAATAGCGATAAATAATGCAGATCTCGGCATCCCCCTGCTGCTTTGTACAGGCGGCAGCAATTGCTACTTCACCGCTGACCTTTGTTGGCTCTTGTTTAAAAGTCCCCATAATAATCTTGTGCAAGGTCAATAATGGTCAGCATAATGTCTCTTTGCTGGCTTTGCCATTCAAACGGCTGTTTGCAGTGCCTGCTTGCAAGCTCCGTTCACCCATGAACGACATGGGTTGCCAACTCTCCCCTCCCCCCTTCTGCTTTTTTCCCCTTCAGGCTGACATGGCGAAGTGTTTGTGTCTCAGACTGCTGCTGCTGCTAAAAGCACAGGAACAGGGCCTGCAGAAAAAGGTGGCAAGTGTGTTAAGGGTCGCTTTTTCAAACTTCTCTATGCTGAATGGTTGCTGCTTGTAGCCACCAGGGGGAGTAGTAATGCAAAGTTTGGATCCAGGAGAACTGAATTCAGGTCTCCATTCTGCCATGAAACTTACAGGGGCGTTGTGAAGTGAACTGAGTTCCTTGTAGGAATGGCAGGATGAAAATGAACTCGATGGCCTGTTTGTTCCTAGCAGCTGGTATTCAGACAGGGTCTGCCGCAAGACCTGGAGATTTCATGTTGTTTCTCTCAGGCACTTCAATGGCCATTAGGCTTCTCTTTTCATTTTTCAAACAGGTGCGAAAAAGGATTTTTTTCTCTCTCTCTCTTCCAAAATACTAGAACTTGAGGGCAACCGATTGAGCTGATGGGCAGTGGATTCAGGACGGTCAAAAGAAGATACTTCTTTACATAAGGAGTGATTAAAACATAGAATTAGCTGCCAGAGGATGTAATATGGCCGCAGGCATAGAGGGCTTTAAAAAGGGGATTAGACAGATTTGTGCGAGACAGGTCTATTGGCAACTACCAGCCATAGTGACTAAACGGAACTTCCACATTCAGTGGCAGTCAGACTCTGAATCTACGTGCCAGGAAGCAACATTGAGGGAAGATCTTGGCCACTCTGTCCTGTTATTGGCCCTCCAGAGGAACTGGTTGGGGTCACAGTGTGAGACAGGATGCTGGACTAGATGGACTACTGGGTCTGATTCTGCCAGGGCTCTTATGTCCTTAAAGTCCCAGTCTGTTGTCCACATCTTGTGCTAGTAAATCCTTTGGCTTACATTTTATATGTCAGATTACTGTTGAAGGCATACAGCCTTCTGAGGTAACATGGGTGGCAACCCGAGCGAGGGTCTTTTCGGTCGTGGCACCAAAATGGTGGCACTCACTCCCCATGGATATGTGTCTGTCCCCTTCAATCCTGGTCTTCCACTGGGTGAAGACTCTTTTTGTTTCCTCTTACGTTCCCTCAGTGATCTTTCCTTCGTGTCCTATGTTTGAATGGCTTGTTTCTGTGTTTTAAAACATGTATTTTACTTTTGGTTTTAAATGGTTCTATTATGTGTTTTAATTCAATTTAATTTAATTTGCGATTTATACCCCCACCCTACACCCGCAAAGCGGGCTCAAGGCAGCTTGCAACATTAAAACCTTGCAATAACAATTAATAAAACATATCAAATTAAAAACAACGAATTTAAAATATCTCATAGACATAATACATACAGATTAAAATAGAGGACCATAACTCCGACAATAGTACAGCCTGAGGCCATAGAATGGTTTTAGAATGGTCTTCTTTTAGCAGCCACCGTGGTGGCCCTGATTGAACCAGAAGGCAAGATAAAAACATTTTATGTCTATAAGGCCAGGTCACAAAAGGAACAGGCCTGCCCAGTTTCACTGCTGGAGGAAGTACTTGGGGAATGCAAACAGGTTGAAGGACTTCCTGGGCTGAGTGCCAAGGAAAATGGCAGCTCTTTAGAATATTGACAAAACACGGGATTTACATGGCTCCTCTGGGGAATTAGACCTCGCAGTAGGTTTTGTCATTGACTCTCTGAACTGGAGCAGATAATCCTCCTGGTTTTTTGTTCTCTGTGGGAAGAGGCGCTGACTCAGGCATTTGAGAGAGGATGTTGCCATTGGTGGTCCTTGATCGGGGCCTCATCCTGCCTCAGGGCTTGGCAACTTCTGAGGTGCTTCTGGAGATTGGTGGTTATTGTTTGAAGCACCCCAGAGTCCCTGGTTGGCCTGTTCAGAGGTCCTTCTGCCACTTGGAGCTCAGGACTGAATCATGCTTTCCCATCTGCCAGTAAGGCAAAATGCAGAGGCTGGCCAGACCCCCTCAGAGGCTCAGTTCAGACACCTCACAAGAAGAAGACGACCGCAGATTTATACCCCGCCCTTCTCTCTGAATCAGAGTCTCAGAGCGGCTTACAATCTCCTTTATCTCCTTCTCCCACAACAGATACCCCAGGTTTAATGAAACAAACTATGAGTCATGCGATTGTCCAAACACAGGCTACTCCTCTGTGTTTAGTTCGGGACTGTCAAGCAGGGACCTGACACAACATCTGTGGCTCTCCTGAGCACTGTTCCCCAGTATGGCTCCTGACACATGGGTCAAGGCCCTTGCCCGGTGGGACTTGCAGAGGAAAGCTGCTTCCCACCTCGAAACAGCCATTGCCAAAAGAGCAGACGAGCTGCAAACCTCCCAGAGGCGCAGTTCTTCTGCCAAGGGATGGAAGTTATAATATAGTGCAGGGGTGGCCAACGGTAGCTCTCCAGATGTTTTTTGCCTACAACTCCCATCAGCCCCAGCCAACATGGCCAATGGCTGGGGCTGATGGGAGTTGTAGGCAAAAAAACATCTGGAGAGCTACCGTTGGCCACCCCTGATATAGTGGGCTCCACACAATGATGAGGTGAGGTAGTAGTGATCACAGCTCTTTTATTGAATACAGCATAGTAAAGTGCTGCCTCCAAAGACTGAAGACTGGGCCAACTATATATACACACAAAGCTCCCACACTAGCATGCTATTGGACCATTCAAACCAGCCAGGGGTTCGTGATTGCAGCAGGGGAGCAGGAATTTGGATCCTACTGCCTATTGTTCCTGAGTCCCCAAACTCAGTCCTACTGGCTCCAGTGAGCCAGGCAAGAACTCCATATCATTGATACACTTCCAACCACATTTACAACAGAAGTAAATGTGGTCCTTCTGGGTAATGGTAACTGTGAATGTTTTATCCTAGGGATCTCCATGTGGTAACCACGGTCACTATGCATGGCACCCACTAACACCTTTCCTGGTGCCCACCAAGTGTTCTTAGAAAGTGGGTGGGGTCAGGTGGAGCTGTTCTAGGGTTGCCAGCCTCCAGGTGGGGCCTGGAGATCTCCCACTTTTACAACTGATCTCCAGCTGGCAGAGATCAGCTCCCCTGGAGAAAATGGCTGCTTTGAAGGGTGGACTCTATGGCATTGGACCATGCTGAGGCCCTTCCCCAAACCCCACCCTCTCCTGGCTCCACGTCTCCAAAAAAAGTCTCCAGGTATTTTCCGACACAGACCCGGCAACCCTGTGCCCAGCAGTTCTTCTGACTGGCTGTGCAGATATTTTAGAAGTTGCTTCAGCAGCAGCGCCACCACAGCGTAAGGATCTTGCATTACTGTATGTGTATACAAGAAAAGATTTTTAAGCCATACGTTCCTTTTTAAAGGACATCCTGTTCAGCAGAGCTTCTGCCTGAAATATTGAAAAGTTGCTATTAGTGTCATGCATAATCTCACTCCCTGACATTTTGTGGCTGGTTCTGCTTCTTGTGGCAGCCATTTTGTGGTTGCGCCCACCACCCTGTATCAGAATTCCAAAGGTGCATTAGTGTATGTGTACAGAAGAAAATACTTTGAAAGGGTATGTTCATTTTGAAAAGACATCCTGTTACTCAGAGCTTCTGCCTGAAATCTTGAAAAGTTACTATTAGTGTCATGCACAATCTCACTCCCTGACATTTTGTGGCTGGTTCTGCTTCTTGTGGCAGCCATTTTGTGTTTGCGTACACCACCCTGTATCAGAATTTAAATACCACTAATCTGTTCAAACTTCATTTACGCCCCCCCCCCCGACATTCACATTACCTCAGAAACCTAAATAACCCAGAATCCTTTGCAGTGTGCAGAGATTCCATGATGTGGAAAGAAAGGAGTTCCCTGAAGGCACAAAGGGGTAACGATGTTACAGCAAAACATAACTCTCGTGATACCTTACGCCAAGCGGGTTAAGCCGAGCATTTGGTAAAGAAGGTTGTATTACGTTTAAGTTTCTGCGGTAATAAATCTAAATTTCTAAAGTGCCACAAGTCTCCTTGATTTTGGTTTCCCTGAGGGTAGGACATTTAAAAATCCAGTGATGCGGGATATAAATGAGCCATCCTCTCAACTGGGTGCTTTAGTGAAGCCGTGCTCATTGGCGTGGCCATAAAATGTAGTTTCTATGCTGCTTAAAGGTTTACAAGAAGACAAGTGCTCAGGGGCTGCTTGCAATACAGGTCAAGTACATCAAGATGGCTTGCACGTGAACGTACACCACTTGTGGCGCGATCAATGTTCATGGTGTTTTATGCAGTAACAAGAAGGCAGGAGTCTCTGTCCCCAAGGGATTGGTACTCTAAAGTTAGACGCAGGGGGAAGCTACAAAGAGAGGGATGTACAAGGGAAGGGTAGATCAGTACAGGAAGAATGTATTTGCTCACTGCTTATTGACATTTGAGCCAATCTAGAATGTCTTGGAGCGATGTGCTTAAAAGTTTTGCCTTTGTATGTTTAGCAAAGGGTCAGTGATGTATCTGCTGCATGTCAAAAAAACCCTGTTTTTGCATAAGTGTCCAGGCATCTTTTGCATGTGAAAGCACCTGCTTTGCATGCAGACGATCACAGGATCAAATCCTGGCACTGCCAGTTAAAGGATCGTAGGAAAGAGGAAAAGCTTTACTGGACCAGAAAACCACCATCAATCAAAGTAGTTGATTGACAGTTAAATGGAACCGTAGTACTCAGATTCTACGTAAGTCAGTATTCCGACTCATCACCTATGGGAGTGGCAGGTCCTAGGTCCAGTGGGCAGCTGCCTTCCTGCAATCCTTTTTCCCCGCCCCTCAAAATCAAAAGAGTTTCTGGCTAAATATAAGGAAGAACTTTCTGACAGTTAGAGCAGTTCCTCAGTGGAACAGGCTTCCTTGGGAGGTGGTGGGCTCTCATATGGAGATATGAAGCTGCCTTCAACTGAATC